>NC_037676.1:74559425-74918719 GCF_003255815.1 Theropithecus gelada
GAAATCCTTCTCAGACAAGCAAATGCTGAGGGATTTTGTCACTACCAGGCCGGCCTTGCAAGGACTCCTGAAGGAAACACTAAATATGGAAAGGAAAACCTGTTAACTAGTCATTACAAAAACACACTGAAGTACACAGACTAATGACACTACGAAGCAACTACATTAACAGATCTGCAAAATTAACTGGCCAGCATCATGATGACAGGATCAAATTCACACATAACAATATTAATCTTAAATGTAAATGGGCTAAATGCCCCAATAAAAAGACACAGAATTGCAAGCTGGATAAAAAGACAAGACCTATTGGTGTGCTGTATTGGAGAGACATATCTCACTTGCAAAGACACACATAGGCTCAAAATAAAAGGACAGAGGAAAATTTAACAAGCAAATGGAAATCAGAAAAAAGCAGGAGTTGCAATCCTATTTTCTGACAAAACAGACATTAAACCAACAAAGGTCAAAAAAGACAAAGAAGGGCATTACACAATGGTAGAGGGTTCAATTGAACAAGAAGAGCTTACTGTCCTAAATATATATGCACCCAATACAGCAGCACCCAGAATCATAAAACAAGTTCTTAAAGAGCTACAAAGAGACCTAGACTCCCCACACAATAATAGTGAGAGACCTTAATACCCCATTGTCAGTATTAGACAGATAATCAAGATAGAAAGTTAACAAAGATATTTAGGACTTGAACTCAGCTGCCTAAAATCAACAGAATACACATTTTTCTTGACATCACATGGCACTTACTCTAAAATTGGTCACATAATTGGAAGTAAAACACTCCTCAGCAAAGGCAAAAGAACTGAAATCGTAAACAGCCTCTCAAGACCACATTGCAACGAAATTAAAACTCAAGATTAAGAAACCCACTCAAAACCACACAACTACATAGAAATTGAACAATCTGCTCCTGAATTACTTCTGGGTAAATAATGAAATTAAGGAGGAAATAAAGAAGTTATTTGAAACCAATGAGAACAAACAGACAACGTAACAGAATCTCTGAGACACAACTAATGCAGTGTTAAGAGGGAGATTTATAGCACTAAATGCCCACATCAAAAAATTAGAAAGATCTAAAATCGACACACCCTAACATCACAACTAAAAGTACTAGAGAACCAAGAGCAAACAAACCCCAGAGATAGCAGAAGACAAGAAATAACCAAGCTCAGAGCAGAACTGAAGGAGAGAGAGACACAAAAAAACCCTTCAAAAAATCAACAAATATAGGAGTTGGTTTTGTGGAAAAAAATCAAAGAAATAGGTAGGTTGCTAGCTAGACTGATAAAGAAAAAAGTAAAAAGATTCATATAAACACAATCAGAAATTATAAGAGGGATACCAACACTGACTCCATAGAAATACAAGCAATCATCAGAGAATAGTATAAACACCTCTATGTGAATAAAACTGGAAAATCTAGAAGAAATGAATAAATTCCAGGACACATACACCCTTCCAAGACTGAACCAGTAAGAAGCTGAATCCCTGAATAGACCAATCACAAGTTCTGAAATTAAGGCAGTAATAAACGGCCTACCAACCAAAAAAAAAAAAAGGAACAGGTCCAGATGGATTTATAGCTGAATTCTACCAGAGGTACAAAGAGGAGCTGGTACCATTTCTTCTGAAACTATTCCAAACAATTGAAAAAGAGGAACTCCTCCCTAACACATTTTATGAGGCCAGCATCGTCCTGATACCAAAACATGGCAAAGATACAACAAAAAAGAAAACTTCAGGCCAATATCCCTGATGAACATTGATGCAAAAATCCTCAATAAAATACTGGCAAACCAAATCCAGCAGCACATCAAAAAGCTTATCCACCATGATCAAGTTGGCTTCATCTCCAGGAGGCAAGGCTGATTAAACATACACAAATCAATAAATGTACTTCATTGCATAAACAGAACTAAAGACAAAAATCACTTAATTATCTCAGCAGACACAGAAAATGCCTTTGATAAAATTCAACATACCTTCATGTTAAAAACTCTCAATAAACTAAGTATTGAAGGAACATACCTCAAAATAATAAGAGCCATTTATGACAAGCTCACACCCACTGTCATAATGAATGGGCAAAAGCTGGAAGCACTATCCTTGAAAACTGGCATAAGACAAAAATGCCCTCTCTCACCACTCTTAACATAGTATTGGAAGTTCTGGCCAGGAAAATCAGGCAAGAGAAAGAAATAAAGGTATTCAAATAGGAAGAGAAGAAGTCAAATTGTCTTTGTTTGCAGATGACATGATCCTATATGTAGAAAACCCCATCAACTCAGCCCAAAAGCTCCTTAAGCGATAAGCAACTTCAGCAAAGTCAGGATACAAAATCAAAGTGCAGAAATCACAAGCATTCCTATACACCAACAACAGACAAGCAGAGAGTCAAATCATGAATGAACTCCCATTCACAATTGCTACAAAGAAAATAAAATACCTAGGAATACAGCTAACAAGGGAAGTTAAGGACCTCTTCAAGGAGAACTACAATCCACTACTCAAGGAAATCGGAGAGGACACAAGCAGGTGGAAAAACATTCCTTGCTCATGGATGGAAAGAATCAATATCATGAAAATGGCCATAGTGCCCAAAGCAATTTATAGACTCAATTGCTATTCCCATTAAACTACCATTGACATTCCTCACTGAATTAGAAAAAACTACTTTAAAATTCATATGGAACCAAAATGAGCTCATATAGCCAGGACAATCCTAAGCAAAAAGAATAAAGCTGGAGGCATCACGCTACCTGACTTCAAACTAAATTACAAGGCTACAGTAACAAAAACAGCATGGTACTGGTACAAAAAAAGGCACATAGATCAATGATAAAATTAGAGAACTCAGAAGTAAACCTGCACATCTACAATCATCCGATCTTTAACAAACCTGACAAAAACAAGCAATGGGAAAAGGATTCCCTATTTAACAAATGGTGCTGGGATAACTGGCTAGCCATATGCAGAAAATTGAAACTGGACTCCTTCCTTACACCTTATACAAAAATTAGCTCAAGATGGGTTAAAGACTTAAATGTAAAACCCAAAACTATAAAAACCCTAGAATAAAATCTAGGCAATACCATTCAGGACATGGGCATGGGCAAAGATTTTATTATGAAATTGGCAAAAGCAATTGCATCAGAAGCAAAAATTGACAAATGGGATCTAATTAAACTAAAGTGCTTCTGCACAGCAAAAGAAACTATCATCGGAGCTATCAGACAACCTACAGAATGGGAGAAAATAATTGAAATATATTAATCTAACCAAAGTCAAATATCCAGAATCTACAAGGAACTTAAACAAATTTACAAGAAAAGAAAAACCATTAATAAAGTGGGAAAAGATATGAACAGACACTTCGCAAAAAAAGATATACATGTGACCAACGAACATATGACAAAAAGCTCAACATCACTGATCGTTAGTGAAATGCAAATCAAAACCACAATGAGAAATCATCTCATGCCAGTCAGAATGCAGATTATTAAAAAGCCAAGAAACAACAGATGCTGGTGAGGTTGCAGAGAAATAGGAATGCTTTTACATTGTTGGTGGTAAATTAGTTGAACCACTATGGAAGACAGTGTGGTGATTCCTCAAAAATTTAGAACCAGAAATACCATTTGACCCAGAATCCCATTACTGGGTATATCCTAAAGGAATATAAATCATTCTATTATAAAGATACATGCAAATGCATATTCACTGCAGCACTACTCACAATAGCAAAGACATGGAAGCAACCCAAATGTCCAACAATGATAGACTGGATAAAGAAAATGTGGTACATATGCACTATGGAATACTATGCAGCCATGAACATAAATGAGATCTTGTCCTTTGAAGGGATATGGATGAAGCTGGAAGCCATTATCCTCAGCAAACTAACGCAGGAAGAGAAAACTAAAACTGTATGTCCTCACTTATAAGTGGGAGCTGAACAATGAGAACACATGGACACAGGGAGGGGAACAACACACACTGACACACTGAGGCCTGTCAGGGGAGGGCAGGTGGTGGGAGAACATTAGGGAAAAGAGCTAATGCATACTGGGCTTACTACCTAGGTGATGGGTTGATAGGTGCAGCAAACCACCATGAAATACATTTACCTATGTAACAAATCTGCACATCCTGCACATGTACCCTGGAACTTAAAAAAATAAAATAAAATAAAAAGAAAAGGCTTCACCTTGTAGTAAACAAAGAATTTTTTTTTAAAAAAAGTGAGATTCCATTTTAACTCCTTTATTTACTTATTCAGCAGCTGATTAATTCAACTGGCCTTTATTAAACAGGCACATACAAGACGATGATAATTTAGTTAGTGGACACCCAGAGTCCCTGACCTGTGAGGTTTCAGCCCAGTGAAGGGAGAAAGATTCAGATAGGAAAAAGAGGTGCAAAGAAAATCAGAGGGGTCACATATACCTGGGCAAGGAATGGTTTTATAAATATTTCATGTCATTAATAATAACACTGCTGGTAAGAATTTAGCACAAATGGACCTTCCTATATACTGCAAACAGGAGTAAAAATTGTTACCATGCTTTTGAAAAGTAATTTGTCAAATTATTTTAAGAACTCTAAAAATATTCACTCTTTGACTCAGTTATTATTCTTCTGGGTATCTAATCAAAAGAGAGGATTTTATGTCCAGAAAAAAAATTATAGACCAAGATTTTCATAACACCATTAGGGATCATTATAAGGGCAAAAAACTGGGAGAAATTTAAATAGCCACATTGTAGAGAAATCATGGTTCTTCAATTTAATGAAACATTATGTAACCATTAAAGATAATTTTCATGAAAAGTATGATATGGAGCAAGTATTGGAAATCTACAATGATCTATATAATGGCATTAAAACTATGTGATAAATTTGATTTGCTGAAAAATATTCCTGAGTGAAAATTTTAGTGGAAGCGGTGTCTGGATAAGCAATTGTGGTAATGATGTTTTTGTTCTTAATAATTCACTTTCTTAATAACTGTAAGAGGGTTATACTTTCCTGTGCAATTGGTCCTGGGCTTAGCCATGTGACTTGCTTTGACCAGTGGAATATGAATAGATGTGCTCTGTGCTTTAGCCCCACAGAAGCTTTAAAGGAAATTGTATGATTGGACTTAGTCTCTTGCACTTTTCTGCTCTTCCACGAGGACAATACATCCCAGATAGGGGCTACTCCTTATGCCTGGAGCTCAGAAAGAGAAGATGGCAGGTCAACCTGCAGACCACCTATAATGGGATAGGGGAATGAATCTGTTGCTACAAGTCCCTGGGGCTTTGTAGCTGTTTGTTACTTCAGCAAAGTCTAATACAAAAACACTGTGTGTTTAATATTTCAAAATATGATATTTCCAGTAATGTCCTCATAAGCATTTAATAATTCTCAAAGTTTCAAATATAAACAAGTGCCTCTGTCTGAAACCTGAGAACAACCTTGGAGGGGAATGAAAATAGTTATTTTCAAGCAAGATGGAAGATGATGTCTAAGTGTCATGGGAAATTATCATGACTTGTCCTGAGGAATTTAAGGTATCTCAGTTAAATTAAATAACTTGTTTTTTACTCTTAAATTTAGCTTACTTTTTACTTTTTTATTGACAATCAGGGAGAAAGCCATTTGGGACCAAGCATTGGAACAACTAATGAAGATCTCGATTCAGGAACAATTTCTATCCCTGTAAAGTGCATTCTTTCCCTTACTAGCTCATTCTTATTCTGTCCAATTAATGTTCTCTTCATTACCTCAGAATAATAAGAATCGGCTCTGTGCCATTATTCTAGTGATGAGTCCAGTGGCTTTGTCTGTTGGCAGGGGTGACAGCAAAGAAGCCCTAATATTTGAAGTACAGAATGAAACTATAATAGATAGCAGCAAATAATATTCAAAATGTTATTTAGAAACAATCTTTTTCTTATTCCAGAAATGAGAATAAGAAACTCTCTCTACACTCACTGCTGCCAATGATATATCTGAAGTAGTACATAGGAGATTTTATCTTGGGGGTGGGGAACCTAAGAACCATACTTTGGCGTTGGATCGAGGTACAGCAATAAGAAGTGGACTACGAAGTTCTCTGGCAAGTATGAAAATGTACAATCAATTTATAACACTTTGACACTAATGCATATTGGAATATATGCATTTATTTAACCAGATGTTATTTAGCATCAACTGAACCTCATGCATTCTACTAGGTACCAGGAATACAACAGTGATTGAGATTGACATAGCTTCTGCCTTTGCAGATTCTTCAGAGAATGATGTGACCCCAGGCCTCATTAACCATGTAGTCCAGTGGGAAAGACATTTAAGTAACTAGGAAAGACTATGGAGGACAACAAGAGCAACTCAACTAGAAAAAGAGGGAACCAAGGAAAGGAAGTATTATAGAAGAAGTGAGGATAAGCTTATTTCCAAAGGATCAATAAAAGTTATCCAGGACAATAGAGGGATGAAGACACCGTGATCAAGAAAATGATCACTTTTAACAGGAACACCATGTTAAAAGTGAAATGGGACATGTGCATTATGGGAAATTAAAGAGGTTCAATGAGTGAGCATGAGTGGGGGATGATAAGTAGAGGAGGCTGGAGAGGTTGGCAGGCACCAGTTCACTTGGGGGCTTGAAAGCCATGCAAAGGAGCCAGGGCTTTGTTTTATGAAGAATGGGATGCCAATAAAAGGATTTTTGGCAGAGAATTTGTATGATCTGATTGATGTTTCAGTGAACTCACTCCACTAATATGATTGTGAGTGGGCCATTTGCTCTATAGAGTCCAGAAAATAAGTGATGCATCCAGAAGTACAGTGTGGGCAGGGAAGATGGAGACTGGATAGATCCAAAACATAGTTAGGGGATAGAATCAGTTGGAATTATCAGGATAATCCAGATGACTCCTTTTGTCCCATCTTCACACTCCCCATTACCATGCTGAAAATTTGGATTCCTAGGTATTTTATCTCACCGGGAGCAAATACCCTGGTCTGACTGACTGCTGTATTCAGACTGCTAAATTTCTCATTGTCTATTAATAAGTTATATTTCTTGTTGCACACTATAAACTCATGTGTGTTTAGTTTGTAAATTTAAATCAGGTTTCTCAAGTCTGATAAGTTCTATGACTCCAGTAGGATTATCTGGATCCGGGCCAGGTGCAGTGGCTCACGCCTGTAATCCCAGCACTTTGGGAGGTCGAGGCAGATGGATTACGAGGTCAGGAGATCGAGACCATCCTGGCTAACACAGTGAAACCCCGCCTCTACTAAAAATACAAAAAAAAAAAAAAAAATTAGCCAGACGTGGTGGCACGTGCCTATAGTCCCAGCTACTTGGTAGGCTGAGGCAGGAGAATCACTTGAACCCAGGAGGTGGAGGTTGCAGTGAGCCAAGATTGCACCATTGCACTCCAGCCTGGGTGACAGAGTGAGTTGTCTCAAAAAAAAAAAAGGTTATCTGGATCTGCAAGGCCAAGGGCCTCTTCCTCATATAATAAATTCACCAATCATACCATCCTGCAAATCCTCTTGATAGGGGCTCTGTTACCTACATTTATGTTATAAGGTATTTCCTTTGAACTTCTGTCTGTCTCAGAGAGGCTTTGAGTCATTTATTAGTTCTAGTTCCATTTAGTTCAGAGATCACGAGCAGCACTAAAAGCAGTCAGTGTTAGGAAAAAGCTTATTAGGGTAGAACAACAGTAAATTGGAGTTCCCCAAATCTTTCATGTTTGTAGTCACAGTCACATAACTTTCAAGATTGTGCAAGGCAAAGAAATGTAAACCACAAGCTATGCCTGGAGAGTGGTAAGGGTCACTCGGGAAGGAAGCCCGGCTATCTCAAAAGAGAAGATTTATGCTATTCCAAAGCCTCAATGCAAGCAGCCTCTTAAGTTAAATCAGTCATGGTTGTGTGAATTTCACTTTTTTGATTTGCAAGTAGCAATGCCATTTGAGCTAATTATCAATTAATTGTTCAAGATTTGCTTTCAGTCATGTGCCATTACATATATTTCCTCATGATTGATCACATAAATCCATCTAAATTTGTAACTCCCATTATACTCTCAATTCATCACAAATATTTCTTTCAAACTATTATTATCATTTTCAGTTATGCAATTGTAAAATAATTTCCTTAATATTCACTTCTTCAAGTAGTTCTGTTGTGCTCATCACCATATTCTTATTGTTTATTGCCTGTTAAGTACTCAGCAAATATTTATTGGTTAATCATTTAGGTGATTGATTGCATGGGTTTACAAGTTGGATTACAAGAGTATAAAGGTTTATGGTTTTATGATGACACATATTTCTGCAGGGAAGGATTTATTGATGATCCTGAAGGATTTCATCCTGGTTCCCCACAGCTGGATATATGCTGTGAGTAAAACCTAAAGCTCAGAGAAGTTAAATAGCTTTCTGCAGATTACACCATAATGGTTAAAAACACCAACTCTGGAGCTGGACAGAGTTCTTCTGCTTGTTAAATGTGTGACCACGGTCAACTCACCTAACCTCTCTGTGTCCCAGGTTTCTCATTTGTAAAATGGGAATGATAAAAGTACCTCTATCATGAGCTTGTTTTAGGATTTAAAGTACTTAAGAGAGTGTTGGGCACCTAATAATTGTCACTTGCTGTTAACTATTATTTCTGCATAATTGAAAATAATCTAGGCTTTCTAATTCCTAGGATCTTAAGTCCAACCTTGTATTCAACACTGTGGTCGGGTTTCCTGTTACCTGTAGCTGACAGCAATCCTAACAGACACAAAGAGGCAAAATTGAAGATATATTTCAAGCAGAAGAAAGTCTGAACAAAGGGTCTGTCTTCCCAAGAGATAGGTTGGAAGCCTAGCATGGCAGGCATGAGAGTAGATAGTAAAAAGAGAGAAGTGTGGGGAGCATGGCAGGAAATATGACTACAAGTGAAAGTCCCTGAATGCTCTAGGTGTGGATTTGTATTTATATTTTATAATAACAAGCTAACAGAGAATTTTAGGCAGTTAAGTGTTGTGATTAATATTGCTTATTTAGAAAAGTAACCCAGTCACTTTTTTTACAATGCACTGGAAGCAGGTTAAGAGAGAGGCACAGTAGATTAAAGAAGGGATGAACCAAAACAGCATTAATGGAATGAAGAAGAGAGGCCATCCACAAGAGAACTTCATGTTTCTGGCACCAGAAGACGCCTTACCTAGCAATAACTAAAACACTGGGAAGTTTGGGGAAGGAGTTTAAAAGTGAAGTAGGACTATGGAGTCAAACTGTTGGATTGAATCACAGCTCCTCCACTTAGTACCTGCGTATACTTCAGCAAGATCCTCAATCTCAAAAAGCCCGTGTTCTCACCTGGGAAGATCTTCTATATTTTCTTCCAGATGTTTTATGGCTTCATGGTTTACATTCAAGATTGTGATCAATTTTGAGCAATATTTTGCATGTGGCATGAGGCATGAGTTATTTTTCATATGGATGTCAAATCATTCAAGCATCATTTTCTCAATAAGGCTACTCTTTCCCTCATTGAATTACCTGGGCATCTTTATTGAAAGTCAATTGTCTATATATGTATAAGTTTATCTTGAAATTCTATTTAGTTTTATGGATCAATATGTTTTTCCATTGTCTTAATTACTAAAGCTTTATGGTAAGTTTTGAAATCAGGTGATGTGGGTTCCCAAACTTTGTTTAATCTTTTTCAGAAATTTTGGCTATTTTAGGTCTTTTGATTTTCCATGTGAATAAGATGAGCTTGTCAATTTCCAGAAAAGGACCTGCTAGTATTTTAATTAGGATTATACAAACATATAAAAATCTATAGATCAACTGGAGAAGAATTGACATATTTACAATTTTAAATTTTATAACATGTGAATATGGTATATTTAATGAGCCATGTTTTATTTTTACAAATAATTTGTGTCTCACACATATTTTGTCAGCTGTCTCCCTAAATATTTCCTGGTTTAATGCTATTATAAATGGTGTGCATTTTAAATTTCTGATTGTTTGTTACTATTATATGGAAAAACAATAGATGTTTATATTTTTGTAGGTATTTTGGATTATTTCTGTTTATATATGGATTAAATGTGCAAATAAAGACAACATTTTTTACTTTCAATCTGCGTCTCTTTTGGTTTTTTGTTGCCTTACTTCACTGAATAGGACCTCTAATACGATGTTGAATAGAGGTGATGAGAGTAGATAGTCTTGCCTCTTCCTTATCTTAGAGGAAAAGCATTTAGACTTCCATCATCAGTCTAATGTTAGCTGTTGGTTTTTCATGGATGATCCTTATCAGATTCTAGAAGTTTCCTTCTATTTCTGGTTTAGTGAGAATTTTTATGATGAATGGGTGTTAAATCTTATCAAATTATTTTTCTGTATCTATTAAGAAAAGCATATAGTTTTACTTTTATAAGCTGTCAAATTGGTGAGTTATATTGATTTTTGAATGCTGAAACAACATTTAAATGGTGAATGGTGAATGGCTATGGAAACGTCTACCTGTGTTTTAAACTCACAATACATTTATTACTATTTTGCTTTAAATACTAAACTATCCCTTCAAAAGTTTAATGTTAAGAAAGTTTCTTTTCTGTGTGACACCATTTTAACCATTTATGGCACTCTTCATTTTTCCATATATTGACTAAAATTTCCATCTGTTATCATACTGTGTCTGCCTGAAAAAGTTCATTTAACATTTCCTATGGTGCATGTCTGCTGACAATGTATTTTCTTTTTAAAATTTTTAAATTATATTTTATTTTAAGTTCTGGGATACATGTGCAGGACACGTAGGCTTGTTACATAGGTAAATATGTAACATGGTGGTTTGCTGCACCTGTCAACCCATCACCTAGGCATTAAGCCCCGCATGTGTTAGCTCTTTGTAATGATGCTCTCCCTCCTCCTGCCTCCCAACAATGTATTTTCTCAGCTTTTGTTTGTCTGAAAAAGTATTTTGCCTTATTTTTGAAGGATATTGTCACTAGGTATGAAGTGCTGACTTGTATAGTTTATGAGGATAAGTCTGCTTTAATTCTTATCTTGGTTTCTCTATGTTTCTTTTCTCCTCTGGCTGCCTACGAAGTATTTTCTGTATTTTTGGTTTTCAGCAGTTTGACTCAAATTCATGTACCTATGGGTGTGTGTATGTGTGTGTTTTATTCTGTGTAACCCCCTCATCTTGGGTGTGAGTTACTTCATTCTAAGGAAAAGAATATGGCAAATGTGACAGGTCATTGCTTGGGAAATTAGGTTATAAAAGACAGTGATACGGTCTCTCTCTCTCTCTCTCTCTCTCTCTCTCTCTCTCTCTCTCTCTGTGAGGAACTGAGGCTTTCAGTCCAGCAACCCAGGAGAAAGTGAATCTTACCAAAAACCACGTGGGTGAGCTTGAAACAAGATCCTACCTAGGCTGAGCCTTGACATTCCGGGAGCTCCAACTGATGGCTTGACTGCAGCCTGTGAGAGGCTGAATCGGAGAAATTGGAGAAGTCATACCCAGATTCCTGACTCACAGAAACAGATACTAAGCATTTGGTGTTTAAAGATGCTAAGTTTCAGGACTTGTTACACTGCAAAAGATAACTAAAACTGCTTCCAAGAGGGAACCATGGGGGCCCATGGCACAGACCTTGTGAAGGAGCACAGACTTGCCTAGTGTCGTGGCTTCCCCAGATTCTTACCTGCCAGGGTAGCCTACACTCTGCCTTTAAAAACTGACTAACATTTCAGCTATTTACGTCTTTCTCTTCCTCCCATGCTCTGCCAAAGGCACCCCATCTCTCCTTGGAGGAGTTGTCACTCTTTGGAATTCAGCGCACCTGGATGCCCTACCTACTCAGCTCCCTCATAGGCTCAGGAAAAGTTACAATTTTGTGCACTGTCCAGATTTTTCTCACTGTTCAAGGGTGATGACAGTATCCTGCAGCTTTCTACATACTAATCAGAAGCAGAACATTCACAATTGTTTCTTAAAATTTAAACCCTTCCAATGTCCCATGCTCCCCCAACCCTTCACTTAGGGCAGGATGGAAATGTATTCAATGTCAATTTGGAGGCTCTTTTCTTTCCTCTATGAGACCATATGGAAATCTCAGAATTACATGGTGTCTGAACATCAAGGCCTGGGTCTATGGCACCACCTTCTTTGGTACTGTTACATTGGCCTCAGGCCACTGTGGTCATTCTCCTGTCCCCACCACCCACTTCAGGAATCCCCTAAGGTTCCCTTGTGCCTATCCTCCCCTCTGACCACAGAGCCAGCATTCTGTGGTATTTCTCATGTGGAGGCCTGAGTCCTAGGGAGATACCTGGCTTCCTTCATCTCCTAAGTCTGGGGGAAGCTCAGACATCTTTCTAGAACAGTCAAGTCCATTTTCCATGACCCTTTTTCTGCTCTAACCCTTCCCCTAAGAAAAGGATTGGGGGGTTCCTAAAATTGCTTTCTCTTTTCTGGTGCCCCTCAGCACGGCTCTCTCTAAGAGCCTTTAGGAAGATAATGGCAGCCCCTCTTGGTTGGAGTGGGTGTGAAGAGTTGTGATGTTACCAGCAGTTATTCTAATTTCTTAGCAACAAATTTTATTACAAATGACCTATGTCTCTTTGGTTCCAGTTTAACTCCCCAGTACAAGAGAGACTTAGGGCTTCACTACAATCAAGAAATGTGACATAATTCCTATGTTGAATTCACTGACAAGTGAGCAACCAAGACCTACAGGAAGATATCTTTGAAGCAGTTAGAGGCTTATTAAGCATTCCATCTTGAACTAGTGCATTAAAGAATGGCTATGATAATATCATCTCATTCTTCAGGAGGCTCCGAGTGGTTATACACTTCTCTCATTTGTTGTCTATAGCCCCCTCCACTCTCATTGACAGCGGATGACCTCCCCTCACACTTCAGAGCAAAAAGAAACTGTCAGACACAAACCCACTCCCCTTCTTTCCACTGGAGCTGCACAGGTCACACCTGCATCTTTCCCAGGGGATGTTCTTCTCCCCTCAAGCTTTGTATGTCTGCAATTATTCTTACTGCCTGAAGAGATTCCCCAGCCCACAATTATATTCCCATTTTCTTGCATCATCTATCCATTTTGTTCTATAGGATAATTCTCATCAGCATATTTATATGTTCTAGCATCTCCTTCCTAAAAGCAAAGAAACTTCCTGCTGGAGAGGAAGCTGGGGTCAAACCTTTGTTGACTACATCTTCGTCTCCAGCAACTGCCATGGTTGCTGCACCCTTTCCCAACCAAATATATTTGGAGAGATGTTTCAACCTGCTCGCTCCTCATTCCTATGTATACTTTTCTCCCTTTGGAGTGATTCCCCACTCCTCCTCCACTTTCAGTTTCACCTTACATGTCCCTCAGGTCTCTCAGAGAGGCCGTCTCTGATCATGCTGCCAAAAATAGGTTTTCTTCTTTTAGTCTCTTTCTCAAAGCATTAGATCTGAGATGCTTTCTCAGAGCTAATGCTTTCTCAAAGCATTAGCTCCTAGATGAATTACTATGACACGTTTTTTTTTTTTCTGTTTGATTTTCTAAGTGGTATGCTGATTGTTTGCTCCCTCACCAGAATGTAAACTTCATGCAGACAGAAACCATGCCCAACCTCCCCACTGTTGTATTGTCTCTGACCAGCATAGATCTTCTCATATAGGAGAGGCTCAACATACTACATGATGACTGACTGACTGACCACATGAACGAATAGATAGATGAATGAAACACACCATTGAAAACAGAGCATTGGTTGTGATGTTTAAAATACACTTCTTGGACTGTGGCATGGCTATTTTAAAAAATTCATTGTATTATTCCTTAGTTTGGTTGAACTTGAAATTTATTTATTACAATGCTCAAATGACAAAGCTGCAATGATAGCAGGTTGTTTGCTGTACACATCTTTCGTGAGTAATACAGCTGTAAATACATATTTTTAAGCTATTTCCCGAGCACAGCTACAAATCCTTTGTAAGTTTTGGATTTCCAATTTTAAGAATTCTAAGATTAGATGATTTACAGTGTTTCAGTTCTCTGTGAGGCACATTTTCCCATTTTTTTCTTTAATCTCGGGTACTGCGAAGTTGCATTCTACAGAAAGACAGGTAATAATTTTGTAAAATATTTGGTGTCGTCATTTCAAAGCTGGCTAAAATTTAATTTTATTAAGATCTCCATCTGTCAAGTTTCTTGAAGTTTTCAAGGAGCACTAACACAAATTCAAATGAGCTTTTAAAAATATTTTACAAAAGTCCATTAAAACAAAATACACTTTTTTGCTGTATTTCATTTGCCTTTACTGGTGATAACCACCAGAATATTTCTGTATAAATCAAAACTCTCTCCCTTTTAGTCTAACTATTCTTCCAGTCTCATATGCACAGTGTTGTCACCAATTATTGTTTACAACATCATGGTACTTTATTATGAACGTGCTTATGAATACATAAGCAATGTTTAGGGCCTTCATTCAGCATAACACACCCCCAAAGATGGCCCCCTTTTTTTCCCCTTGGACCTAAAGCCTTACTTTTGAAACTATCCCTACAAGTGGAGATTTGGAGATTTGTATTCAAAATCATGTGACGTTACACAGAAGCAATTCAAAAGGAAAAGAAATAAAAAAAAAAAAAAAAAAACACCCAAATTGTCAAATGCTTCCACTGCTAGAAACATTAGGAAAGCAAGACCTCTCCAATCACCCCCTTTGATCTGCAGGTTGCAGCAGAAAACCCAAAGCTGGCACATCAATAATGGGCAAAAGGAAATCCTTCTGAAAACATTCAGCCATCTCCTAAGATTACAATCATTCTCAGTTTCATTTTCTGAAAGATGTATAAAAAAATTGGATTTTGGAGTTTTTTTTTAACAGGTTTGCAGATAGTGGAGAAAAAACCAAGTCAGAGGGAAAATGGTATGAGTGAAAAGCATCTCCTGGTGTTATATTCCAGTTCGTTTATTTGCAATGCTCCCCATCCCCAAAGGACTCAGTCAATAAATTATTAATTTATTCTAGCACCATCATGTTTAATAGCTGAGCTGAGGCAGTGCTACCATTTGATTAGTCTTTTCCAAGAATCTCAAGTTACCAAAAGAAACAAGGTTGCTCATAGTATTAGGAGGAAATAGTATCTTTGTTCCGACTTATTATGGGTTTAGTTTTATCATGTCACTCCAACAATCTTTGCCTTTGAGAAATCTGTTAAGGGTCATAACAGCATATTGTGACTGTTTAAAATAAAGCAACTTATATCAAAGGGATGACTCCTTTCTCCCTCTCCTCCAAAGAATCTTAGAAAAACCTGAGAAATACTGAAACTAGTGCCTTTAGTTACATAAGAATCCTGTAAAAGATTTTGGGGTTCTTTTAAAAAGATTTTTAAAAGTAATTTTTGACATCCTCTGGGAACCTTAAACATCCAACTCTAATGTGAGCTTTTTTTCCTATGCCCCTTGATGTTCTTGATATACATGTGATAAATTACTAGCTTTACAACTCTTTGGATCTGGTCATTAAATTTTGTTTGTTTGTTTGTTTGTTTTAGAGACAGTGTCTCCCTATGTTGCCCAAGCTGGTCTAAAACTCCTGGCCTCAAGCAGTCCTCCCACCTCAGCCTCTTGAGTAGTTAGAATTGTAGCCATGAGCAACTACATCCAGCTACATACGCTGGTCATTTTTAAACACCTGAGCTGTCTATGTAATGCCTCAAGTTAATGTGGTGAAAATGGTCAATAGAAGCCCTAATGTCAAGGTGACCTTTTTGTGATGATGATCATTGTTCAATTGCATAAAAATCAACAACTTCAAAACTATTTTTTGACACAGTAGTTTAGTTTGCCACATTATTTCAGTATTATAGTTAAAACCCCTGGTGTAAAAGAAATGTAATTTCGTGTTTATGCTAAGTGCTAACAAAAAAATATATGTGTGTTCTCTAAAGGCAATTGAATTCTAACTACTTTATTTTAAGTTCACCCTCTACTGCTGATGTGAAAGCCCTATATTAATAGAGTTAGTATTGGCTTACCTGTTCTGGAGTCCTTGAAGCACCATAATCTTTAAATAGGAAGACCACACATCCTGGACACAAAGCCAGTATACTCATCTCTTAGTCCATTTATAAATGCAGGATACTTCTCAATGTAACAGACCTGCTCTGACAAGGACAAAAATGACACTATTCCTTGTATGTGTTGCTTTGTGGTTACATATGCAAGGTTTCTGATCCTTCTCCCTCCCTCTTTTAAAAATCACATGTATACACAATTATATATATAGAAGTTGACTATGAATCTTACTGATATAAAAGATGTATGTAGCATACCACTTTAAACAACTAAAATACATCATGTTCTTTATTGTAATGTTCATTTAGCCAATTAATTCTCAAATAATGCTTTCACTGATTCTTGCCAAATTCTTAAATCCTAAGCCAATGATAGTTGCAATACATCTATGATTTGATCACTTTTTCTGTTATTCACAATGTGACAGCTATAGAGTATACATACTTTTAAAAATAAAAGTTTATTTCAAAATGATTAGAGATTCACAAAAGTAAAAAATTATATGCAGAGGTCCCATACACCCTTCACTTCTCCACCTCCACTGTTAACACCTTACATAACCATAGGAGAATATAAAAACCAGGAAATTGACATTGTTACAATTCACAGAGCTTATTCAGATTTCACCAGTTATAGACACTCATGTGTGTGTAATTTTATCATGTGTAGCTTCATAAAACTTCCGCCACCAAGATGCAAAACTGTTCCATCACCACAAATATGCCTATGTTATTCCTTCATAGTCATACCTGTCCCCTTCTTGGCCCCCAGGTAGTAACTCCTGGCAACCAGGAATGTGTGATCCATTCTATAATTTCATTACATCCCGGTCATGATATAACCTTTCAAAACTGGCTTTTTTAAATCAACATAATTCTTGTAAGGCCTACCCAAGTTGTTGCATATTTCTAATAGTTCATACCTGCTGATTACTGAATAGTATTCCACAATACATGGGGTACCACAGTTGGTTTAACCATTCACCCGTTGAAAGACATTTGGGTTGTTTTGAGTTTGGGGCTATCATGAATAAAGCTGCTATGAACATTCCTGCACAGGTTTTTGTGTGAACATAGTTTTCATATCTCTTAATAAATACTAACAGTGTAATTGCTGGTTAGAATAGTACACATATTTGCTTGTTTTAAAAGAAACTGCCAAACTATTTTCTAGAATGGCTGTACCATTTTACATTCCCATGAGAACATGTGAATGATCTAGTTTCTCATCATCCTTACCAATATTTGGTATTATCATTTTTTTTTTGGCTATGCTGATGGGTTT
Source organism: Theropithecus gelada (assembly GCF_003255815.1). NCBI lineage: Eukaryota > Metazoa > Chordata > Mammalia > Primates > Cercopithecidae > Theropithecus > Theropithecus gelada. The sequence continues at coordinate 74,576,843 of NC_037676.1, forward strand.
GTGCTGATACTTTCTTATGGTTTTGGTTTGTATTTCCCTAATGACTAATGATATTGAGCATCTTTTCATGCGCTTAATTACCATCTGTATATTCTCTTTGGTGAGATGTCTATTCATGTATTTTGCCTGTTTTCAAATTGGATTGTTTAGCTTTTTTACTGTTGACTTTGGAGAATTCTAGATATTATTCTAGATACAAGTGCTTCTGTCAAATATGTGGTTTGCAATTTTTTCCCCTAGTCTGTAATTTGTCTTTTTGTCTTCTTAGCAGGGTATTTCTTTCTTTATTTATTTATAGATGGAGTCTTGCTCTGTCACCCAGGCTAGAGTACAGTGGCACAACCTCAGCTCACTGCAACCTCCATCTCCTGAGTTCAAGCGATTCTCTTGCCTTAGCCTCCCAAGCAGCTGGGATTACAGGTGACTGCCACAGTGTAGCTGATTTTTGTATTTTAGTAGAGAAGGTTTCACCATCTTGGCCAGGCTGGTCTCAAACTCCTGATCTCATGATCCACCTGCTTCAGCCTCCCAAAGTGGCATGAGCCACCGTGCCTGGCTAGCAGGGACTTTTACAGAGCAGAAGCTTTTAAGTTTGATGGGGTCCAATTTATCAAAATTTCCTTTTATTTATGGTGCTTTTGGTGTCAGGTGCAAGAAATCTTCACCCTGTCTTAGGTCCCAAAGATTTTCATCTCTGATTTTTCCTAAACGTTTTATGTTTTCTATTTTAAATATAACACACTTTTAAGTTTATTCTGCATTATCGACATTCTTCACTTTCTCAAGTTTAGGCAATCAACCAGACAATATATCCAGGCCTAATGTGTAAATTTTGCCAATTCCTCTTGTGTAAATACTCACACTATAACCAATTTCTAGTCTTCAACCTGATTTATCTCAAAGCAGAGTTGGGAAGAAATGTACACTAGCACACTATTATACAACATTTCCACCATACAAATAAAATAGGCATATATAGCCTTGAGAGCACAGATAGTAGTAAAACGTGGTAAAATATTTAGAAAGTGATGTTTTGAGTATTTATTTCTTTTGTTTTTAATATAATTTATTTTAAAATAAGTTTGTATAATTTATTTTATAGTAAATGTTGTTCCTTTATATTGTTGAATAGTATTTCATTATATGGGTATACAACTTGAGAACTCATTTACTTGTTGAATAATTGGATATTTGGCTAATTGGGTTGTTTCTGTTTGGGGGATATTATGAATGAGATTACTATGGATGCTATTCTATAAGGCTTTGTGTAGGAATAAATTTTTTCCCTTGAATAAAAATAAAATTCAAAAAACATTACAATCAGTTCATACAAGCTTGTATTTATCCAGCAAACCACTGGGCAAATAGCTACGAGTGGAGTTGCTGGGTCGTAAGGTAGGTGAATATTCAATTTTGTAAGGAATTGTCAAAATATTTTCCAAAGCGGTTATATATTATATTAATTATATTATATTAAGATGGAGTCTCCCTCTGTCACCCAGGCTGGAGTGCAGTGGCAGAATCTTGGCTCATTGCAATCTCCACTTCCTGGGTTCAAGTTATTCTCCTACCTCAGCCTCCCAAGTAACTGGGACTACAGGTTCATGCCAACATTTCCAGCTAAGTTTTGGATTTTTAGTAGAGACAGGGTTTCGCCATGCTGACCAGGCTGGTCTTGAACTCCTGACCTCAGGTGATCCACCTGCCTTGGCCTCCTAAAGTGCTGGGATTATAGGCACGAGCCACTATGCCTGGCTGTACCATTTTATATTCCCACCAAACAACATAAAAAAGTTCTGATTGTGTCATACTTACTAACATTTGGTGTTTTTATGGGTTGAATTGTGTCAGTCTGCAACAATATGTTGACGTTCTGACCTCCAATAGCTCAAAATGTGACCTTATTAGGAAACACGTCCATTGCAGATGTAATTAGATAAGATGAGGTCACTAGAGTGGGCCTAATACAATATGACTTTGTCCTTATAAAAAGGGAAAATTTGGGCATAGAGACAGATAAACACATAGGGAGAATGACATGAACATGAAGCCAGAGATTAGGGTGATATATTCACAAGCCAAGGAGGACCAAAGATTGCCAGCAAACCCCCAGAAGCCGGCATAAACTCCCTCACAGTCTCAGAAGGAACTGACCTTGCTGACACCTTGATCTCAGACTTCTAGACTCCAGAACTGTGAGACAATAAATGTCTGCTGTTTAACTCCAGATGTACTTGGTTTCTTCAAGCATTTGTTCAGCAAGATTAAAAATTAAAAATGTCTTCCAAACAAGAAATAATGAGTGACCAGCAGTTTAGACGGGTTGCAAACAACCCAAGATTTTGGGAAATGCCAGAAGAGGATCGAAAAGCCAAAATTTACAAGCGATTTGGAGCTATGTTTCATGACAAGAAGTTCAAGTTGAACTATGCTGTGGATAAAAGAGGGTGCCCCATTAACCATAGCACTACAGAGGATTTGAAAAGTTTTTATGACCTTTCAGATTCTTATTCCAATCTCTCTAATGAAGATAGCTAAGTGTTGAAACAAAAGAAAATAAAGAAGAAAAAAAAAACCCAGACTAAAAAAGAAATAGATTTTAAAAATCTAGTTGAAGAGAAAAAGAAAGAAACCAAGAAAGCTAATCAAAAGTGTTCTGAAAATAAAACTGATTTAAATAATTCTGAAGGAATCAAAAAAATTAAAACCTCATGTAAATCTAAGATAGAATCAAACGTAAGTCCAAAGAAGGCTAGCAATGAATTTACACAAAAAAGTACAATTTCTGGTACTTTTTAATGGCTGCTATAGGAAGTTAATGCTGTGTTGTTCATCTTTTTAATTTTTCTATTCTATTGTGTATAGCTGTATCTTATTGCACTTTTAATTTGTATTTCCCTAATGATTGATGATGATAAGACCTTTGTCAGGTGCTTATTAATGATTCGTACATCTTCCTTTATGAAATACCTATTCAAGTATTTTGCCCAGTTTTCAATAGAGTATGTGTCTTTCTACTATTTGAGGTACAGGAGTTCTTAATGTATGTTCTGAATACGAGTCTCTGTAAATATTTTCTTCCAGTCTATGGCTTGCTTTTCTTTTTCTTAGTGGTGGCCTTAGATGAGCAAACATTTTTAATTCTGATGAAGTGAAGAGAATTCGTTGCCCTGCATAACAAAAGTGCAGGGGTAGAACTTTTTTTTACTTTGTTGCTTTCTTCAACATCTAGATAAAAGTTTAGCCCCTCTAGTAAGTTCTTACTTTCCTATCCTGCTCTACTTTATTTATTTCTTTCAGAGGTCTCAGCACTATTTTTACTGTGTGTCTTACTTAGTCTCTTTGTGCTGCTGTAACAAACACCAGAGACTGGGTAATTTATAAATAACAAAAATAAATTTCCTCACAGTTCTAGAGGCTGGGAATCTAAGATCAAGGCACCAGTAGGTTTGGTTTCTGATGAGGGCCTGGTCTCTTTATTCAGCATGGTGCCTTGTTGCTATGTCCTCTGGAAGAAACAAGCACTGTGTCCTCACATGATGGAAGGCAGAAGGGCAGAAAGGACTTTAAGCCTCTTTATAATAGCACCTAATCACATTCATGGGGGCAAAACTCTCATGACTCAATCACTTCCCCAAAGGCCCCACCTCTCAATACTATCACAATGGGCCTTAGGTTTCAACATATGAATGTTGAAGGGGACACAGACATTCCAACCATAGCACCATGTTATCTGATGTTTTCAAACTCCTTTTGTGATTTTATTTATTCTAATTTTGATATCTTGGTTCCTGGTGGCAATGATATTTTGAGCTATGGAATCTAAAGTGGTGGAGGAAAAAAAAAAGCACTTTTGTGCATGTAGGAGTGAAGGCAGGGACAAAAAGAGAGAGGCGGAAGGTAAGAAAAACTTGGACTTTTGAAGAAGAAAGGCTTGACTTCAAATCCTCTTCCTCAATAATTATTGATTTTGAGCAGTCATTGAAACGTCTTGATCTCAGAATTGTCCCATGTAAGATTTGCATGATAATTCTCAACTAATAAAGTTGCTAAAATTGCATAAGGTGCCTAGGAAGAACACCAAGTACATTGCTGGCACACAGTAGGCACTTGCAACAAGGATGTATTGCTGTCACTATAAAGTTACTGAACCATGGAAGATTCATAGATGGCTGGAACTATTAAGTTTGAAAGGCATGGGTCATTTACTGAGCAAATCAAATTACCCTACCATCCTTAGCCACCTTCACTTCCCCTGACCCAATCATCTTCCTTCCTCTTCAATCAGTGGTGTGCTGGTGAATGTTTAACAACTGGTTTTCCAGGGAAGAAAAGTTTTCATTTGTAACATTTGCCGATTTCCATAAATACCTCCATTACGGTTGATTTCAAACTACCAATGTGATGTCACTGAATGCAGCATCAGGAAGAGATGCACAGAGTCTGGTCGTCCAAGTACATGTGTGGGCTCCAGCACTCCCCTGTCTTCAACTCAACTCGGAGAGGTCACTGTTTTGTTTTAATCATGTAAGTCTCTTCCATTCATTTGACTTCTCAATTCTGTAATCAGATTACCAATTTAAATAAAATTTAATTATGCTTCACATGTGTACCACCCTACTACACCTCTAGCATCACCACTCAAAATCATTAAGTAGCTTTATTGCAAGGATCTACATAATTTGGCCTTTTCTAACTGTTCAGAATCATGTCAGACACACTATTCTTTTTCCAAACCCCCAACTTTCATTCCAGTTATCTTTTCTGCTTCTCTTTTGGGTCTCAGCTTAATCCATTCTACAGGAAAGTCTTCCTGTAGAATGTATGTCCAACTCCAGTACATAGAATATTTCTTTGTTATATTCTTTCACACAACCAGGTTTCTTTCTCAAAGTACTTTCCCATCACTCAATCTTAAGAGTAATTATTGGGTTAATATCTATTGTCCCACAGCATGTAAAATCTGCTGCATCAGGGACTGCACCTCTATTTTCTCTAGTACTAGAACCATTTTTGGGAAAGAATAGGTTCTTAATAAAAAGTTTTTGATTCAATGCATTTATGAATAAAGTCATTTATTTACATCTATTATATCTAGTTGTTTGTATTAGTCCATTCTCATGCTGCTAATAAAGACGTATCTGAGACTGGGTAATTTATAAAGGAAAGAGGTTTAATTGACCCACAGTTCAGCATGACTGGAGAGACTTCAGGAAACTTACAATCATGGCATAAAGGGAAGCAAATACATGGTGGCAGGAAGGAGAAGTGCAGAGTGAAGCACTTCCGGGGAAAGTCCATTATAAAACCATCAGATCTCGTGAGAATGCACTCACTGTCACAAGAACAGCATAGAGGTAACCACCACCATGATTAAATTACCTCCCATTGGGTCCTTCCATGACACATGGTTATTATGGGAACTACAGTTCAAGATGAGATTTGAGTGGGGACACAGCCAAACCACATTATTGTTCAATATGCATGTCAATTTTACCTAGCATGTATTGGATGCCTACTGTATGCCAGTCCTGTGTTAGGCATTTAAAAGCGTTATTTGTAATTCAACAAAATATACAATATTCAATTTTTAAATTTATTTATTTGAGAAATTGTTTTTTAGTGTCTACAATGTATAAGATTTTGCATTAGGGGCTTAGACTATGGGCTACTTGGTACAATATTGAACCTAAAATCCTTCGAGCAACAAAATGAACTATAATTTATTTAATATGTTTTAAATAGCTCTAAGAAGAACTCTACACCTATAAAATGGTGAAAATCAGTGATGTTTTAAAAATGTGTGGCCTCAATTCACCTACTAATTTACTACTAGTTTCAAAGGAAGAAAGAAACTAATTTTTTTCTCTTGTTCTAAAGGATTTGGGTCATTGAAAAAAGGTATCTTGTTGATTCATGAAAAAAGTGATTTGTTCAGTTTAGCAAAGATATTTTCAAATTTTATGGTAACTCTGATGACAGATGGTCAGAAAAACAAAAGAGATGAACATGTAGAGTTTAATAGAAGGAATTGAAATTACTGAGTTGGAAAGGGTTTGTATTTAGTGCCAAATGTAGCACAGAAGCAAATGCATCAGTGCAAGGACACATTTATCAACTTAACACATATCCATTGTGTGGCTAAATCCCACTTGACTGTAGTGAGCTTCTGCACTCAGTTGAATTGGCTGGAATCTCTTTATTTGTTTATTTTTGGATGTGAAAATCTGTGCCCGGCGCTCAAAAGTTCCTTTTGGTATACCAACCATATCAATTACCAAGCAAAAACAAAGGACAAAGGAAATAAGATAGTAACGACAAAAGCCTTAGATCCTTTTTCTCTAAGGTGGTGTTTCCAATCAATATGGCAGAACTAAGAATGACTATAGAGGTCAGCCATCTGGCCAACACTTTACCCTCAGAGGACATTTTCTGACTTTCCTTTTCCTTAAGTTCATACAAGCAAGGGGACAAGTGAAATAAATCATACTTCATACTCCCTTTTTCATAATATTTTTATACAGATGAAGTCAGATTAACAGAAACATTCATTGAGGGAAAATCATTCAAATAAAGTAGATAGCATGTTTGTAACAAGCTAGACACTATTTTACCATGTGAGTGTGTTGCTATTTTAGCCTATACACCCTGACAACACTTATATACCATAGCCAAGTTAGTGAGGTGACATATTAAGTAAAAATGGAAATAAACTGACTGTAGCCTTATTAAAAACCAAAATATGTTAAAACTCTTGTGTCTTCAGTCATTTTCAGTGAAACAAAAACAATAAACTCATCCCAGAGGACCTAAGTGTGATCACTAGATATAATACAAAAATGTAGATATGTAAGGTATGAAGGTGAGTAATATCAGAGAGAGACTTAGGTTATTCTTGCTTAGCTCCTAGTAAATTTATTTACTTAACTCTATAAACCAAGGTCAAGAGCTATGAACTTTATAGAATTCCTTACTAGATGTTGGTATTGTTCACTCATATGCTAGAGAGGATTAAAAGGCTTAAGCTAAATAAAGTGTCTGTGGAAAATTCTGTCACCTTCAGGACTGCACAGGGACTGCAGTGGATGAGTAGATGTTGGTCTTTGATTTTTCTTTTCTTCTTTTTTACTCTGTCTTTTCAACTCCATGGTTGGAACTCACAGTACAGGCTATCCTATTTTTAAAAAAGGAATTTTTAGTGCTCTCAAGATATTAAACCTAATATCTTAACACATTCCATTTGAAATTTTTGTCTCCTTTTTAAAAGACTGTAATCCTGGACTCAGTGGGTCAAAATTCTAGACAAAGAGCAGATAGGTCTAACATATGACATTTCCATTATGGCAACTTACATGTACATTAACACGTTATAGAGAAACCTACTGAGAATATTCTAAGGTTATTTGCAGTTTTCTTTTTTTTTTTTTTTTTTTAAACTTTTCCTGGCCTTTGACCCAGGTAATCAGTTAATTATGGGCTATGATTTTTAGTGCAGATTCCCAAGCCTGTGGCATAATGCTATTTCAGGAGTTTAGGAAGAATGACTTGAAACAGGAAACAATAATTTCCAGTTGTCATTAAAAAACTGATGTGTTCTGCCTATTATTCACCAACAATCCCTACCATTTAATTTTTTTTACCCTTTATTAAGGAAAAACTCAAACATATACAAATAAAAAGGGACAGTATAGAAAAACCATTATTTATTCATAACCCAGCTCCACTAATTATTTCTACCTTCTTATTTCATCTATATTCTTCAATCTACCTCCCACTTCCCCTCCAGATTATTATTATTTTTTGAATTTGTTTCCACAATTCCTTTGCATTTGTAGCTTGACTACAAGATACCACCTCTGAATGGTGTGGATGCATGCCTTCTACAAATAGAAATGTAAACATTCTTGTACATACAGAAGGTAAAGATGTGTCATTATCTAGCTTTAATAGACAATTAGTCTGGCAGTGCAATTCCTGCCAAAGAGAAGAAATGCAGAAAACAATTTTGAAAACAAAGTCATCATTTCTTTCCATTGACTAGGTTTTAGCCAGCCTGATAGTCCTCCCTCTGTTAGGAACACAACCACTTTCTTCTTTGCAGAGCATATTTCTTGTGGTTCTAGTAGAGGCAGCCCTGCCCTGCCCAGGATTGAACATGTGATCCAGGCTGTTAGAAGAACTCCTCCATTCCTATAGTAATTAGACATGATTGGCACAGGACACGTGGGCCCGAGGGCAGAAGCTTGTATATTTCAGGAGATATGGGAGATTGGGAGCTATGAGGTCTGTGTGAACCTGAAGCTAACAGTCATCTTATCAGGCAGAAAGAGCCTGAGAATGAAGCAATACAGAAGAAAAAGAGGTGGAGACAGGAAGGGAGACAAGAGACAGAGAGAGAGAGAGAAAGAGAGAGAGAAACAGAGAGAGAGAAACAGAGAGAGAGTACACCATTTGGACACTTACATATACAGCTGTGCCTGAAGCACTCCTGAACTTTTCAGATGCGTGAACCAATAAATTTTCTTAAACTATGCCTCTCCATTTAAAACAGAAATAATCTCAATACGGTAAATGTCTTCCAGCATTTTACTGGCCACCAGACATAGATACCACACTGTGAATTCATTCGCGTTCAGCTACCTGGAAACATGTTTCCTACCAGCACTAACTAGGGCGTGCCCCATGTAGGGCCACATCCATGAGGAGATGGGATATCAAGATAGTGAGAATCAAGGTAGTGAGAATAGCATGTCCAAAACTGAAATCCTGACCTTTCCTTGCAATATATTTCTCCTTCCATATTTTCCATCCTATAAATGATGTCTCCATTCATCAGTTGCATAAACTGGAAACTTAAGACCTATTCTTGCTTCTCTCACTCCTTCGTATACCACCAGCAATCTATTACTATGTCTTGTCTGTTCTATCTTCAAAGCACAGCTCAACTCCATCCACTTCTCTGCATGTCTGCTGGCTCCACCATACCCAAGCTACATCAACAGCACATGCACTAAATCAACAGCAGCCTTGATCTCTGTGCTCTATTTCTGTTCCTCTGTAATCCATACTCTACCCAGATTGTTTGCTAAAATACTAGATTCTGTAACTCTCTGCCTTAAAACCCATCGGTGCCTCTTCATCCCACATAGAATAATTTTCAAACCTCTTAGAACAGCCTGCAAGGCCTGTACGACCGAGTCCCTGAATCTGTAGTAAACATTAACTGTAAAAAATAGCTTGCTACAAAAGTATACAGATGAACTGTGAACCACACAGGTTGGACTGTGTGGGACTACTACTTATATACTGCCCCCAAGACAGCAAGCTCAGTCTCTCCTCTTCCTCCTCCTCCTCAGCCTACTCAATGTGAACATGAAGATGAAGACCCTTATGATTATCCACTTCCACTTAGCAAATAGTAAATATCTTTTCCTTATTATGTTCTTAGTAGCATTGTCTTTCTTATTGTGCCTACTTTATTTTAAGAATACAGCACATCATTGACATCATTGATAGTAGCTGCTTCCTCTAAGTGGCCCACACCAGAAAAGGAAATAGACAGAATATTTCGTGCAATGACTTAACTTCCTTGTGTTAGACTTGGTATCCCCTCAAGATTTTTTAAAGAGGTGAATAGAGGGAGTAACTCTTTCTGGAAGTTGAACAAATGGCTCTATGATTCCCCTGCTTGCTGGCTATACTAAGTTGCATTTAGAATTTGGTTCTAAGAATTGCCTTCTCTTTTTTTACCCCCAATAGGTTGAGCTCTTTCCTTCTTGCCATTTTTTAAAAAAAACTAGACAAGGCCTTGCTATGTTGTCCAGGCTGGACTTGAACTCTTGGGCTCAAGCAATCCTCTCTCCTCAGCCTACCAAGTGGCTGGGCTATAGGTGTGCACCACCACAACCAGATTTTCTGGTTATTTTTAAATTAGATAAAACTGTAGATGATTCAGCCCTCCCCTCTCTCAAAACACTCCTAACAAGTAAGCAGTCTTCCGGCTTCTGCCTGAGCTGGGGGATTGAGGGTAGGTCACTAACTCTCAGTAGCTCCAATGTAGGTACTCAAACCAGTCTGAGAGCCTTAACAATGGGTAGTGATCTCAGTATGTCTCTTGGGGCAACACACAATCAAATCACTTCCTGACAAGTTTTCCCCTGTGAAAGATAAAGAGCCCTAAAAAAAATACAGTAAAGAATGCATATAACATACAAAATATGTATTAATTTACTGTTTATGTTATAAATGAATAGTAAATATATTTTCTCTTCCTTAAGATTTTCTTAATAACATTTTCTTTTTTTCTTGCTTGATTATAAAAAACAATATATATACATATAACATACAAAATATATGTTTATCAACTGTTTATGTTATTAATAAGGCTTCAAGTCAATGATAGGCTATAGTAGTGAATTTTGGGGGTGAAAAAAGTTATACACAGATTTTTGACTGTGTGGTGGTAAGTGCCCCTAACCCTCATATTATTCAAGAGTCAACTGTATATATTTAGAAGCTTTAAACAATAAAAACTATTGTTAATTATTTAGGAGAATATTGTTAAATATGTGGAAGCCTAAACAAATTTTTGTTGTGAATTTCTATAATTAATCTATTGTAATAATTTAATGACCTTTATGTCAGGTTTCACTGGAGGCAGTTGCATCACCTTTCATTCCATGGCTGCTAATATCTCCTTGAGTCCATAGAAGCAACTTGGGTCCACACGTGGGACCAAAGGCAAAGTACTCCATCTTCCTGATGAACCAAGCAAGACATGAAAAACCCAAGCGATTCTGACAAGTTTTGAAATCAGGAATAGAACTATTGATTAAAACTGTGATAAATTCAAATACATGTTTAGTTTGAAAACCTTGCTAATTCAAATACATAAATTAAATGTGCAAACAAAATTTACTTTTGTACTTTATAAGCAATCCTGTTAAGGTCCATGAGCTTGCATACAAAGAATAGACTAGGCAAAAATACATTAGAATGTTCACTGTGGTCTCTTTCTTGAACGTGGTATTCTTTTTGCATTTCCAATTTCCAAACTTTCTACAATGGGTATAAATTATGCTTGAAATAAAAAATAAATGTTAACTCATCAAATACGAAAATGCAAAGAATACCAAAGAGATGAAATGATAGTCTTGGAGATTCAACATCTGTATATTTTGCAGGCCACGTCACAGCAGGAAATACAGGAGAAACGTCATTGACCTGGCATGCTTGTAAATTTCTGAGCCATAGCTCATCATGTCCAGTATCATTAGGGTACAGTTTTACTTCAGCATTGTAAGAGTCTTTGTGACTAACAGTAACTAAATTGAATAGTTAACATTTTACTGAAATTCTATTATGCACAGGTATGCAAATCCTTATCATCTATTATCTTCATTTAATCCTTAATCACAATCTTATGGCTTAGTAAGGTGTTCTCACAATCTTATGGCTTAGTTCATGTAGTCAGGGATCCCTGGGGGTCTTTGGGATCTCATCAGGGGGCTTGCAAGTTCAAGCCTATTTTTAAAAATAATACAAAAGCACTATTTGTCTTTTTCATTCTCTGTTTTATATGTGGGAAGATAGAACACAGAATTTAAGTAGATTGAACAGGATCACATAGTAAATGGTGGAGCTGGAATTTGAACCCTCGTGGCTCACTCAAAAATCTGTGCCTTTAACAACTATACTCTATCATTTAGATTTCTTCCACTTCTAGGCTAATGAATTTGTCAAGTGGAATTGAGAAAATCTTTAAAAGTTTTCACTGTCCTTGTTGGTTTCAAGCAGTCTGCTTCACAGGGTGACCTCAAAAAGTTAAGATTTTTGTTCGATTGAGGGGAACCAAGAGAAAGTGATTCCCCCTCATGTCTGTGACTTAGAGGTAAAAAGTTTACCTTCACTTTCCCAGGTTTGGGCTGAAATTTTATGGTCATTCAAGGAAGATGAGAGAAACTCATTGGCTTTTCCATAAGTTTCCATCTTATCTTACCTCCTGGCTTGTCCATCAATCCCATTCCATCCTACATGACTTGAGGTGTTCTTATCAGAGCCACTCTTTGGATTAGACATTCCAGTACTTCTTCGTGCGGCATTGTTATCAGAACATTTAGAAACCTTGGACTCTGGGGCATTAACGACCAGTAGCACATCTCCCCCTCGCTGGGATAGCCAAAAATGCTGCCCCACGTTTTCACGTTTTCCTTAGGTATAACTGCCAGTTAAGAACCATAGATAGGCGGCATTATCTGCAGACTTGATATGCTATGGACATATTAACCTAAGAGAGGCAAATTCATCTATTATCATGAAGGCAGGATGTTTATAATGGATGACATGAGTATTTATTATTAGCAGCAATAATAATGATTGATCAGATTAGTAAAATTGCCATCTTGGATAGCAAAAGATATATTAAATTTAGAAATAATAATATTTCTAAATATTAAAGAAATATTAAAATTAGAAGGTAGTGCAGGGAAAATTTTACAAGCAGAGTGAGACTGTTCCAGGCAAACCAAATATATGGTCACCAGGGCATACGGTGCAACCCTGTATTGAAGGACTCACATGAACAACCAAAGTCATCCTGAATCCCCTGGACCCCTGGAGGTTGGAACTGGGCACAAGGCATAATTGCTGGAGAAAGGTCAAAGATGACCTCTACCTCTTTAACCCTTTTGCCCATATTTTCCACACTTAGCATGAAAGACAGAATTCTTAGCTCAGAATAATAGAACCAGGCAAATGTTAGAAGAATTCGAATTGAAAAATGATCATTGGGCCGGGCGCGGTGGCTCAAGCCTGTAATTCCAGCACTTTGGGAGGCCGAGACGGGCGGATCACAAGGTCAGGAGATCGAGACCATCCTGGTTAACACGGTGAAACCCCGTCTCTACTAAAAAAAATACAAAAAACTAGCCGGGCGAGGTGGCAGGCGCCTGTAGTCCCAGCTACTCGGGAGGCTGAGCCAGGAGAATGGTGTAAACCCGGGAGGCGGAGCTTGCAGTGAGCTGAGATCTGGCCACTGCACTCCAGCCTGGGCGACAGAGCTAGACTCCGTCTCAAAAAAAAAAAAAAAGAAAAATGATCATTGCCTTCCTTGCCTGGATGAAAAGCTACTGTTATTTTAGTAACATAATATACTCTTTCCAGACAGATCTCTGAACTCAAAGACTTCTGAAGATTGAAAGGGTAAATGCCAGACAGGAAGCTATTCATGAAGAAGGTCAAGAAAAATAGGTTAAAATGCATAACAGCCATTGCTGGAAACTCAAGGCATCTCCAGTGTTCCTCTCCAGCTCTAACTCCTGTGCTCATCCTAGGTAACAGAGCTCAAAGTTCACAACCAAGACTCAAATTCCTTGGTTTTGAATCTCAATTCAATACTACATTCACCAAACTAGTCAAAATCATCATCTGCACAAAATGGTGCAATTTACCCATTTAAGAGTCCCACCACTACTGTCAACAGAGTTAAATACCAAGAGCAGAACCTAAACTGTCAGAGAGCCCTTGGATGAATGTGTTAAGGCCTTGTTAATTCAGTTAAATAAGAGTAAGTTATTCAGTTAAATAAGAGTAAGTCTTTTAAATCCAAATTATACAGTCATATTTGTCTACTGATCCTCTTCTGCCTCCCCCAGGACATTAAATCATATCTCAACCATTCTGACAAGCAGCTAAATATTACAATGAAAAATGAGTTCCCACTGTGAGTTCAAAGAAAATACATGCAGCATATTCACACTTGGTTCCCATGGAATAGAGTCTTTTATTGGGAGTTAAGAAGATATAAGAAAATTATTTTGTGTGTTTGTGTGTTTTTACATTATCCTTCTTAGAGTTATTAATGCTAATTGATAAATAATGACAGCTAATATTAACTGAATGCTAATTGATAAATAATGACAACTAATATTAACTGAGCATCTTCTCCAAACTTGAGATAGCACTATTTTACATATGGTATGAGTCTCATTCCACATAGTCAAGAATGCAAGAAATATATCTTTATTTTTAATTAATCAATGTAAATTTTGTTTTAATGCCCATCCCTGGCTGGCAGGAACCTTAGTGTCAGTCACTCACTCCTCACCAGACCTCACAGTCTCCTCACCAACCCCAGAGTTGTACTACTGCCTAGGATCATACAAAAAAACAGAGTAGGAGGACTGTTGTGCGCTGATAATGTATCCTCACAGGTCCCGCTGAATTTCACATCCTCCCTACCTGTAGGGCTTCTCAAGTCCCATAGTGCTCAGCTGCTCCCAGGCCATACATGGGACACAGGTGCCATTGTGAAGTTTTCTGTGGTCTCCTTAGCTTGTACTCACCATGCAGGCACTCCCCTCTCTGGAGTTTTGCTTTCTCTCTGGATGCAGCCAGAAAGTTGCATCAATACCTCCTGCTTTCAGAATTCATAGACCTCTGTCTGCCCCTCTGGCAATCACAGGTTTATTTGTGTAAACTGAGGGAAATCCTTCTCCTGCCAAGTTTTCCAGGTTCTTTTCTTATCTATTCCTTTCTTCCTTCTCCTCCCTATGCACAGCCTGTACATTCTCCTATGAGTTTTGCTTTTGGAAGGATGAATCCAGATAGAGTTCCAGGCTACTTTTGCTTCACACCTTCCCCAATCCCTGACAGAAGTAAGTCAAGGTAGCCAGCCACTTGGAAAGGGTAGAAGGAAGAAAGAAGAAAAGGTAAGAAAAAATGCAAGGAGAAAAATGCCTTAAGATATCCAGCCTGGCCAAGTGCAGTGGCTCAAGCTTGTGATCCCAGCACTTTGGGAGGCCAGGGCGGGCAGATGACTTGAGAGGAGAAGTTCGAGACCAACCTGGCCAACATGGCAAAACGCCATCTCTACTAAAAATACAAAAATCAGCCAGATGTGGTGGCCAGCACCTGTAGTTTCAGCTACTTGGGAGGCTGAGGCAAAAGAATCACTTGAACCCAGGAGGCAGAGGTTGCAGTGAGCAGAGGTGGAGCCACTGCACTCCAGCCTGGACCACAGAGTGAGTGAGACTCCATTTCAAATAAATAAATAAAATTTTTAAAAAAATCCAACCTAACATCAAGTCAGCACAGTGACACAAGGTGATATGTGTTGCTGTCTCAATGTTATGAAGAGGAAAACTCAAATTCAAAGTAGTTAAAACAAAGGAATATAAATTTTCCCAGGTCACACAACTATTAAGTAGTAGACAGGAAATGTAGCTTTAGGTCTCTCAGATCCCAAAATGTAAAATCAAACTTGTGGCTTTCTTGATGAAACAGGTTATATCATAAAAATGTGGAATAGATTTATAAGTATCTCATTCATTTAGATTATTCTAAGTGTATACTTGGTGGATTTTTTTTTTTTAATTATGAGAGAAACTTCTTCAGCATTGCTCGAAACTGAAATACAGGCATATATGTTGAATGCATTGCTTTTCAATTATTTTCCTCATGAACCTGACTAAGATTGTATTACTTCCACCAGTATCGACCCAGGAGAAAGTATTTTCAAGGCAGCTTGACAAGTGTTCATACTGTAGAGGATCTGAACAAGAACAATAGCTCAGTGGGGCATTACCTGCCATGATTCTCTTGCCTGCTGGGTTTCTGGCTTTCAGACATTTTGACAATGATGTAGTCTTTAATTGGCCTCTTTGCAAATGCCTGCTCTTCACTTTTGACATTAATTGCTAATTAATAAAAGCATGAAAATGTCAGTATATCAGCATATGAGCCAATACCTTAATGTTGAGAAAGTACATAAAAACACAGCTTTTATATTTGGGATAGGGAAAAAGTAAAAAACTAACCAGTTACAACATCCTTTCATCACACTTGCCCTGATACGGTTACAGAGTCAGCTTTCACAAGACCCTCAGTACCTTCCCTTCCCACAGAGACTAGATAAAATGTTTCTGCACAAGCAAGGTGCTGTGAAACTATTGCCACCCACTACAAGGCACCCACTCACTGCCCAAAGTCAGGGGAGATTCATACTTGTTGAACTTGGGATGCTCTGGGTACAAAACATAAATGCACAAATATCACACTCTTGAATGGTTTTATTACTTCAGTTTTTGGAACCTGGGAGGGGATATGGTCTTGGCCTTGGAAAGGAGGAGAAACTCCCCCTGGGCCATGAGCCTAAACCACTTGTCCTGGCTCAGGCCATCAGAATGCTCCCCACTATAGCAATGAATCAGACCCCCTCTGGTGAGGATGGGACACTCAAAATTTTCACTTGCTTTAATAATTTCTGAAAAATATATTCCTTTGAGAACCTTATGGGGAGGGATGGGTTTGCAAATATTTCTCCTCAATAGCAACTACTAAATACCAAGTTGTAGCATCATTTAGAGCTCAGAAAATTAAGAACATATACATATTGAGAGCACTTTTCCCATGACTCTTTATTCTGCTGCTCAAAAACTTCTGTTAAGGAAAAAAAAGAACTATAATTAAAATGGAAAGAGAGATTCTAGCATTCTTTGAATATACTAGATATTCTAAAATCATTTGGTTTGAAATGGGTTAACTTTCACCATCTTACTTGAAAGTAATACCTTCAGGTATCATGGCAAACTTTGAAGACCTTATCACTGTTGCTAGTGGAAAATGGATATTTGACAGAAATGATTATGCTAATTCTCCACTTTCTTTTTTTTTAAGATACAATTATTTTAGAATATTTTTTACAGAAAAAAATGCAAAGGTAATTGAGACACTTTCCTCATACTCCTCACTCAGGTTCCCCTAATGTCAGCACTTTACATTACCATGCTGTATTTGCCAAAACTGAGGAACCAGTGATGATACATTGCTATTAATTAAACTCCAAACTTTATTTTGGTTTCATTAGTTTTCCCATCAATGTCCTTTTTCTTTCCCCAGGTCCAATCCAGGGCACTGCATGGCATTCAGTTCTTATGTCTCCTTAGTCTCCTCTGTTCTGGGACAGTTTCTCAGTCACTTTGTTTTTGTGACCTTGATAGCTTTGAGGAGTACTGCTCAGATATTTTATAGAATGTCTCTCAATTTGGGTTTGTCTGGTGTGTTTTGTTATGATTAAACTAAGGTTATGGGCTTTTAGAAAGAATATCAGAGGTGAGGTGTCCTCATTCTGTTATGTCCAGAAGTATTTGAAGTATCTGAAGAGGTATTTGATATCAGCATGATAAAACATAGTGATACTTTGATTACTTGGTTAAGACAGTGTTTGCCAGATTTCTACACTGTGAAATTACTACTATTTCCATTTCATACTCTATTCTTCTGAAGCCAGTTCACTAAATCCAGTCCATACTCAAGCTGGGGAGAGATTAAGTTCTACCTCCCGGAAAAGGAGAGAGTACCTACCTATAGTTTTAAGAATTATTCTTTAAGGAAAATGTATCCTTTCTCTACAATGTATTTATTTATTCAATCATTTAAAAAGTATTATGGATTCATATTTATTTTATTCTTTGGGTAATGTATCATTTGTTTCTTTTTCACCTGAATCATTTCTGCTTTAGATATTGGGAGCTCTTTGATGATGGTTCTTGTGCCCCTTTGACATGCTCCATGCTGTTGTTTTTTGAGCACTTCCTTACTTTCTGGTGCTACAGGATGCTCCAGGGTCATCTTGTACTTTCCCTGTCCTAGTCCTAGAATTAGTGACTTCTCCAAGGAACCCTGGTTCCTTTTACTGGAGAATTCTTTTTAGAAACCAAGGCCTGAGCACTGGAATGCTCATTGCTACTGGGACTTACTGCTTCTAGGTTCTCTGAGCTGGCAGAACTACTAGATTATGCATACATATGACCTATGTATACTCACACCTTTATAATTATTTCTATATCTATTCATTTGTAGAAATATTAAGACAAATATTAGTTCATACTGTTGTCTCTGGTTCTAATCCAGTAATATGAGGTTCATTCTATTCTTCCCTTCTTACTTATGTGTAACTCTCTCTTCCATAGTGAGAAACCTATCTCCTACCATCTACAATTCATAGACTTATAATGTTTGCTTTTTGAAATGGAGATGTAGGTTAGAATACCAAAATATACAAGCAGATTGAAGTAGTGTCTTGTGTGATCCATGGAAAATGTAATTCAACTTAAGAATTGCTAAAAATAATTATGACACTCTGCATTTGTAAAATGCAAAGAAATCTATCTCATAAGATTACTTGTGTTAATTTAAATGAGAAAACACATTTAAAGATTTTCATAAATAGTAAATTTGGAAAAAATACTGTTACTACTATTAATAATAAATGAAACTGTTAAAATGAAATTCTTTATAAATTTTGTATTTTTAAAGCATAATTTTTCCCCTCTACATAAAAATCTTACATTGGTTGAATAGGACCAAAGAACTGAGAATTTTGTTTAGAACCAACTGGAAATGGCTTTGAGATCAAAATGGTAGGGATGGCCAAGTTGGCTGACAAGTACAAAAAGGGTGCTCTGGGTGAGATCATGATTCTACAGCTGTGCTGCTCTTGGTGGATCCCTCAAAGACTAGCAGGCCTGAGTATTATGTGAAACCCCAAATGTATCACTAAACAGAAGCACAGTGAGCTCAATCCAGAAGATAGAGCAGCACTTGGAAAGTAAGCTGGGCACAGATGAAGACAGCTCAAGTGCAGCTTACTAAAGATAAAAAGAGGAGCCTTGTTTTTCCAAAATAGATAGAGGGTACTGTCTCCCACTCAGCAGTGTGCAAATGCAAAAAGCCAAAGATGAAAGAAAGATTAAAATATAAGCATAGAAAATGAAAAACAAGAGCAAATAAGACAGAAAGGCTCAACCAACATCATTTCTTCTGCGAGTAAGGCTATAAAGCCTCCATAGCCAGTAGAGTATAGAGATGTTACTCTTTACTCTTTTAGAAACGCCAACCTTGGTGATCGTAAAGGTATAGTCAGTGGCCTACTGCTGCTAGGTTCTCTGGAACGGGCTGAGATTTGATGCAAAATGCAAATCCTTTCTTTAGTTTGTATCAGTAAGATCATATATATTTCTATGGATGTTCATTTTTACACATAATTAAATCATTTTCAAGGAGTCTATTATGTTATGTAAGATGAGCACATCCTTAAAGTTCAGTATGGCTCCCATACAAAGCTGAGCAATGTTGAAGAGCTACACTGGGCACATGCACAATCAGCTAGTTGGATTTTGCAACCGATTCATTTTCTGGAAGAACCATTCATTCCAAACGCATTATTGGTGATGTCTTAAATTGACCATGTTTTCCACTCACGGCTATTCCAACATTTTACTTACAAAAACACTCACAAGTTATCTTATTGACTAAAAGTTTAGTTTGAAAGTACCTGGTTAATCCTGAAAGAAGAGTGCTGTGTGCTCACATAAACAATATTTGGAACCTGCAGTTTATGTTTACTTATTATTTAAATAATTCATACCAACTTAGGCAAGTGACTCACAACTGTAATCCCAGCACTTTGGGAAGCAGAGGATGGCTTGAGGCCAGGAGTTTGAGACCAGTCTAGGCAAAATAGTGAGACCCGCCTAGGCAAAATAGTGAGACTCTGTCTCTACATTTTTTTTTTTTATTCTCACTCACATTCTAACCTTCTCTCTTTCCTACGAAGAGCCTTCTCCTATGTCTTCTTCAGGTTTCAGGGAAGTGCTGTGGACTAATAAGCCTTTACTCAACTTTTTTCTTTTTTTTATTATGATTATACTTTAAGGTCTAGGGTACATGTGCACAACATGCAGGTTTGTTACATATGTATACATGTGCCATGTTGGTGTGCTGCACCCATTAACTCGCCATTTACATTAGGTATTTCTCCTAATGCTATTCCTCCCCCCTCCCCCACCCAATGACAGGCCCCGGTGTGTGATGTTCCCCTTCCTGTGTCCAGGTGTTCTCATTGTTCAGTTCCCACCTCTGAGTGAGAATATGTGGTGTTTGGTTTTCTGTCCTTGTGATAATTTGCTGAGAATTATGGTTTCCAGCTGCATCCATGTCCCTACAAAGGACATGAACTCATCCTTTTTTATGGCTGCATAGTATTCCATGGTATATATGTATACATGCCACGTTTTCTTAATCCAGTCTATCATTGATGGGCATTTGGGTTGGTTCCAAGTCTTTGCTATTGTGAATAGTGCCACAATAAACATTTGTGTGCATATGTCTCTATAGCAGCATGATTTATAATCCTTTGGCTATATACCCAGTAGGAGTAAGGGTTTGGCTGGGTCAAATGGTATTTTAGTTCTAGATCCTTGAGGAATCACCACACTGTCCTCCACAGTGGTTGAACTAGTTTACAATCCCACCAACAGTGTAAAAGTGTTCCTATTTCTCCACATCCTCTCCAGCACCTATTGTTTCCTGACCTTTTAATGATTGCCAATCTAACTGGTGTGAGATGGTATCTCATTGTGGTTTTGATTTGCATTTCTCTGATGGCCAGTGATGATGAGCATTTTTTCATGTGCCTATCTCTACATATTTAAAAAAAATAGCTGGTCATGGTGGCATGCCACTGTAGTCCCGGCTATTTGGGAGGCTGAGATAGGAGGATTGAGCCCAGGAGTTCAAGGATGCAGTCAGCTATTATCACATCACTGCACTTCAGTCTTGGCAACAGAGTAAAACCTTGTCTCTAAAAATAATAGCATAAAATAAAAATAAATTATTCATTCCCATATTGTTAAACCAGAAATACCTAATCATTGCCAACATCCATTCCCTAATAAAACAAATGTACATAGACAATGACATTTAATTGTCCCCTCCTTGATTATTTTTTTTTTTAAGTGAAACGTGGTTTGGGGAAGACCAAGGGGCAGAAAGTAGTAAAGACTGAGGCCAGATTGGAAGTGGCAACTGTCACTGTGAGTCTGAGCTCCCACTGAACTGTGCCCATAGTTGCCACTGAAATCAGAGGCAGGCTAAGGGTGTGCAATGGGGCAGCTGGACCACTTGCTGCTAATGCACAAAAACTGTTTTGTATCATTGTATGGAGCAGGAATATTTCTCCTCTAGCTGTTACTCTCTTGCCCCTTTGGGGATAATTTACTTATTTCATTCTCACGTCAAAGTAGCTAAAGATACCAATGTATAAAAAAATAAGAAAAGTATCATGTGACATTCAGTAAGTCCTCATTTTTTGAATTATATGCCTTATACATTTTTAAAAACTGAGAACTTAATCCAAATATATGTATATTTGGTTATTTATAAATTATATACAAGTATTTCAACACTGATAAATTATATAAACTATGCAATATAATATATATAGAATATATATGTATATATAGATAGCAGTGTAATACAATATAATATATAATTTAATAAGTTTTAAATACATACAAATATAACTTTTAATCATTTTTTTCAACCTCAATATATCATCTGACATACTCTTATTTTAGAGACTAAGAATTTTGAGATTTATGTAAACATGTTTTTCCCCAGAATATGAGTCTGAAATAAGAAAATTGCATCTGCACTGCTTAACTCCTGTTTCAAATCTGTTTGTACCTGGTTACTAAAAGCTACCAATAAATTTAATTTTACATGAAGTTCATTAATGTTATAAGCTCCATGAATTTCTCTTAATTCCTTTATTTTCTGGTAATAATGCACTGATAAAAGGAAGTATATTCTTATATTCATTAGATTTACTGTCTGCCCTGAAGCCCAGTCCATAACTCACTAATCAGGTTTGGAAAGGCATCTTCCTCTTAATTTATAAATGAAATAAAAGCACACTAATTATATCCTTGCACTGCTGCCAATGTATCCAAGTAATTAAATACTCAGTTCAGTCCTCAGAAGGAAGTTTTAGCAATTCCACACTCTTACTAGAAATATTTATAATATTCAAGCTTACAAGAGGTGAATTCCCATTATTTTATTCTTAAAAATTATGTGAGCAATGAACCTGCTTCATTCTCCATATATAAATACATCTTGTTTTATCTAATGACAAAAATTGCTAAATGAGTTTTGTTTTTGTCTTTTCTTGTTTGTTCGTTTGTTTGTTTTTGCAGAGATCAACTGAAACCCATCACTTTACCTGATAGAGACTTGATAGGAAGTGTAATCTGACCTTGGTAATCATTCTGTAATCAG
The DNA here is from genome assembly GCF_003255815.1 of Theropithecus gelada. Classification (NCBI taxonomy): domain Eukaryota; kingdom Metazoa; phylum Chordata; class Mammalia; order Primates; family Cercopithecidae; genus Theropithecus; species Theropithecus gelada. The sequence continues at coordinate 74,598,962 of NC_037676.1, forward strand.
CTCCCAAGGAGATCTATTTCTTACCCAGTTCCTAATTCCAAGATTAGTATGCTTTTTTACTTTGTTGCTCATATTGAGTTTTTCTGACTGTCTCGCCCTAGTCTGGTTTGTTTTTTAAATATTTTTTTTCCATCTGCTGGTATTTAACACTGCTATCACCATGATTTTTTCCAGAGCATCTCATTTTTTAAAGGTTATTTAGGAAATGTACTATGTATCATATTTATTTTTTGATGTCTTTAACACTTTTTGGTTGTGAGAGAGAATGAATGTTTACTCAACATATTCACAGAGCTTACTTTACCTTGTTTTCAAACTGATAGTATATGCTAGCAGATGGCAGGATTTTCCAACATTTAGATACTATTATTTAAAACATTCATGAAAGCATGAGCCTAAATTATGAAATTATATTTAAGTAAATTATAATAAAGCAACATGTATATGAATTTAATGCAAAAGTTCCATATTGTTAGGCAAGAAAATTTAAAGAAAATGTGGTGTGGGCGTATGTGTGCGTAATACTACTCAGCCACCAAAAGAATGAAACCATGTATTTTGCAGCGACATGGATAGAACTAGAGGCCATTATTTTAAATGAAGTAACTCAGAAACAGGAAGTCAAATACCACATGTTCTCACTTGTAAGTGGGAGCTAAATAACATGTACACATGGACATAGAGTATGGAATAATCATGGCTGGAGACTCAGAAGGGTAGAAGTAGGGTGAAGGGTAAAAATTACTTAATGGGTTCAATGTAATTTGTATTTGGGTGATAGCTACACTAAAAGCCTAGACTTCACCAGTAGACAATATATCCATGTAACAAAATTGCACTTGTACCCTCTAAATGTATACGTAGAAAAAAGAACTTAATCTGACATGAAATAAGGAGAAAAAAATAAAAAAGATATTGGGAGTCAGTAGTGGGCAGAGGCCTTTGAGATTGTTGTAAAAGTATCTTATTCCTCTTCCTTCTCTGTTGCTCCATCCACCACAAGTTGTACACCGTGGTTCTTGCTTTTGGCCACCAATCCCCTGGAGAAGAGATATTAATGGGGAGGGTGGGCCCACCTTGGGGAATGACAGAACCACATACAGGAGAGGAAAGGCTGCTCTTGGATGTAATGGGCCAATACTAGACAAGTCACATTTATTGCTTCCATTCCTGAGGATCCTGAAAAACAATGGAAGTTATATTGGTAGTGAATATTGCGGTGATTAAAAGCACGCAGGTTTTATTCAGACTACCTGGATTGAATGCCAGCTTCATCACCTACAGTTCAACAGTTTAGGGCAAGTTAGCAAGCCTCTCTGTGCCTCAGTTTCCTCCTCTGTAAAATGGGAGTAATAGGTGTATTTACTGTGTAAGGTTGTTAAGAGGATTAAATTACTTAAATATTTGTGAATTCTTATGAGTGCCTAGTATTTAAAAAATGATATGTGTATTATCAAATAAAAAAGTACAATAACTAAGACATTAATCCTTTCCTCGTCATTTCTTCTCTTCTCAGAATAAAACACAAGGTCCTTCCAGTGGCCCATCCCTTGCAATCTGTTCCCCATTCTCATCTGACTTTGTTTCCTCTGTTCTGGTACTCAGTTAGGTTGCAGTTTCTAAGCCCCTTTGTATCATGTGAGGTTGTGTAACTGACTTCTGGCCATGGCATGTGGCTCATCACGATACACTTCTAGGCCCAGCCTACAGTCGCCAACCATTCTGGTTTGCTCAGGACTGTCCTGGTTTTAACACTGAAAGCCCCACATCCTGTGAGAACCCCTCAATGCTGAGAAAACAAGGACAGTTAGCCACCCCAACCCTGGCCTATTAAAACCTCTTGAAATCTTTCATATTCTTTTCTACTACCTGCTAGATATCAATGTCTAGAGTGACCTTGAAAGTCACATGTTGACAATAACAGAACCACCATCAGCCTGGGCTTTTGAGTGAGGCAGAGTTACTGCCTCTTCTCCTACTGGACTTTATATGAGCAAAAAAACAGTTTCTGTTTTGATAAAGCACTAAGATTCCATTTCATTAGCTTAACCAATAAAATAACTACCATGCTGGTCATTCTAGCCTCTCTCTTGTTCCTGCAACAAACTGAGAATTCGCTAACTGTTTACTTTGCTCAGAAGGCTTCTTTCCAGACATCTTCATAGCTAATTTCCTTACCTCTGTTCAATTTTCACTTAACTCTTGTTTTCCATGGCACCTTCTCAACCAGTGTATTCAAAATAGCAGGCTATCTCCCTGCTCTCATCTCCTTATTCTTTTATTTAGTTTTTTTTTCTTTTTTGCCATAGTATCATCACTTTCTGATTTATACTGTATCCTTTACTCTCATTTTTTATGTTCGTATTGTCTTGCCTCCCCCACTAGAATAACTAGCATATAAGCTCCAGAGAGTTGAGAGCATTGTTTGCTCACTGTATATCTCAAAACTCCAGAACATTGCCTGGCACATAATAGGCACTCTATACACATTTGTTAAATGAATTACTTTATTTCATTTTTGGAATTTATGGACTTTAACCCCACAAAGGGGTAACCCATTTCATAGAGCTTTTATATAATGATTCCTTCCAACAATTTCCAGAGTATTGTGATGAATTTTAGAAATTATGGACAGAACAATCCTGCTATTTACCATTTCACAAAAACCTTTATTCCTGGTTTGCATCCAAATTTCTCCAAAACGGAGGATCTAAATTGAATATGTCTAAAATAAAATATTTAAGTCTATGGGTTTTTGGGCACTTGTAATACCTTAATTACTGATTAGACTTCACTGTGCCTTGTATTTTTCTATCTTTTTAATGCTGGAGCATAAAAGCTATAGCAATAGATTACTATTTACATTTTATCTCTTTCTGCCTCTCTGTACTCCTATTAGTGCTTGAGTTTCCTAGCAATTCTGGGTGTTTCAAAGAGTGTTAGAGACTTATCCAATATTTACCCTTATAAACTGTAAATTTGTATGTAAGTAGGAGGCACGGAATCTTTGAGGAGGACGAAGGGACCTCAGAGTCAGTTGACTTTACTATTGTTTCATTATTTAAAAATAAAGAATGTATTTGCTGTATTTAGTTTCTTACTTAGAGCAGGTATTGTTTACTGGTCTTTTGCGGCAATGATTATAATGCAGAGATATACAAGTCACAGTTGTGTCTTCTTTTCATCTCATCAATAAATAGAACACGAGGTATCACTTGTTCTGTGGGCACTCTTTTCCATCCAAGGTTCCAGCTAATCAGGACTTGGAGTTGGCAGGAGTAGCATCCCTAAGTGGTTGCTTTCAGAGTGCAGAGATCTTTTGTGTTCAGTGGAATGTTACCATGGAAAAGTCCTCCATCCACTGGTAGGATCAGTATGATTCCGGAAAAGATTAAACAACCCACCACTGTGTAATTCCACTGTTTATTTATATACCTCTGAGAACTGTTTCAGAACTGCTGTTATCATCGAAGGGTGCATATTCACAAAAGCTGCATAATGCGAGATCAGTTTTGAATAACCAGTTACAGATGACCTGATCCAAAATCTTTCAGAATTAATTTTTTTAGAATTCATTGTGAATTTATTTGCATATTTTTTTTTCAATCAATCCCCATATCGACCATACTTCTGGAACTGGGCTAGATGTTGGGATGATGGAGCGAACCAATCTCCATCCATGACCTCAAGGAGCTTACAGGCCAGTTAACGATGGTAGAGATGAGTAAACAAGAGAATGTCATTCAAATCCCTTCACATGATGTGAAAAAGAAAAGTGTAGAGCATCCTAACCTAGGTTGGGCTTGTCAGAGACTGTTGAAGTCAGGCACTCAGTAGTCGAGATGATAGCGGGTATGATGCGCTAGGGGAACTGGAGACAGTTCACAGTGGCCGATTGTTGTTGGAGAGGGAGTGAAGGATATGTTACAAAGCGGGCAGAAACAGGGTGGGGCAAGGATTCTGTGTACTGCCAAGGAGTTTGAACCCCATTTTGAACATAAGGAAACTTATAAAGCTGTAAGCAGAGGAGTAACACTATCAAATGTGCCCTTCAGAAAGTTCAGTCTTCTATAGCAAAGTGAAGCAATTTAAAATGATTAAAAGATAAACAGAAACAAAAACAGGAGACTGAGAGACCTATTTTGACAGGCTTTACTTGAAGAGGTTCAATGATGGTGGTAGCACAAAAAGTCAACTGTTGGGGAAGACAATACAGGAAAATAGAATACCATCTCTATGTGTGAACTGATGCGGCCCTTCAGCAAGGCAGGGAATGTTGGAAGAGCTAATGAAGTCAGTTTGGGAGACTTTAAAAATTGGAATTATTGGTAGGTCAACTGAAAGATGTCCATACTCTGTGTTGGCTTTCTATTTTTTAGTCTTGTTAAAAGTACAATTAGGAGAAAATTAGGAAAAGTTGGATGAGGAGGAAAGAATGATTTCTCTATTTTAGAGGCCTGCAAATGTTTTGACTACGACCCATAGTACGAATTATATTATGCACATAGACACAGATATGAAAACAAAAAGAAATTGATGTAATAGTAATTACCCTTATTATGTATGATGCACTCTGGTATTTTCCATTCCTATACTATTTTATTATCTCTCCATAATATGATACATTTAATGACTGTGAATATAGAAGTTCAACTTAACTAACAAAGAGTGCTTGAGGACATTTTGTTCCTTAGAGTGGAAGGCTTTAGACATAAAATCTACTGGAAAAAAGACCTGGACTTTGAAATAAGACCTAGGTTCCATCCTGGATTCGCAATTTATTAACTATGCTGCCTAAGGCAATCTACTTACCCTTCAGGGACTTGTGATCATGATACCAATTATCACTGATAAGTTACTTCTCCATAGCAGGCATGGAGCAAGTCCACGCAACAAGTGAGGACTTAATGAGAGAAATGTTGTTCTGAATAGGTAGGATGGACTCCCTAGAACAAGGTCTGGCATATATTAGTTCAGAAATGAATGAATAAAATATACATACATATGCATATAATTCTGATTTACATTCATTCATTCAGAAATAAATGAAAAAATGTATTTACTAAAGCTCTTATTAAATAAGATATTTCATTTCTTTCTTTCTTTTTTTTTTTTTTTGATGGAGTTTCGCGTTTGTAGCCCAGGATGGAGTGCAGTGGTGAAACCTCGGCTCACTGCAACCTCCGCCTCTTGGGTTCAAGAGAATCTCCTGCCTCAGCCTCCCGAGTAGCTGGGATTACAGACATGTACCACCACTCCCGGCTAATTTTGTATTTTTAGTAGAGTCGGGGTTTCTCCATGTTGGTCAGGCTGGTCTCAAACTCCTGACCTCAGGTGATCCGCCTGCCTCGGCCTCCCCAAGTGCTGGGATTACAGGCATGAACCACCGCACCTGGTCTCAGGATATTTCATTTCCTATAAAGTTGTTTCAGACATTCAGAAGAATACAGATATATGCATATACACACAGACATATACACGTGAATATGTGTTTAAAAAATTATAAAGATAAAATATAAACTCATGTGCCCAGAAAAAAATAGTAGCCACACCTTCAAAGTACCCTATGTGCTATTATGTCTTATGCTTTGCCTTCCCCAGAAGTGATAGCTATCTTGAATTTTGTGTTCATCTTCCTCTTGCATAGCTGCATTGTAGTCCCACATTTAAACAAATCTTTAAAAATGAACTATTTCCTTTATATAACTTTGAAGTTACATCTGTGGAATTAGTCTATGTGTATTTCTTCTGTGACTTGCTTTTTTCTTCTCCATGTCAAGTTCATGACATTCATCTAGAAGACGGGTGTAACACATTTGAGACACGTTTGCTTTTAAATATCCCACAGTTTATTTATACCATTTCCAGTTAACAAATGTGTGTTTGTTTCCAGTTTGTTCACTCGTTTTTGTATTACAAACAATGCTACAGTGTGCAATCTTGTACATGTTTCCTATGCACATGTAAATAAATTTCTAGAGTTGCCAAAGAAAATATACGACACCTAATTAAAATAGAATTTTAGAGAAACAACAAATAATTTTAAAAATATAATGATGTCTCATGCAATATTTGGGACATACTTCTGGTAAAATTTACTTTGTCATATCATTGGAATTAAATTTAAATAGGTGGTCTACATTGTTATTTGCTAAATCTAGCAAATTTATGAAATGCTCATGCCAAAGAGTGCTCATGCCAGGCTCTTGCTAAGCCATGGAGAATGCACAACCTTAACGCTTTAGGTATTGTCAAAATGTTCTTTTTTTGTTCTGGTTTTTGTTTGTTTGGTGGTAAATTTTTTCACAGTAAGTTGTTTGCTCATTAATTTACTTACTTTTAATTATTTTTTTTTTAAATTAGACTTAGTGGGTACACATGCAGGTTATTACAGGAGTACATTGTGTGATGCTGAGATGTGGGCTTCAGGTAAACCCCTCACTCAAATAGTGAACAGAGTACCCAAAAAGGAGGTTTTTAACCCTTTCGCTCTCCCTCCCTCCCCACTTTTTAGAGTCCTCAGTGTCTTCTATTCCCATCTTTACGTCCATGTGTACCCAATGTTTAGCCCCCACTTGTAAGTGAGAACATGCAGTATTTGGTTTTCTGTTTGTGTCAATTATTTTACGATGATAGCTTCCAACTGTATCCATGTTGCTGCAAAGGACATGATTTTATTCTTTTTATAGCTGCATAGTATTCCGTGGTGTATATGTACCACATTTTTTTAATCCAATTCACTACTGATAGGCATCTAGGTTGATTCCATGTCTTTGATATTGTGAATAATGCTATGAAAAGGATACAACTGCATGTGTCTTTTTGTAGAACAATTTATTTTCCTTTATGCATATTCTCAGTAATGGTATCACTGGGTCAAATGGCAATTCTGTTTTTAGTTCTTTGAGAAGTCTCCGAACTGCTTTCCACAGGGGCTGAACTAATTTACAATCCCACCAACAGCGTATGAGCATTTCTTTTCTTTGCAACTTTGCTGACATGTTATTTTTCAGCTTTTTAATAACAGCCATTCTGACTGGTGTGACATGGTATCTCATTGTGGTTTTGATTTGGGTTTATCTAATCATCAGTGATGTTGAGCATTTTTTCATGTTTGTTGGCCACTTGTATATCTTCTTTTGAGAAGTGTATATTCATATTCTTTGCCCACTTTTTAATGTGGTTATTTGTTTTTTGCTTATAAATTTGTTTAAATTCCTTATAGATTCTGAGCATAGTCCTTTGTCAGATACATAGTTTGTGAATATTTTCTCCCATTTTGTAGGCTGTCTGTTTATACTTTTGATAGTTTCTTTTGCTGTGCAGAAGCTCTTTAGTTTAATTAGGTCCCAGTTGTCAATATTTATTTTTGTTGCACTTGTTTTTTAGGACTTAATCATAAATTATTTGCATAGGGTGATCGTAAGAAGTGTAATAGTTTGAGGTCTTACAGTTAAGTCTTCAACCCATCTTGAGTTATTTTTGGATACGGTAAGAAGTAGAGGTCTAATTTCATTCTTCTGCATGTGGTTAGCTAGTTATTCCAACACCATTTATTGAATAGGGAGTTCTTACCCCATTGTTTATTTTTGTCGACCTTGTCAGAGATCAGTTGGGTTTAGGTATACAGCTTTATTTCTGGGTTCTTTATTCTGTTCCATATTCTGTGTGTCTATTTTTATACCATTATTATGCTCTTCTGTTACTGTAGCCTTTAGTATAGTTGGGTAATACGATGCCTCCAGCTTGTTCTTTTTGCTTAGCATTGCTTTGGCTATTTGGGCTTTCTTTTTTTATTCTATATTAATTTTAGGATAGTATTTTTCTAGTTCTGTGTAGAATGATGTTGGTAATTTGACAGAAATTGCATTGAGTCTGTATGTTGCTTTGGGCAGTATGGACATTTTAATTATATTAATTCTTCCAATCCACAAACATGGAATGCATTTCCATTTGTTTGTGGTGTCTATGATTTCTTTCAGCAGTGTTTTGCAGTTCTCCTTGTAGAGATCTTTCACCTCCTTGGTTAGACGTATTCCTAGGTATTATATTCTTTTTGCAGCTATTGTAAATGGGATTATATTCTTGATTTAGTTCTCAGGATAAATGTTATTGGCATGTAGAAATGTAACTGATTTTTGTAAATTAATTTTGTATCCTGCAATTTTACTATAATCATTTATTAGATCCAGAAATTTTTTGGTGGAATATTTAGGGTTTTCTAGATATAAAATTACATCATCAGCAAAGAGAAACAATTTGACTTCCTTTTTTCCTTTGGGGGTGTCTTTTATTTCCTTCCCTTGCCTGATTGCTGTGCCTAGGACTTCCAGTACTATGTTTAATAAGACTGGTGAAAGTGGACAAACTTGTCTTTTTCAAGTTCTTAGGGGAAATACTTACAACTTTTGCCTGCTTAGTGTGATGTTGGCTGTGGGTTTGTCATCAGTGGCTCTTATTATTTTAAGGTATGTTCGTTCACGCCTAGTTTGTTGAGGATTTTTATCTTGTAGAGATTTTAGATTTTATTGAAAGCTTTTTCTGTGCCTATTGAGATGATCATATGTTTTTTGTTTTTCATTCTGTTGATATGCTGAATCACATTTGTTGATTTGCTTATTTGGCACCAATGGTGCATCCCAGGAATAAAGCCCACTTGATCGTGGTGGATTATCTCTCGGCTGTGTGACTAGTTTCGTTTTGTTAGTATTTTGTTGAGGATGTTTGCATCTGTGTTCATCAGGAATATTGACCTGCAGTTTTCTTTTTTTGTTGTGTCTTTGACTAATTTTAGAATTGGGATGATGCTGATTTTGTAGAATGAGTTACGGAGGAATCCCTCCTCCTCAATTTTTTGTAATAGTTTCAGTAGGATTGGTCCCAGCTTTTCTTTGTATGTCTGATAGAATTCTCCTATGAATCCATGTGGTGCAGGGCTTTTTTTGTTTGGTAGGTTTTTTATTACTGAATCAGTTTAGTAACACGTTATTGAATTGCTCAGGGTTTCAATTTCTTCATCATTAAATTTTGAGGGGTTGTATGTTTCCAGCAATTCAGCTGTTTCCCTAGATTTTCTGGTTTGTGCTCATGGAGATGCTCATCATAATCTCTGAGGATCTTTTGTATTTTTGTGGGATTGGTTATAATGTCACCTTTGTCATTTCTGATTGTGCTTGTTTGGATCTTCTCTCCTTTTTTCTTTGCTTCTTTAGCTAGCGATCTACCGATATTGTTTATTCTTCAGAAAATACACACACACACACACACACACACACCTTTTTGTTTTGATGAGCCTTTGTATGTTATTTGGTCTTATTTTCATGTAGTTGTGCTCTGATTTTAATTATTTCTTTTCTCCTACAGGTTTGGGTTTAGTTTGTTCTTGTTTTTCTAGTTCGTTTATGTGTAATGTTAGATTTTGAACTTGAGATCTTTCTGTCTTCTTGATGTAGGCATTTAGTGCTGTAAACTTTCCTGTTAACACTGCTTTTGCTGCATCCCAGAGATTTTGATATGTTGTGTCTCTATTTTCATTTGTTTCAAATAATTTTTTTATTTATGCCTTAATTTTATTTGTTTACCCAGAAGTCATTCAAGAGCACATTTTTTAGTTTCTATATATTTGTGTGATTTTAAGAGTTCCTCTTGTTATTGATTTATATTTTTATTCCACTGTGGTTTGAAAAGATGCTTGGTATGATTTCAATTTATTTGAATTTGTTGAGACTTGCTTTGTAGCATGTGGCTAATCTTAGAATATGTTCTGTGTGCTGAGAATAATGTATAGTCTGTGGTTGTTGGCTGAAGTCTGAAAATGTTTTCTAAAATTGCTAAAGCAATATACCACACACACCACCACCACCAGGAAATTATGAGTTTCCATTGTTTCATATCCTTAGCGTTATGGATTGAATTGTGTCCCCTAGAATTCATATGTTGAAGTACCAATCCCCAGTGTGACTGTAATTGGAGACAGGACCTTTAGGGAGGTGATTAAGGTTAAATGAAGTCATAAGGAAGGGGACCCTAATCTGATAGGACTGATATCTTTATAGAAAGAGGAATAGGCCCTGGATACCTCTCTCCTCATGTGCACACAGAGGAAAGGCCATGTGATGATACAGTGGGTAGGTAGCCATTTGCAAGCCAGGAAGGTGGGCCTCATGAGAAACCAACCCTGCCTGAAGCTTGATTTTGTAGTACCAGCTTCTAGAGCTGTAAGAAAATAAATGTCCACCCAATCTGTAGTAATTTACGGCAGCCCTAGCAAAGAAATACATTAATCAACATCTGACTTACCAGCCATTTTAATTTTTGTGAACATGGTGGCAGGAAATGATATGCTTTGTGATTTTAATGTGTGTTCCTGTAGTTGGGCATCTTTTCTTATTTATTGAGCATTTATGTTTCCTTTCCTGTGAAATGCCTACCCATTTTCTTTTTAAATTCTTTGCCATTTTATGACTGAATTACTGGAAATTTTATACATCATATTCAGTACATGTGTGTATATGTGTGTAGAATATTAGTACTTAATTATTTGTGTTTCAAATATCTTTCTCCACTTTGTTACTTGTCCTTTCATGTTTTAGCAATTTCTTGATGAACAAGTTATTAATTCTGAGCTACTCCGGGCACACTGCCCATGGATGACCCCTGCTCTGAAAGGAGCAGTAATAAAAACAATTTTAAATGAAATAAAATATTTTAAGACATTATTAATTTTGATAAAATTGAATTTATTCATCTTTCTCTTTATGGTTTATGCCTATTTCTCTTGTTGAAGAAATGCTTTTCTAACTTGATGTAAACAATAGTTTCCTCTATTTCTTCTAGAAGTTTATTTTTTCCCTTTCACATTTTCACCTTTAGTCTATCAATAAATAATTCTTGTTTATGGTGTAAAGTAGAGATCTACTATCACTTCCGTTTCAGTGTCCCAGCATCACTTACTGAATTAGGTGCCCTTTCTCCAAGGACATACAATGTCTCCTATCTTGTAAGTCAAGTTTAAATACAAGCCTGAATCTGTTTCTGAGATCACTATTTTGTTTCATTGGTCAATAGCTATCCACACTATACAATTTCTTAATTATCATAACTTTATATGAAGTCTTTATCACTGGTATAGCAAGGTATCCCAGCTTATACTTCTTAAGAAGTCATGGCTCTTCGTGTTTTTTGTTCTTCCATATAAATTTTAGAATCATCCTGAATATTTCCTTAACAAACTCTGTGGGGATTTTCATTGCATTAAATCTGTAGATCAATTTAGGGGATTCTTTACAATATGGCATCTTCATATCCATAAAACATGTAGGTTTGTAATTCATTTTGAGTTGATTTATGTGAAGGGTGTATGATCTATGTCTCCATGTGTTTATTTTTGTGGTGGTTGTTGTTTTGGCATGTAGATGTCCCATTCTTACAGCACTATTTGTTGAAAAGTTTATCTTTTCTCCATTGTATTGCCTTTGCTCTTTGTCAAAGATCAGTTGATTATATTTCTGTGGGTCTGTTTCTGGGTTCTCTATTCTGTTCCATTAATCTACTTGTCAATTTCTTTTTCTAATACTTCCCTGTCTTGATGACTGTAGTTTTACAGTAAATTCTGAAGTCCTATAGTGTCAGTCCTCTGACTTTGCTCTCCTTCAATAGTGTGTTGGCCATTCTAGGTCTTGTGCCTCTCCAGGTAACTTTAGAATCAATTTGTTGATTCCCACAATTCAACTTTCTGGGATTTTGATTGGGGTGACATCTGTGTTTCTGATCGATATCACTTTCTTTCTGTCTGAAGAAATTCTTTTAACACTTCTTGCAAGGCAAGTGTGTGACAACAAGTCCCCTAAGTTTTTGTTTGTGTGGAAAGTCTTAAATTTTTTTCACTTCTGCAGTATAATTTTATGTGCTACAAAATTCTGGGTTAGTGGGTTTTTATCTCAACATTTTGATTATTTCACTCCAGCTTCTTCCTATTTGCATGTTTTCTGAGAAGTCAGATGTAATTCTTATTTCTTTTCTATAGATAAGGCGAAGTTTTTTCCCTCTGGCCTCTTTAAAGATTGTTCTCTTTGTCTCTGATTTTCTTAAGTTTTAATATGATATGGCTAGGTGTAGTTTTTTCGTATTATGTCTGTTTGGTGTTCACTCAGCTTCCTGGATCTGTGGCTTAATGTCTGACTTTAGCTTGGGAAAATTCCTAATCATCATTGCATAAAATATTACTTTTGTTCTTTTCTGTCTTTTTTCTCCTTGTATTCTATTACATATATGTTAGATCTTCTGTAGTTGTCTCACAGTTCTTGGATATTCTGTTCAAATTTTTTCAGTTCTTTTTTCTCTTTATCTTCAGTTTTGGAGTACCTACTGACATATTCTGAAGCACGGGGATTAGTTCCTCCACCGTGTGTTGAGTACTAATGAGCCCATCAAAGCTGTTTGTTATTTCTGTTACAGTATTTTTTATTGTAACAGTTCTTTTTTGTTCTTTAGTAGCATATCCATTCTCTTTTAGAATATCCATATCTCTGCTTATGTTATCTATCTGTTCTTGCATGTTGTCTACTTTTTCCATTAGCTGTTAGCGCCCTTAGTGTGTGAATCACACTTCTTTTAAATTCACAGACTAATAATTCTATCATCCCTGCCATGTTGGAGTGTGGTTCTGATATTTGTTCAGTCTCATAAAATCCTGTGTTTTGCCTTTGTATGCGTTGTAATTTTTTGAAACCCAGACTCCATGGCATAGTCCTTTAGTTGTGTGGTAGTAAGGCACCTGAGGAGGGGAAGTGTTCTATAGTCCTGTGATTAGGTTTTAGTCTTTGGTGAGCTTGTGCCCCTCAGTTGTAAACTTTGTGTGTGCTTCTCAGGTTTTTCTCCTCTTTAAGTGGGCCAGAATGGCTGCAGTGACTGGAGTTGAATAACCCCTTTCCGTAGGTCAGTTAGTCTTTGATAAAACCCCATCAGGCAAGGCTCTGGTAAAACTGTTTTGCTTGAGGACAGGTCTTGTTAAGAACAGAAGGCTGTGGGGTGTTTCAAAATGGTTATTTTGTCCCTCCCCTTGCCTCAAGTGTGAGATTTTCCTCCAAAATTCACTGTGAGGACCTGTTGGAGCATTTTTAGGTAAAACTCACAAAAGCATGGTCCTCCCAGGACTGCACTTCCTGAGGGTTTTCTTTGCCAGGCTGGTCTGCACTGAGTCTCCAGCAATTTGTCAGTTCCAGTTCAGGTTTCCCTACTCTGATACCAGTTCATGCAGGATCTCTGCTTGTGGGTTTCCGATCTGGTAAGCTGTGATTCTCTGTATTCACCTGGCTGTCACTCCAACTTTGGGGGCAGTGGTTTGCTATACAACCTACCTTCTTTGATAAATACAAGAAGAGTTGCTGGTTCTTCCATTTATTCAGCTTTTTACTTGTTAAGACAGAATAATGACTTCCAAGTACCTTATGTGCTGGATTGGAAACCAGAAGTCCAGATATATTTTATTACCATTAGTTCCATTTTTAATCTGTGAATCATATTTGGGTTTTCTATGCAAGCAATCATATTATCTTCTATATGAATTGTTTTGTTTCATCTTCTACAATCTCTTCTGTCTTTTTATTGTCTGATTGTGCTAATACCTTGAATACACTGGTGAATAGAAATGATATTATTGAGTATAGCTGTCTTTTTCACAGTTTTTAGATAGAATGTTTCTAATGCTTTACCACAGACAACAACGTTGGCATTCTATTGTTATTTTACTAAGAGATTTCTTTGTTATTTGAATAAATATTGCCCGTTATTAAAAGTGTACTCTGCATGTTTTCAGTTATATGAATTTTCTCCATTAATCTTTTAATATGTTGAGTCATATTTATAGATTTTCCAATGCTAAGCCACTTTGAATTCTTGGGATAAAACAAAACTGGTTATGATGTACAATCTTCTTTAAGCATTACTGGGCCGAGCGCGGCAGCTCACACCTGTAATCCCAGCACTTTAAGAGGCTGAGGCAGGTGGATCACAAGGTCAGGAGATCCAGACAATCCTGGCCAATATGGTAAAACCCCATCTCTACTAAAAATACAAAAATCAGCTGGGTGTGGTGGCATGTGCCTGTAGTCCCAGCTACTCAGGAGGCTGAGGCAGGAGAATCACTTGAACCTGGGAGGCGGAGGTTGTAGTGAGCCGAGATCATGCCACTGCACTCCAGCCTGGCGACAGCAAGACTCTGTCTAAAAAAGAAAAGAAAAAGAAAAAATCACTAAGTTTGCTAGTATTTTACTTAGGATTTTACTGTCTTTTAGCTTCTAGCTTCTTCTTCCTTTTAGCTTCGTGTTTCAAGGTTACACTATCTCATAGAATGAGTGGGCAACTGTATTCATCAATTTATATTCTGATAACAAGTAACCCCAGAATCTAAGTGGCTTGAGTAACAAATACTTATTTCTTGTCTGGCAGTCTGCAGGCTGGCTGCAGCCAAGCTGCCCTGCCCTGTGCTCAGCTGGGTTCCACATGTCTCCTCAAGCCAGGACCAGATTAGAGAGCAGCCAGTCCCTGGGACATGATCTTTACACAGCCAAGCCTAAAGTCCATGGGGAAACCATATGAATAGAGTGTGGGTGTACCATCTTATTCTAGAGGGTGAAGGAAAAGTTAGGAAACATACTACAAAATACCATAGAGATTATTCTCTTTTTTTTTTCTGTTTAGAAAATTTTGTAGAAATTTTGAATAATAATTTTTCTTGAATGTATGTGGTTCTTATCTATGAAAACTTCTGGGCCTACTGTTTTGTGGTTGTCGTTGTTAAAATAATATTAATTATTGTTTCAATTTTTTAATTGGCTATTGCCTTTCGAATTTTCTATTCTTTCTCTTTTGGGAAGTTATATATTTCTAGAAATATGTGCATTCCATTCATCTTTGTAAAATTATTGAAATCAAGTTGTTTTTAATATTATTTCATTGTTTTTATTTATTTTTTTTTTTGAATGGAGTCTCATTCTGTCGCCCAGGCTGGAGTGCAGTGGCGCAATCTTGGCTCACTGCAACCTCTGCCCCTCCAGGTTTAAGCAATTCTCTGTCTCAGCCTCCGGAGTAGCTGGGATTACAGGCGCATGCCACCATGCCTGGCTAATTTTTTCGTATTTTTAGTAGAGATGGGGTTTCACCATCTTGGCCAGGCTGATCATGAACTCCTGACCTCGTGATCCACCCGCCTCAGCCTCTCAAAGTGCTGGGATTACAGGCGTAAACCACCGCGCCTGGCCTATTTCATTGTTTTTCTAAACTCTGCTGGATTCAAAGCTATGTATGTTTTATCATTTTTAATGCTTTTTTTTTATTATTATTCCATGCTCACTAGATTTTTCTTTTTTTTTTTTTTTTTTGAGACGGAGTCTGGCTCTGTTGCCCAGGCTGGAGTACAGTGGCCGGATCTCAGCTCACTGCAAGCTCCGCCTCCCGGGTTCACGCCATTCTCCTGCCTCAGCCTCCCGAGTAGCTGGGACTACAGGCGCCCGCCACCTCGCCCGGCTAATTTTTTTTTTTTGTATTTTTTAGTAGAGACGGGGTTTCACCGTGTTAGCCAGGATGGTCTCGATCTCCTGAACTCGTGATCCGCCCGTCTCGGCCTCCCAAAGTGCTGGGATTACAGGCTTGAGCCACCGCGCCCGGCCCAGATTTTTCTACTTTAAAAAAAGTCAACTTTTTATTATGCTGATTCTCTTGATATTATCTTTATTTTTGCATTACAGTGAATTTTTAACCTTATTTTCTAAAAACATTTGAAAGACATACTATATATGACGAGAAGCAATTACCTCCTCCTTTTGCATAAAAAATCATGCCCAGTTATAAACTCGTATTATTTTATATTTATTACAGAGGTTGGAGAAGCTGTTAGTGGATTGAATACAAATATTTATAGTATAAATTATCTACAGTATAATCATCTTTCATGCAGCCTGTAGTAACTTTGACACATTTGGGTAAGTGCTTAAACTAATTTAAAAATTTCAAATAACCTTTTCTGAAATTAATATGTATATGTCAAAGAGATGTTTCTATATGAGCTTGGAACTTGATAATAGCCATGTATGTGTATAAACCACATAGAGGTATGTTTTTTGTTATAGTAAATGTCACATCTCTATGCTATATCAACGTCATTCAGTATGAAAAAAATGCATAAGACAAGAATATTTGAGGAAAGTAGGTGGTTGAGGGTAATTATTTTGAGATTTCTTAGATACATCTATGTCTACATTAATGGTGGTTGTGTCTGCATCTTAGAGAAAATTATAAAACATACAGCTATCACTAATAATTATAATTTAAAAACACTCAAATATTTTATGGCTTTTTGTTCATTATCCATATTTTTGTACATTTTTAAATATTTAAAAACACTCTAAATCATGGCTCACTAGTTTCTTTTCTTCATTGTATAGGACTTAATGCATGTGCTGCCCTATTCTGGCTTGTTTTTATCCTTTTAGATCAAATACTTACATTGAAGGACACCTTACTCTTTTTTATTTCCCCAAATGTAAATACTTACATTGAAGGAAAACTTACTCTTTTTTATTTCCCCAAATGTATAATAACTGCAATTAGCATTCCTGAGTTTTTTAAAATTTAGGAAATAAGAGAAAAACACAAATAAACAGAGGAATCATAACAGTTAATTTTTCATCTTAGTCACAAGACAGTGTAATTTTCTTTCTGTTTTGTCTGGCAAAGCAGAAAAGATAGGACATGTTATTATGAGGTTTTAATATAATATTTCTAAGACATAAAAATAAGTATATGATAAATGAAAATATTCTATATTTCTCTGCTTCTTTTATTACTCAAATCTGATTATAACCATTAACTGATTCATTAAGGATTACCCAAAACATAAATGAGTAGTGCAAGTTATTTTACATTTTTTCTGTACTTGTAAAATATTTTTTAAAATGCATAGATTTTTTCCATTTCTGCAACTTATTGAAAATTATAAAATTTAGATACACAAAGTTGTCTGATATGAAAATCAGAGAAAATAATTTTCCCTATTAAATCAGGCTTTAATCAGATAGGAAAAAAAAAAAGGTGGCAAATGTGGACATATGCAGCTAAGGTCCCTAAAGATTGTTTTTCTTTTACTCAAGGCAAACCCTCTTTTCCTAATATGAAATATACAAATTACACTTCAAGAGATAAAACAATGTAATAAAATACATTGCTTAGTTAAAATACAGTCATTTTAGAAGCAAAGATTGACTAACTTGAAGACATAGCAATAGAAAACATCAAAAGTTTTCCAAAGACTAAAAAAAAGATAAACAGAACATTTCTGAGCTGTGTGACACCTTAAAGTGGTTTATTGTTGTGAAACTGGAGTCTCAGAAGGATAGGAAAGTGAGAGACAGAAAAAAAGTATTTGAAGAAATAATGGTCGAAAAAAGCCCAAGTTTGATGAAAACTTTAAGACCAAAGATTTAAGTAATTCAATGAGCCCCGAAAACAAGAAGCATGAATAAAACTGTGCCAAAACATTATAACCATATTGCTTAAAACAGGTGATAGTGAGAAAATATTAAAAGCAGTAATGGGGAAACACATTATATATATTGAGAAATAAAAATAGAAATAATGACCGACTTCTTGTTGGAAACAAGCCAAAAGACAGAGGAGTAACATCTTAAGATACTGAAAGAAAAAAGCCACAAGCCCAGAATCCTGTACCCAGAGAGAATATCATGCAAAAACAAAAGTATAATAAAGACTTCTTTAGACAAAAATATCTAAATTCATCACTAGGAGAACTAAATTATAAGAAATATTAAAGGTAGTTCTTCGGTGGAAAGAAAGGATAAGGAAGGACAGCACAGAAAATGGTAACTGTGTGGACAAATAAAGAAATTTTTATCTTATTTTCAAGTCTTTTCAAAAGATAATTATTAAAACCACAAATAATGTAATCTTTATGAACTATGTAGAAGCAAAATGAATGACAACAATTTGCTAAGGGGAATTGGAAGTATACTGTTAAAAAGTTTTTATACCATATGTGAAGTCACATATTACTTTATGGAAAGCTATGATATATTTGGAGTTTATAGCATAAACTCAAATCAAACATTAGGACAAAAAAACATAGAAGTAACTAATAAACCAAAAACTAAATAAAATGAAATCATGAAAATTACTCAACTAACCAAGAGTCATGACAAAAAGGAAAACTAAGAACAGATAAGATAAATAGATAGTAAGCTGGTGGATTTGTGTCAAATGATATAATAGTCATATTGAATATAAATGACCTGAACACCAGATTCAACAAACAAAAGCAAGACCCAACTGTATTCTATTTGAAGGAAACCAACGTTAAATATAAAGCCATAAATAGTTAAAACTAAAATAATAAAAAGACGTACTATGCTAACACTACTATGAAGCAAACCACAGTAGCTATATTATCAAAGTATATTTCAGAGCAAAGAATATTACCAGATATAAAATCATTTTCTAATGCTAGCAAAGTCAATTCCTCAAAAGGACATAAGAACCCTAAATATCTGTGTTCTTAACATCAAAGCTTCAAGCAACATAGAGCAAAACCCAAAAGAACAGAAATAAGAAATGCGTAATAGTCAGATTTCCTCATCCCAGTTCTCAGTAATGGATAGAACAAATAAGGATAGAACAGAAAGGGTAGAACAGATTTAAATAAAGGAAGACAAAAATTGGCTGGAAGGGTTTAATTAGGTTTAGGAGTCAGAATCTTGTAGGGAAAGGAGAAGGAATCAACAGAGGGAAAGAACAGCAATGCCAGCTTGAGTAGGATCAATGGATGAACACTCCCAAGGATACTGGAGGGTTGGGAGCACATGCAAAGGTGGAGGAGTCAGCCCAAAGAAGACAGGCACAGGCAAAAGGGAAAACGAAGATTTAGGAGCCTTTGAGTTGAGGGGAATAAAATTAAAGAAGCCTAACATTTAAGTCTCTAATCCATCTTGAATTGATTTTTGTATAAGGTATAAGGAAGGGATCCAGTTTGAGCTTTCTACTTATGGCTAGCCAGTTTTCCCAGCACCTTTTATTAAATAGGGAACCCTTTCCCCATTACTTGTTTCTGTCAGGTTTGTCAAAATAAAACCATAAAAACCCTAGAAGAAAACCTAGGCAATAACATTCAGGACATAGGCATGGGCAAGGACTTCGTGTCTAAAGCACCAAAAGCAATGGCAACAAAAGCCAAAATTGACAAACGGGATCTAATTAAACTAAAGAGCTTCTGCACAGCAAAAGAAACTACCATCAGAGTGAACATGCAACCTACAGAATAGGAGAAAATTTTTGCAATCTACTCAACTGACAAAGGGCTAATATCTAGAACCTACAAAGAACTCAAACAAATTTACAAGAAAAAAACAACCCCATCAAAAAGCGGGCAAAGGATATGAACAGACATTTCTAAAAAGAAGACATTTATGCAGCCAACAGACACATGAAAAATGCTCATCATCACTAGCCATCAGAGAAATGCAAATCAAAACCACAATGAGATACCATCTCACGCCAGTTAGAATGGCAAACATTAAACAGTCAGGAAACAACAGGTGCTGGAGAGGATGTGGAGAAACAGGAACACTTTTACACTGTTGGTGGGACTGTAAACTAGTTCAACCATTGTGGAGGACAGTGTGGTGATTCCTCAAGGATCTAGAACTAGAAATACCATTTGACCCAGCCATCCCCTTACTGGGTATATACCCAAAGGATTATAAATCATGCTACTATAAAGACACATGCACACACATGTTTACTGCAGCACTATTCACATATAGCAAAGACTTGGAACCAACCCAAATGTCCATCAATGACAGACTGGATTACGAAAATGTGCACATATACACCATGGAATACTATGCAGCCATAAAAAAGAATGAGTTCATGTCCTCTGTAGGGACATGGATGCAGCTGGAAACCATCATTCTCAGCAAACTATTACAAGAACAGAAAACCAAACACCGCATGTTCTCACTCATAGATGGGAACTGAACAATGAGAACCCTTGGACACAGGAAGGGGAACATCACACACTGGGACCTGTCGTGGGGTGGGGGGAGGGGGGAAGGGATAGCATTAGGAGATACACCTAATATAAATAACAAGTTAATGGGTGCAGCACACCAACATGGCACATGTATACATATGTAACAAACCTGCACGTTGTGCACATGTACCCTAGAACATAAAGTATAATAAAATTAAATTAAATTAAAGAACCCTACAAATCCTTCTTCTCTCCTCCTGCATTTGAGTTACTCAGAACCACTGCAGATGCCATGTGGTCATACAGATGGATGCCAGTACAGATTTATGGTATCCAATCTCACGTTCACCTATGCCATGTCCTTAATGAACTATCAGCTCCTTCTCTTCTCAATGACTACTCCAAAACCTCAGTCTTCTGTTGAAGTTGGTATTATGTCCTTCCTGTCTGTGGTCTATTTGCTCTCAGATCCATTTCTTCCCTTCCCCTGCTCTTTTCTGTATTTCAGCAGCCTGATCTCTACAGGCTGCCTTTTCTAGCCTGGCTTCTGGGTGTTTCCTCCAGTGGAAAGCACAGGTGGGTAGTTGAAGGTGGAACAGGAAGAGCCTAAAGATATTTCACTCTTCCTTTGTCCTTCAGGCAGGTGCAGCTCCTGTGCAGCCTCGAGTCTACAGGCTGAGTCTTCGACTCCCTGGGGAAACATTGCTTGTGAATTGGAAGTAATTCATAAGCAATGCTCACTTCTACCCAGAAGTACAGGCCACTGGGCTCCAGATGCACTGCCTTCTCTCTCTGTTCCTCTATCCTAGAAGTGGTAGTGGTTTCCCACTGATGCTAATCTCTGGGGTAAATTACTATTCCTGCTTGGCTTCTTATCTCTTCCATTAACCTATGTAACCAATTACGTACATTAAAATTTTCCTATATTAAACATTCACATACTTTATGATTTGCGTTTTTTCTGAAGCCAACCACCTAACTGTGAGATCTTGATTCTTGCCCCTTTGGAAATACCTTGTTTATGTATTGACTCTGATCATCATTTTTGCTCTTCTTTATCCCTCTCCTAACTACAACTCTCCTTTGGACAACACATTTCCCTTTAACTTTTATTCTCTTCTTTCCTGAACACAGTTCTGCCAAGAGTGATCTGCACTTACTGCCTCTGCCTTCACACTTCCCATTCCCTTCTGAACCTACTCAAATCCAGTTCTACCCTCACCATTGAAGTAGACCTGGCTCTTCTCCTTGGTTGCCACTTAGTATCCTTTGTGGCTTTTCATCCTCAGTGAAGATGTTCTCAAGGCTCCTTCTCTTCTATTTCTTCACTCCTCCCCTTCCTTACGCAGTCTACATATTCTCTCTGGATGATCTTATGCATGCTCATGACTTTGTTATAATTTTGCTGCTTATGACTTCCAAGTTTACAGCTAGCTTTAGCATCTTGCCTGTTCCAGACCCATATGTCCAGTGTCAATGCCTTCTACTCAGCTTGACAAGGAGCACTGTCAAATTCAAGATGTTCAATGAGGGATTTCTCTTCCTCCACAAGCATGTTACAGCTTACATTCATTATCTTGTAGAATTACATCACCATCACCGACTTACTGAAGCCAGAATGAGAAGTCATCCTAACTCTGTCCTTTCTATTTATTCTCTATATTGAATCAATCATTGTTTTTTATCAGCTATTCCTCTTATATCACCGCCACTGCTGCCATTTTCGTACTACTGACATATTATGGCCTTTTGTCTGTTTTCTCTTATAGAAGAACTATCAGAACCTTCTGATGATCTTAGCGCTTCAAATTTTACCCATCTTCAGTCATCCTTTCAATTTGCTGCCAGAGAACTTTTATAGTTCATAGTTTGGACCATGTCCTTGACCTATTTCTGTTAGTATTTCAGTTGGGCCTCATTACACCAAATGATAAGATCAAAATGCTCCATCAAATTCTTACTGCCAGAGCCTCTTTTAGGCCTCATCTCCGACACTGCTAGTCTCAGAACAACTCATGTCCTCATACAGCTCTGTGCCTGCCCACGAACGACCCTCTTCCTGGAGATACTCCCTCCATACCCTGGCTTCCTCAATAGTCTTGAAAATTCCTCTGCATCTTTTAACCCTCCTTTCAAAAACCTTCTCTGTAAAGCTTTTTGACACTTTTCCAATCATTCTTAAGTGCTCCTTAAGCGTACATAAGGAACACTTCAGTGCAAAAATACACCTGTTTGCATTTTGAGTTTCATAAGCCTAAGTGCTGAATTTGGTGCAAATAAAATCCTGATAAATCAAAGTATACCTTCACACCAATAAGATTATGTAAAGATTTCCAAAGTAGGACGATTTGGAGTGGGAAAGAAACTTCAGAGAAAAAAAGTTTAGATACCGGTTGAGCCCTGTGCCATTTGGACTGAGCTCTGTGAGAGAAGGGAGGGTGGAGGGTGGAAGGTAATAACACAATGTCCACAGATTTGAAGGGTCTGAGAGTGGAGAAGATCATAGCCTATCTTCCTGAGTAGACCTTCAAGGAGGCGGTTGAATAATAGCAGATAAATGAATACATGGTGTGTCTCAGCAGACAGGAGCTATTAGGATGGAGCAGAAATGGGAAGATGCCATCATGGGCCTGAAAGCTACATGCAGGCAGATAGGATCCTAAAGAGTTGCACAGTGTATTGTCAGTCCCCGTGGATCTTGTGGCAGCAGCTTATTCCTGTGCACAAATCCAGGGCAGAGAAGTTCCCAAAAGAGTCACCAGAACTGTGGTGCCACATTGGAACCAGGAATAATGCATCATGACTCCTATAAATAAAGTCTGTTAGGATTTACTCTTGGAGTTGCTTAGGTGTTCAACGTTTTCTCCCATCACCAAGTCACAAGGTGAATTATAACTGTTAGCCAGTCATAGAGGCCAGGCCAGGGGATGGTGAGTCTACTGGGGGCTCTGGGGAAAGCTTTGTTCACTGTCCAAATGGAGGCTCTGGAAGGGAAAGCCTCTTTTTGTACCCAAATGCTGCTATCTCTTGATCATCTCTATAACTACTACAGCTACCCTACAGTCATGAGGCAAGATACCAAAGCTAAAAATAGGGAGAGGCAAAGAAAAAAGATGAAAAAACTAACGTTCTTCATGATGTCAAACTGCTATATCAATTCTGAAACCAGCCCTCCAGGGAGATAAGGAAATATATTTTACTTTATTATTTAAACCACTATGAGTCCGGTTTTTCTGTTGTTTGAAGCCAAAGCATTCTGATTAGACAATGCTCTTGAGGATGTCTCAAGAAACCTGAAAATTTACCCTTTTAAAAGCCTGCATGAGCCTTCTTTTTGTTGTTGTTGTTGTTGTTGTTGCTGTTTGTTTGTGTGTGTGTGTGTTTGTTTTGAGACCGAGTTCACTCTTATTCCCCAGGCTGGAGTGCAATGGTGCAATCTTGGCTTACTGCAACCTCCACCTCCTGGGTTCAAGCGATTCTCCTGCCTCAGCCTCCCGAGTAGCTGGGATTACAGGCTCCCACCACCATGCCTGGCTAATTTTATATTTGTAGTAGAGACAGGGTTTCGCCATGCTTGTCAGGCTTGTCTCAAACTCCTGACCTCAGTCTCCCAAAGTGCGGGGATTACAGGCATGAGCCACCACACCCTGCCATCTTTCTTTTTTGCTTATTTCCAGGAGTTTTTCTATCAATGGTATACCCTTTGTCAGCCATTATGGGTTGAAATGGCTCAACAGAACATCAAAGGAAGCCAAGGTGGACAGCGTAGTACATTTTACATAAAAACACTGGGCTGGGAAGATAGCACACATTGGCTGAGAGATTTTATAAGAGGGAGAACTGAGGCCAAAGGTGTAGAGTTCAGTCTCCCTGCTAGTTTTCTCAGTCTGAGAGCACAAGATAGCAGTTAACACATGAAGGGGAGATTGGTTTAAATGTTCCCTAGGAAAATATCTCAGGAAAAGAGACTACAGATTTAACTAATTAGTAAGTTTACATAACTATAAAATTAACCAGTGCTGCACAGATAGCATCAAACAGGATGCCCAATCAGCATGGTTTCATGGCCTCTGATCTCTAGAGACTACAAGCCTAAAGAGTAGGAGAGAAACAGACAGTGGCAGTTGCACAGGGCTGGCAGGAAACAAGAAGGTGGGAGAGGGAAGAAGGGAAGGTTGGAAGAAAAGGAAAGACAAGTTAACATTTAAGAATCTAATGTGGTAATGAGGGCACTTTAGCTCCATCTGACTGTAAAGTCTGGTTGAAGAGAGAGGCACGTGAAGGCAGAATGGGTGACAGGCTGAAATCATTAGGAAAGGGTGAGTACACTTAACAGGACCAAAAATGTGGCAGATGTGGTCAACCAAAAGAGGTATTACAGAATTTGGTATATAAGACATGGATTCAAGATGGCAGGGGCTAAGATGTAACTAAGATGTCTCAGTGAGAGTGAAGGATGGAGGTCAAAGGTCAGGGGTAGAAGTATGGTGAGGACCATGTGGTAGCTCATCATCACTATGGACAGGGAGAGGAAGATGATTTCAGAAAATAGCATAATCATTCGTCATGGACCAAATACTCCATGTGCTGATAGGTATCTTAGCCCATCCATAACTGCCAAATACCGGGTCACTAAGTTAGTGCAAAAGCTTTGATGTTTTTATTGTTTCTTAAAAAAAAAAAAAAAAAATTAAAAATTCGATTTCAAAATAAGTTCCATTTGATGAAGGTGTTCAGCATAATGCTAATCATCGACTGTTACTTTAAAAACACAAATAAATGCAATGCATATTTTATTAAGGTGTTTGCCCTAGTCTGCATCAAAATACAGTCACTCTATATTCTGGCTTGCTAAACCATTCCTGGAGGACAACCTCTGAACTTGTTGAGAAGACCATTAGATGAGCCTAGACATAAATGGAAATTTTTTTATTTTTATTTTTTGTGCCTTATATTTTATAACAATTTTATGCTCTGTTTACCAAGAAACATTAAGATGGAAAATTTTAAACAAATCTGTTTCTAATTTTAATTTTTTCCTCCCTGTGTTGACTGATTTTTTTCGTTGTTCATGTGTGTGTTTTTGTTTATTATGTTTAGGTTGTTACTCAGGCTGAACCCTTGGCTCCCAGAGGAGATGCAGCTTCACTCTCAAGACATAGACTTTGTAGCCTCCTGAGCACCACCAGATATCTCTACTGAAGTCCACAGAACAAGACTATTGGACCACGTGTTCTGTATGTTCTCTAACAAATATTTAGGCCTAAGAACTTTGTTTCAACACTTTCTTTAGAGATAGGATTCATTTATATCATATGGAATGATGAATAAACTTGGCTTTGGGGATCTGATGGACCTTGTATTTTTCTCTACAAGGCCTTCTGGAAAACATTATTTAACTTATCTGTTTCTTAATTTCCCATCTGTTAAAAAAAAAAAAGTGACAATAATGCTTATCTTTTCAAAGTTTTATGAGTTAGATAAAATAAGACATGTGTAATACCTGATCAAATAAGTACTCAATGGATAGTATTTTCCTCCTCTTATTGTCTTCAATCGGTCTAGATTCAATTTTTTTTAAAACAGTGATAAGACTTCATTTGAGGGTTATTGGACAAGCTTTGAGATGGCAATGATGTTAGGTGTTCACAAATTCCATCATAGTGGCTAGAATTAAGACTTATGGTTGTCAGGTTATAAATCATTGCCTGAGTGACTCCAATGGCTCTGTGGCCCAAACCTATACTGGATTTGTTGTATTTATTGGAAGAGATCAACAAAAATGGTGCCACCCTAGTGTCTGATATTGCTCTAACTATACAATGTCTTCCATTTCTTTTAGTAAAGAGAACTAGAGGTATTTCATTTTATATGGAGAAAATAGTAGTTTACATTCATTGTCTTTCCCCAGGTCTAAGTTAATTCTAATACTCTTTTCCAAAATGTAGTTAATAAGGATATTGATTGCCTTGAATTTCTGAAAAAAAAAAAAGATACATTGGTCCAATATATTGATAACTTCATGTGAAGGAGAAAGTGTCAAGTACACTGGATGCTCTGCTAATACACTTGTGTGTAATAATAATAAATAGATAATTTACCATTTTACCATGTTGGTAAATTTTGGATAAGTACACTAGTCAGAGACATTACAAGAAAACCTCTTGGAAGTAAAGGATGAGTTATTGCTCCATTCACCCCCTGCCATTAAGAGATAGAATATTTGTTGGGGATATTTGTATTTTAAGTCAGCATAAGTCACACTTGAGAATATTGCCCTAATTCATTTTCCATTAGGTGACTTAGGAGAGTAGTGTTAAATAGGGCCCAAGTCAAGAAAAGGTTTTGCAGCAGGTTCAAGTTGTGGTTCAACCTTTCCTGCCACTTGGGTCGTATGAGCTTGCAGATCCATGAGTGGGGGGAGAGGACACTCTTTGGAGTCTCTGGCACATTCCAGAAAAAGAGTCACCAGGTTCTAGAGCAAGGTCACACCCTCTTCAGCAAGTAACTACTGATCACTTGAAAAATAGGTCCCACTTCTGGTTTCCAGTGCGGCATGTAAGGAGCTTAGAAGTCCTCACTCCATCTGAATGAGAATAAAAAGCTGAACAAACTGAGAAATCAACAAGTCTTCTTATATCCATCAAAGAAGTGAGGTCACAGGAAAACCCTGCCCTCAAAACTAAAGGAACAGATAGGTGAATACAAGGAATCACAACCCAGCTGGAAAGTTTCCAAATAATTGAAGATTAAACAACACATGGGTCAGAGAAAATATCTTAAGAGAAATTTGAAAATATGTTGAACTAAATGCAGACTAAAAGTACAATTTATCAAAGTTTCTGGGATACAACAAAACCAGCGCTTAGAAAAACATTCACAACGTTGAAAACATATATTAGCAAAGAAGAAAGATCTAACATAAATGATCTAAACTTCCACCATAGAAAACCAAAAATAGAAGAGTAAATTAAAGTAAGCATAATAAAAATAATAACAATTAGAGAAGAGACAAAATTAAAAATACAAGAGAAAATCAACAAAACCAAAAACTGATTCTTCGAAAAGATCAATAAAATTAATAAGCCTTTAGCCAAGTTAACTAAGAAAATACAGAGAACACAAATTTCTAATATCATAAATGAAAGAGGAGGTGCATCACTATAAATCCTGTGGACATTAAAAGAATAATGAAACATGCAGTGTTTGGTTTTCTGTTCTTGTGATAGTTTGCTGAGAATGATGGCTTCCAGCTGCATCCGTGTCCCTACAAAGGACATGAACTCTCCTTTTTTTATGGCTGCATAGTATTCCATGGTGTATATGTGCCACATTTTCTTAATTAAGTCCGTTCTCACTCATAGGTGGGAATTGAACAATGAGATCACTTGGACACAGGAAGGGGAACATCACACACCGGGGCCTGTTGTGGGGTGAGGGGAGGGGGGAGGGATAGTGTTAGGAGATATATCTAATGTAAATGACAAGTTAATGGGTGCAGCACACCAACATGGCACATGTACACATATGTAACAAACCTGCACGTTGTGCACATGTACCCTAGAACATAAAGTATAATTAAAAAAAGAATAATGAAACAATACTATGGACAAACTCTATATCTACAAACTTGACAACCTAGAGGAAATGAGCCAATTCCTTGAAAGACACAATCTGCAAATCTTACACAAGAAAAAAGATTATACTCGTATCTGAATATGCCCATATTCATTAAAGAAATTAAATTAATAATAAACTTCCCAAACAGAAAACATTAGGCAGGCCCAGATGAGTTCACTGGTAAATTCTGTCAAACATTTAAGGAAGAAACTATACCAATTCTTTACAATTTCTTCCAGAAAATAAAAGCAGAAGAAGTACTTCCTAATTCATCTGTAAGTCTGGCACTACCCTAATACCAGAACCAAACAAAGGCATCACAAGAAGATAAAATTATAGACCATTATCTCTCATGAACATAAATGCAAATATCCTCAAAATATATGAGCAAATCAAATCCAACAATATAAAAAAAGAATTATACAGTACCACCAAGTGGAATTTGCCTCAGGTAAACAAGGCTGGTCTAACAAAATCAATTAATGTAATCTGTCACATCAACTGGCTAAAAAGAAAAATTACATGATCATATCAATAGCTGCAGAACAAAAGCACTCGACAAGATCCAACAATCATTCAGGGAAAAACTCTCAGCAAACTAGAAATAGAAGAGACCTTCCTCAATTTTATAGAGAATACCTACACAAAACCTAAATCTAACATCATACAGTAGGCAATAAACTAGTGGCTTTTCCTGATAAGATACAAACATGACAAGGATATTCCTCTCACTACTTCTTTTCAATATCACACTAGAAGTCCTAGCAAATGCAAAAGAAAAAAGCAAGAAAATGAAATAAAAGGTATAGAATTGGGAAGAAAGAAATAAAACTGTTTGTGTTCAGAGATGACGTGATAATCTATATAGAAAACCCAAAAGAATTGATGGAAAAACTTCTGAAATGAATAAGCTATTATAGTAAGGGGACAGGATGCAAGCTTAATATACAAAGTCAATCACATTGCTATATATAAGCACTGAATATGAGGAATTTGATATTAAAACACATTGCCATTAGCACTCTCCTAAAATTGATATATTTAGGTATGAATGTGACAAAATACATATGAGATCTATATGAGAAAAACCACTACACTTTGATGAAAGAAATTGTAAAAGAACTAAATAAGTGAAGAGATATTCCGTGTCTATGGTAGGAAAACTCAATATTGATATTGTCAAAATGTCAGTTCTATCCAATTTAATCTATAGATTCAATGCAATCCCAATAAATCTCTACAAGTTTTGTTTGTGGGTATTGAAAAAAATGATTTTATTTTTATTTATTTATTTTTATTTTTTAAAATGTATTTATTCATTACGACAGAGTCTCGCTCTGTTGCCCAGGCTAGAGTGCAGTGGTGTAGTCTCAGCTCACTGCAACCTCTGCATCCCAGGTTCAAGCCATTCTCGTGCCTCAGCCTCCCAAGTAGCTGGGATTACAGATGCCTGCCACCACACCCAGCTAACTTTTGAATTTTTGGTAGAGACGGGGTTTCACCATGTTGGCCAAGCTGGTCTTGAAATCTTGACCTCCAGTGATCCACCCACCTTGGCCTCCCAAAGTGCTGGGATTACAGCCATGAGCCACCACGCCTGACCAAAAATGATTTTAAGGTTTATATTGTGAGGCAAAAGATACAGACAATTCAATACTGACGTAGAAGATCAAAATCAGAAGACTGACATTACCAAACTTTAAGATTTACTATAGAGCTACAGTAATCAAGACAGTGTGGGATAAGTCTGAAAACAAACAAAAAATCAATGAAACAGAATAGAGAGCCCAGAAATAAACATACTTAAATATTTCAACTGATCTCTGACAAAAGAACAAAGACAGTCTTTTCTACAAATGGTGGCAGAACAAGAAGACATGCATATGCCAAAAAAAAAAAAAAAGAATTTAGAAACAGATCTTATGCCCTTTACAAAGAAAAAAAAAAACAAAACAAAACTCAAAACAGATCATAGATCTACATGTAAAATAAAAAACTATAAAACTCCTAGAAAGTAACACAAGAGAAAACCTAGATAAAATTGGCTATGACCATGACATTTTGATTCACCAAATGTGTGATTCATGAGCGAAATAATTGAACTTCATTAAAATTAGACATCTACTCTGAAAGACAATGTCAGAGATTGAGAGGACAAGCCACAGAAAGGTAGAAAATATTTACAAAAGATAGATCTGATATCCAAAATATGCAACAACAACAACAACAAAAACTCTTAAACCTCAAACATTTTTAAAAATGAGGTTGTGGTGTTGTTTGTTTTTCTGGGGTGGTAGATTAGAGACTTTTAGCAGACCTCAGTCATTTGGGAATAGCAAAATAGTACTTAAAAATCAACTCTGTGAGCTCTAATTCAAGAAAAAAACATGGGAATTCACTGGAATACTGAAGGACACCCAAGACCCAGGGGAGGAGAAGATGAGCAGCCCCCTGTTAGCATTTGGCTAATAAAGTGAGTGAAGCCACAGTCCCTGAGTGAGGCAGCCAGTCTCCCTCTGTGTCAAACCTTTCTACTAGTGATCTGTGCAACCCAGGCCAAGGGAGGGCATCCCGCTTCTCCCAAACCTGGGAGCTAGTTCAGGTAGAAACTGAGAGACAAAGAAAGACACTAGGGAAAGTTGCAGATACTTTCCCAGACCTGGGACTGAAACATGGATGCTATTTTTTAATCCAGGCTCAGACAAAATCAGTCATTGTTTGGCAACCTGGCCATGGCAGCCACTGCAGACATTTCAGTCTCTGGCCAGATAGATTGAAATGCTTGCACTGGAGTGGGGTAAGGGCCCCCATAGCCAGAATTCACCAAAAAGTGTGGAGAGTGCCCCAGCAGTAGCCTCTGGACTTAGGCTCTCTCCTTTAGCAGAACTGGAGCAGAAAGAAAGTTGCTGAAGCTGACGTTTATTCTGGATGCATGACTTGCAGCCAGGCACAGTTTTACCCCCATCTGCTCCCTTGGTACACTGGGGGAGAGTGACTGACCAGCTCGAGGACACAGAGGAAGGTAGACTTCAGTCACTTGGAGATCTAACCCTTGTTGTGGACTGCCCCTAAAGGAAGGGTAGTACAGCCTGCCAAAGCCTGCCTTGGGTCAAAGGAAACGCAAACGTAGTGCCAGCCATTGAATGGGGCAATACCAATGCCTGGGAATAGACTTGGAGAAGGAATCATCTCTCCCCACCTCCTGCTCCCTCTCCAGTGCGCTGCTGCAGACACAACAGTGGCTCATTCCAGTGAGCCTTAGGGAATGCAGGCTGAAAGCCACACTTCTAAGTCTTCTCCAGCAGCTCCATCCACAACTGAAAGCCAGCAGTACTGGGGAAGGGTACTTCATTGGCTTCTCCATTTTCTCCACCCCAGATGAGCACACACAGAGTAAGAGTTTTCTGCTGGCTTTTACTCTTAAGCACCATATACTGTACTGCAGCCTGGATTATACCACCAAACAAGAAAACACAGCTCACCAAGCAATGTCTGAGTAAGCCATTGTATGAATCTATCTGCATTGAAGGAAACTGTGCAGAGCCCTGGCCCTCTGAACGCACTCAGAATTGAAACCAATTAATCATACACAACATACACCACAGCCATATCTTAAAGAGAAAAAAGAATTAAAAAGTCATATCCAAACAATAGCATATTCATAAAAAGAAGCATCAGCTCCCTCAGATGAGAAGGAACCAGCACAAGAACTCAGGCAATACAAAAGCCAGAATGTTTAATCACTTCTAAAGTATGGCACCAGCTCCCTAGCAATGGATCCTAACCAGAATGAAATGACTGAAATGACAGATATAGAATTCAGATACGGATAGCAAGAAAGCTCAATGAAATCCAGGAGAAAGTTGAAATCCAACACAAAGAACACAGAAAAACAATCTATGATTTGAAAGACAATGTAACTATATTAAGAAAGAACCGAACTGAACTTCTGGAATTAAAAATGTTACTACTACAATTTCAAAATACAAATCAGAAGACTTCACAACACATTAAATGAAGAAGTAAGAATTACAGAACTGGAAGACTGGTCCTTCAAATCAACCCACTCAAAATTTTTTAAAGAATTTTTTTAAAATGAATAAAACCTTTGAGAAATATGGGATTATATAAAGCTATCAAATGTACAACTTATTGGCATTCCTAAAAGAGAAGAAGAGAAAGTAAGCAATGTGGAAAACATATTTGAGGATATAATTCATTGAAATTTCCCCAATTTTGCTAGAGAGATTGACATGCAGACACAGGAAATCCAGAGAACTCCTGCAAGATACTATACAAGCTGCAAGATACTATCCACAATGCACATATTCATCAAACTATCCAAGGTCAATGCTAAAGAAAAAATCTTAAAGGTAACTACAGAAAAGGGCCATATTCCCTATAAAGGAAAGCCTAGAGTAAAGGGCCATATTCCCTATAAAGGAAAGCCTGGATTTCTCAGCAGAAACCATACCAGCCAGAACTGGGGAAACACTTTTAGTATTCTTAAAGAGAAGAAATGTGACCTGAGAATTTTATATTCCGCCAAACTAAGTTTCATAAATGAAGGAGAAACGAAATCTTTTACAGAGAAGCAATCACTGAGAAAATTTGTCACCATCAGATAGTTCCTACATGAGACACTTAAGGGAGTTCTAAATACGCAAATGAAAGAACAATACTCTCTACCACAAAAGCACACGTAAGCACATAGCTCATGGACCCTTTAAAGTAACTACACAATTGAGACTAAAAAGCAACTAGTTAACAATGCTATGACAGAAACAAAGCCTCACATATCAACATTAACCTTGGTCATAAGCAGCCTAAATGCTCCATTTAAAAGACACAGTGGCAAGGCGGATTAAAAAAAAAAAAACAAGACTTATCCTCTGCTGCCTTCAAGAGACCCATCTCGCATGTGATGACATCCATAGGCTCAAAGTAAAGGGATAGAGAAAAACCTACCCTGCAAAAAAACAAAAAAGAGTGAAGG
Organism: Theropithecus gelada; assembly: GCF_003255815.1. Classification (NCBI taxonomy): domain Eukaryota; kingdom Metazoa; phylum Chordata; class Mammalia; order Primates; family Cercopithecidae; genus Theropithecus; species Theropithecus gelada. The sequence goes on from NC_037676.1 coordinate 74,631,616, forward strand.
TCACTATTCTTGTATCAAATAAAACAGACTTTAAACCAACAACAGTGAAAAAGGAAAAAGAAGGACATTACATAATGGCAAAGAGTTCAATTCAACAAGAAGACTTCACTATCCTAAATGTATATGCACCCAACATTGGAGAGCCCAGATTTATAACACAATTACTTCTGGGACTAGGAAAAGATTTAGACAACCACAAAATAACAGTGGAGGATTTCAACATTCCATTAACAATACTAGACAGATCATCAAGGCAAAAAACTAACAAAGAAATTCTGGACTTCAACACTTGACAAATTGAATCTAATGCACATCTACAGAATACTCCACCCAACAACCACAGAATATATATTCTTCCCATATGCATATGAAATATGCCCTAAGATTGACCACATGTTCAGTTATAAAGCAAGTTTCAATAAATTAAAAAAAAAAATCAAGCCAAGCATCTGCTCAAATCACAGTGGAATAAAAATAGAAATGAATATCTAAAATAACCCTCAAAACCACACAATTACATGAAAACTAAACAATTTGATCCTGAATGACTGTTGTGTAAACAATAAAATTAAGGAAGAAATCAAAACATTCTTTGAAACAAATGAAAATAGAGATGCAACATACTAAAACCTCTGTGAAACAGTGTTAAGACAAAAGTTTATAGGACTAAATGGCTACATCAAAAAGAAAGAAAATATCAAAATAATATCCCACCTAAAGAAACTAGAGCAACAAGATCAAATTAATTCCAAAGCTAGCAGAAGAAAGGAAATCGTTAAAATCAGAGCACAACTAAATTAAATTCATACCCACACAACCATACAAAGATTCAATGAAATAAAATGTTTTTTCTTTGAAAGGATAAACAAGATTGATAGACTGCTAGAAAGAGTAACAAATAAAAGGGAGAAGGTACAAATTAGCTCAATCAGAAATGACAAAGGTGATATTATAACCGATCCCACAGAAATACAAAAAATCCTCAGAGATCACCATGAACATCTTTATACTTGCAAACTAGGAAATCTAGAGGAAATGGATAAATTCCTGGAAAAATATAACCTCCCAAAATTGAATAAGGAAGAAGCTGAAATGCTGAAAGGACCAATAATGAGTTACTAAATTGAGTCAGTGATGATAATAATAATAATAATAATAATAATAAACTAGCAACAAAAAATGCCCTGGACAATATGGATTCATAACCAAATCCTACCAGCCATACGAAGAAGAACTGGCATCAATCTGACTGAAACCATTCCAAAACATCGAGGAGGAAGGATTATTCCCTAACTCATTCTGAGACCAGCATCATTCTCATTTCAAAACCTGGCAAAGACACAACAAATACAGAAACTTCAGGCCAATATTCCTGACGAACATAGATGCAAAAATCTTCAACACAGTATTACCAAAACAAATGTAGTAGCTATCAACAAATTAATTCATCATAATCAAGGAGGCTTTATTCCTGGGATGCAAGGTGGTTCAACATACACAAATCAATAAATGTGATTCACCACATAAACAGAATTAAAAAACAAAAACCATATAAGCATCTCAACAGATGCAGAAAAAGCCTTTAATAAATTCCAACATCCCTTAATGATAAAAAGCCCTCAACAAACCAAGCATTAAAGAAACATACTTCAAAATAATGAGTTATGTATGAGAAACCCACAGTCAACCTCACATGGAACAGGCAAAAACTGGAAGCATTCCCCTTAGTCCTGAAGCAAGACAAGGATGTCCACTCTCACCACTCCTATTCAACATAGTACTGGAAGCCCTAGCCGAATAAATTAAGCAAGATAAGGAAATAAGAGACATCTATACTGGAAAAGAGGAAGTTACATTATCTCTCTTTGCTGATGCTGTAATTCTAGACATAGAAAACCATAAAGACTCTGCAAGAATGATTTCAGTAAAGTTTCAGGAAAGTTACAAAATCAGTGTACAAAAACCAGTAGCATTTCTATATACCCCTAACATTGAAACTGAGAGCCAAATCAGTAACGCAGTCTCACTTACAATAGCCACCAAAAGACGAAAATACACAAGAATACATCAAAACAAGCAGGTGAAAGATCTCTACAAGGAGAACTGTAAACACTACTGAAGAAAAATCATAGACAACGCACAAAAAATGAAAGAACATTCCAAGCTCATAGATTGGATGAATCAATATCAATAAAATGTTCCTATTTCCCAAAGCAATCTACAGATTCAATGCTATTCCTATCAAACTACCAACATCATTTTTCACAGACCTAGAAAAGACTATTCTAAAATTCATATTTTAGAAGAATAAGAATTCCAACTTGAAATTATAGTATAAGGCTACAGCCAGAAAACAGCATTGTAATGGTATAAAAATAGACGCATAGACCAATGGAACAGAATAAAGAACCCAGAAATACAACTGTACACCTACAACCAATTCATCTGCAAAGCTGACAAAAACAAGCGATGGGAAAAGGACTCCCTATTCAATAAATAGTGCTGGGATACCTGGTTAACCATATGCAAAAGAATGAAATTTGACTTCTACCTCTTACCATATACAAAAGTTAACTCAATATGGATTGAAGATTTAAATATGACTTCAAACTATAAAAATCCTAGGAGAAGACCTTGGAAATAGTCTTCTCAACATCGATCAGCCTATGCAGAGAATTTATGATTAAGTCTTCAAAAACAAATGCAACAAAAACAAATATTGGCAATTGGGACCTAATTAGACTGAAGAGCTTCTGCACAGCAAAAGAAACTTAACAGAGTGAAAAGACAGACTACAAAATGGGAGAAAATTTTCACAAACTATGCATCTGACAAAGGACTAATATTCAGAATCTATAAGAAACTTAAACAAATCAACAAGCCAAAAACCAAATAACCCCATTATAAAGTAGGCAAAGGACAAGAACAGACACTTCTCAAAAGAAGACATACAGGCAGCCAACAAACATAGGGAAAAAATGTTCAACATCACGAATGTTTAGAGAAATGCAAATCAAAGCCACAATAAGACACTGTCTCACACCAGTCAGAATGGCTGTTATTAAAAAGAAAGAAAAAAAAAAACCACAACAGATGTTAACAAGGCTGTGGAGAAAAGAGAATGCTCATACACTTTTGGTGGGATTGTAAAGTAATTCAGCCCCTGTGGAAAACAGTTTGGAGATTTCTCAAAGAACTAAAAATAGAACTGCCATTTGACCTGGCAATCGAATTACTAGGTATATACTCAAAGGAATATAAATTGTTCTATGAAAAATACACATGCACTCGTATGTTCATCACAGCCCTATTCACAATAGCAAAGTCAAGGAATCAGTCTAGGTTTCCATCAGTAATGGATTGGATAAAGAAAATATGGTACATATACACCATGGAATACTATGCAACAATAAAAAAGAATAAAATCATGTCCTTTGCAGCAATGTAGATGCAGCTGGAGGCTATCATCCCAAGTGAATTAACATGGAAACAGAAACCAAATACTACATGTTCTCACTTACAAATGGGAACTAATCATTGGATACACATGGACTTAAAAATGGGAATAATAGACACTGAAGACTTCAAAACAGGGGATTAAGGGAGGTAACAAAGACTGAAAATCTTCCTACTGGATAGTATGTTCACTATGTGGGTGACAGAATCAACAGACACCTAAACCTCAGCATCATGCAACATACCCTCGTAACAAACATGCACATATTCCCTTGAATATAAAATAAAAATTAAAAAAAATAAAAGAATTTTTTAAATGAACAACCTGGTTAAGAATGAACAAAATACTTAAAGGACTAAACTACTTTACAATCCCACCAGCAGTATATGAACATTCCTTTTTTACCCCAACTTCACCAACATCTGTTATTTTGTTTATTTTTAAACCATAAATACACCTCATTAAAGTAGATATAGAGAAGACAACTAACCATATGAAAGTATGTTCAACATCATGTGCTATTAAAATTAAAACTAAAATGACATACCAATACGCACCTATCAAAATGGCCAAAATTCAAAACACTGCCAACATCAAATGCTGACAAGGATGTAAACAACAAGAACTATCATTCATTGTTGGTGGGATTGCAAAATGATACAACCACTTTGGAAAACAGTTTGACAGTTTCTTACAAAATTAAATATACTCTTACATACATTCCAGCAATCATGATCCTTTGTATTTACTCAAATAAATTGAAAACATATCCACACAGAAACTTACACATGAATGTTTACAACAACTTTACTCATAATTGCCAAAACTTGGAGGTGACCAAGATATCCTTCGGTAGGTGAATGCATCAATAAACTGTGGTACATGTAGATAATGGAACATTATTCAGTGCTTACAAGAAATGAGCTATCAGTCATGAAGAGATATGGAGGAAACTTAAATGAATATAACTGAGTGAAATAAATCAATAGAAAAAAGCAATATACTGTATGATTCTTACTGTGTGACATTCTGGAAAAGACAAAATGACAGAGACAATAAAAAGATCAGTGGTTGCCAGAGGTTACTGTGGAGGGAGGAATGAACAGGCAGAGTGCAGAGGATTTTTAGGGCTGTGAAATTGCTCTGTATGATACTAAAATGGTGGATACACGTCTTTATACTTTAAAAAACCCATAGACTGTTCAGCACCAACAGTAAAACCTAAATATAAACTACGGATTTTGGGTGATAATTAAATGTTAATACAGTTTCATCAATTGTAATAAATGTACCACTCTGGTGTGGGATACTGATAGTAGGAGACGTTGTGCATATGTAGGGACAGGGAATATATGCAAATGCTCTGTATTTTCCACTCAATTTGACTTTGAACCTAAAACTACTCTGAAAAAAAATGTATTAATTTAAAAAAATAAATTAAGTCCTGGCATGCTCCCAGGTCCTACTAGGAACTAAGAGCTTGGCTACAAAATATCAGTAACTATGCAAAGAGCTTCCGATCATGAACTGTGATTGTCAGATCCTCAAAGCCTTGCAGTTTGTGGGTTCTAGAGTAATCTCTTATACAATGGAAATGATACACAGGGGAACAAGCCCAGCCTGCTACAGCAGGCATTAGTGAAATACATTAAAATGTGTCTAGGATCCTCATTTTATCCATCACTATTGTACTGTCATTTCCTACCTATGGCCTTGTGAGAATTTCCCTAATGAGGCACGAAAATGCTTATGCCTGACTTAGGGATGGATTGGATCCATACGTTGGTGCAAGCCAAAAATGAGCCACTCCTAAATTACAATCCTACTCAGAGATGTTCCTAAAAGTTAGGGGTGAGGGAAAATTCTCTCTGTTGATAGAGCTGTGGGTATTCCAGATTCTCAACTTATGTGAAGGAATAAATAGCCTGATAAAAGAATATAAACTATGGCTTGGCTGGTTGGTCAAGGGCCTTGCTATGATCTGAATGTTTGTGTCCTCATAAAATCCATATGTTCAAACCCAATCCCCAATGTCATGGCATTTGGAAATGGAGTCTTTGACTGGGATGATTAAATTGTGAAAATAGAGGTCTTGGGAATGGGATTAGTGCCTTTATAAAAGAGGCCCCTTCGCTTATGTGAGCACAGAGTAGGAAGGTGCCAACTATGTAGCAGAAAACAACCTCACCAGACCCTGAATCTGCTGGTGCCTTGATCTTGGAATTCCCAGCCTTCAGAACTGAGAAATATATTTATGTTGCTTATGAGCCACCTAGTTTATGGTATTTTATTATAGCAGCCTAAATAAACTAAGATAGGTTTAGAATATTAGAAAAATGGAGGCAAGGGTTTGAGGTTAGCAACATACAGATGGACCTGTGAAATGAAACAAATTGGGAAGATATCTGTACACATGTCATTGCCCACCAGAGATTATACTTCATAGAGAATGCACTTATGACTCCAATGGAGTTGATGATTCTCTCAGCAGATGTCCGCTAGGCTCTATCTTTAGCCATGACAGTATACAAGAGGACTGTGAACAGAGAAGTTATGGTGGCAGAACTAAAACCTATTTATGGATAGGAGTTCCCTCTTACCAATGCTACTGCTGAAGCTTGACTTATCAATGGCAGAAAACAAATCTTAGCCCTTGGTACGATACCTCAAGGAACGAGACTGCCACTTGATGATATGTTAATGCAATGGATCTCTATTATTCTGGAGAGGTCAGCAGTTGGTCCTGAATGGAAATGACACTTAGACCAGAGAGGAGCATGCTTTCTGTCCATTGTGCCTCTATCTGCACTACAATGAAGGCTCTGTGAGACCTAGTTTACTGATGTGGAATCTCTTACAACATAGCTTCATACCTTAAGGCCAAGGAATCCATTTTATGAGAAAAGCAGTGCCCTGAATGGCACATGACCCTACTATCCATTATTTCTCGCATACACCAGAAATACACTCAGCCTGACAGACACTGGAATAGCTGATGAAAGGCTCAGCTAATGCACAACTTAGCTATCACACCTTGAAGGGTTCGAGTAAAGTTTCCCAGGATGCAACATATACATGAAGCAAAGAATGATTGTGTGGAAGTAGGATTGGTTCCTCTTGCCGTCATCCTAGTGCTCCACTTGAAAAGATGTGTATCTCATTCCTTCTGGAGGTTGTATGAATTAGAGTATTCCTCAGTAAATATTAACTTCCCCCAACATACACACACAAAGTCCACAGGAAGAGTATACTTCTCTGCTCTACTGATGTTGAATTTGACAATGTGGTGTTCTTGTACCTCTTGGAGTATAAATTTCCATACTTTGACTTTGGGCTCAGAAAAGTGCCTTGCTTTAGTCAGTGATATGGTGGTAGTAGAGATTATGCAAGCAAAGGCTTGATATGTGCTAGTACAGCTGGCCTTGCTCGCCTATGTTTCTGCCATCGCCATGAGAAGAACATGCAAAGGTAACCTGCCTTTCCAAGGAGAGTACGGGAAACATGGAGCAGAATCATCCCAGCCAACCCAAGGCCCACAGCTTAAAACAGAGGTTTCCCAATAGATCTGTGAGCACTATAATAAATGTCTACTGTTGGAGGTTACTGAGATTTGAGATGGCTTATGATACAATAAATGAGTAACACAGAGGCCGTAGTTCCAACAGAGGTGGGAGACACTTCCATCAGGAAACACAGCAACAGTTCCACTGAATCTAAAGCTGTGATTACTGCCATTCACTTTGAGATCCTCTTGCTGGCAGAGCAGAAAGCATTTAAGCTGGAAGAGCAATCAACCCTACTAATCATGATGACCTAAGACTGTTGCTATATAATGGGACCAGGGAGAAGTACAAAACATAGTAGATTCACCAAAACATCTGTTGTTGCTTCCATATTCATTATAACAACAAACAGGCAATTGCCACAATTGCAGCCTGATAAAGGCAAGATTACTAAAGGCTTAGAGTCCTTAGGGATAAAAGCCTGTGTTCTTCCGGACAAGCAAACCAGACTAGAATGACCTGAATGGTCAGAGGCGAAGAAATTACATAGTAGAATAAATAGTGGAAAAGGAAGACAATGGAATAACACCTATGGCCTGACTGAACAAACCATAGAAGTATGTACTATTGTTTTTTCCACTAACTCTTCTGACCTAGGTCTTTTTGTTTTTTTTCTTAAGAGAAATTGTAACCACCTTGAAGAGTCAGTGACAGATTGGAATCAATGTAGAATATGAAAGGATAAAAGAAACTGACTGATGTGAGGTGTGAATTGAGAGGAAGGGAGGGAGGAAGGAAGGAAGGAAGGGAGGAAGGGAGGGAGGGAGGGAGGGAGGGAGGGAGGAAGGAAGGAAGGAAGGAAGGAAGGAAGGAAGGAAGGAAGGAAGGAAGGAAGGAAGGGAGGGAGGGAGTTAAGTTGTGTCCCTCAAAAATATATGTCCAAGTCTTAACTTCCAGTACCGTGAATGTGGCCTTAATTGGAAATAGGGTCTTGGAAGATGTAATTAAGATAAGGATTTTAGGATGGAATTATTCTGGATTTAGAGAGTGCCCAAATCCAATGACTGGTGTCCTTATAAGAGAAGAAAGCAGGATATTTGAGACACATAGGCACCAAGGAGACCATGGGAAGACAGAGGAAGAGACTGAAATTATGCTGCCATGAACCGAGAAACACCTGGACCCGGAAGCTGGGAGGGGCAAGGAAAGATTCTTCCCTAGAGCCTTTGCAGGAAGCATGGTCCTGTCAATATCTTAATTTCAGACTTCCAACATCCAGAACTATGAAAGGATACATTTATGTTATCTTAAGCTACCGAGTTTGTGGCAATTTGTTGCAACAGCCCTATGAACCTAAATATATGAGGAAACAAGATAAATAAGCAAGAATTGCAAGTACTTGAAAATGTCCAAAACTTTTACATAATTTATAAAACGAGGCAGTAGTAAGTGATCATAATGATTCCTTCTGGCCCAAAACATTCATGAGTCTACAAAGGTTTTGTGCTAAATAATTGCCTAATGTATTTTTGAGGAACTAAGGGAAGATGAGTGAGATGGAACTCTGATGTGCTTCTTAGCTTGGGCCATGCTACATCAAGGCTTCCCTGCAGTACAAGCTGATTATATTTAATCAGTACATCTTTTCTCCAGGAATGGAAATAAGAACATTTCCTTTGATTGTTCTGTGAAATATATATGTGAAGTATATGTGTGAGATTGCCCTTCAAGGAATTTCAGTGAAAACTATTTGATTCAAAGTGGTTAACGTGATTGTTAAATATATAAAATAAAGGAAATAGATTTTATTTTAGTCTGAATGCAGCAGAGATCAAAGAAAATTGAAAATAATGATAAGTGTAATTCAGGTATAAAATACAGAGAAATGAACTTCACAAGTAAATTGGCCTCCAGCCTTAATATTAGGTTTCAGTTCTGCAGGTAGAATTACTGTGTAAAAAAATCTTTTTTACTTAGTAACATATTGGGTTTTTAATTCATCAATCAAGAAAGAAAGCTGGAGGTAAAAAATTATTCCACTGGTTCTTAGGCAGAGATGTAGAGTGAATGGGTTTAGAATTTGCATCTCAGAAATTCAAATATAGAGAAAAAAACATACAGGCATTCTGTTACTTTTTGAACATGGATATTCAGCTATAAGTGATATGAATTCACTTGCTTATATATGATTTTATTAACTACATATTTTTGCTATTTATAATCACTCCCTGGTGAGCTCATCCAGTTTCACTGCTTCAAATACCATCTCACTGTCAACAACTCCCAAATTTATGTCTTGAGCTCAAACTTCTCCCCTGAACACCAGACTCATACATCCAACTGCCTCTTGACATCTCCACATACATGTTGAATAAACAGCTCAAATCTAACATGTCTAAAACTCCTGACCTGCTCCACAAGCCTCCTGCAACTGCTTATGACTCCATTTTCATGAGTGGCATCTCCATCCTTCTCACCATTTTTCCTCTTACATGTCACACCCCATCTTCAAGACATTCAGTTGTCTTTCCCCTAAGCATGCATCTACATTCTGATTACTTCTCATCACTTCCACCCTAGCCCAGTTTGATCATCTCTCACCTGGATCTCGCAATCATCTCCTCACTGGTATTTCTGCTTACACCTTGGGCTTTCTACAATCAAATTCTCAAATAGCTGCAGGAAAGATCCTTTTAAAACTTATGTTAGGTCATGCCCTTTCTCCACCCAGAAGCCTCAGTTTCTTCCTTCTCACTCAAAGTAAAAGGTCCCCATTACCCACCTCTTTGGTGTTGCCTGCTATGACCCGACCCACTCACTCCTCCATGGACCCTGCTGTCTCTGAGGACAGCAGGGAACACTCCTTCCTCTCCAAGCTTTTGCTATTGCTATTTGCTTGCCTGGAATGTTCTTTCTCCAAATACCCTCCTGGCTAGCTTTCTTCACCTCTTGCATGTCTTGTCCAAATGTCAGTGTTAAAAGGAAAATGATGGACAAGTTAGATTTAACAGAATTTAATTGAGAGAAGAACCATTTGTGAAGCATGCAGCTCCCAAAACCAGAATAGGTTCAGAACAACTCTGGGCTGCCATGTTGCCTGATCACATATATGGACAGAAAAAGGCAACTGACTTAAAGTAAAAGGACATGAGGTAAAGAAACATCTGGGTTGGTTACAGCTTAACATTTGCCTTATTTGAACATGATTTGAACAGTTGGCCACCTGTGTTTGGCCAATACTCTGTGATTGACAAAAGAGTAAGTTACAGTCCGTTTACACATCCAGTTAGGATACAGTTCCCTGTGCATAGAGAAATCTTTAGGATGAACTTAAAATATATAAGAAGACAGCTTTAGGCTCAATTGAATTTAGCATCACCTTCTCACCGAGGCCTTCCTCTACTGCTTGTGTTCATACGGATCCTCCAAAAAGCAGACACCAAGATGGCGGTAAGCATGCGCGGATTTTTAAAGGAGAAACACCTATAAAGGAACATTAGTAGAGAACTAGAAGCGTCAAGAGAATTATATCAGGCTGACCCTGAGGGAAGGAGAGAGGAAAGGGAGTTGGGTACAAGTGCCCTAGACAGCTGGGCAGTTCCAACGCATCAGCCCTCTGTCTTTGCCCCGGGACACCCGGCTTTTCGTTACCTCACCACACACAGGCGGACTGTTGTCCTCTACTTGGAAGGGTCTTTTCCCAGTTTTCACTGGACCAAGTGTCACTTATTATTTTATTCTCAATTTCATGTCATTTCTATAGAGAGGGCTTCTCTAACTCCTCTATCTAAAGTAGTTTCCTCCATGTGACCCTCCTATTTATCTATATTCTTTTTCCTTGGACACTCTTGTCACAATTGTTACTATTGTTCATTTCTAGGCCTGCTTATTAAAACTTCGTCTCTCCCTTTAGGCTGTAAGCTCCATGAAATTTATACTAAGGCTCCCTTTCTCACTATTGTGTCCCCAGGGCCTACCTAGCACCTTCCAGCAGAGTTCTCAGCAATAGAGGACACTCAATAAATGGATGCTTAATGAATCTTCAGTAAACAACTGCAGTACATAATGCTCTTCAAAAGTATGTCTATTAAAATGTTTGAGAAACTTTTAAAAAAATGTTAAATACATAAAAGTCAGAGCTAGCAGAAAGGGGGTCACAAGGTCAAATTCTCAGGACATCTGTAAAGATATCCACATCCCATTTTTCAGAATCACCTGGTCTTTGCATAGCAGACCTGAATAGGCTGAGCATCTAAACATCTCTGTGACTATAGTAATTAGGTCTTCAGCCTACCTTCAGTTATGTCTGCCCTGCCAAGTAGGAGATAAAAACTTCCTTGAATGCTAGAAGTAAGCCCTGAGATTGTCACACTTGCTGATAGCCTCATTTGTTCATTATCCTAATGTAAGATGTAAATTCAACTTAGCAATAACTACCAACTCTAACATCTTTGTAGGCACTGATCCCTTGATGTTTTGCAAATGCCTGTAAGTATCACACCTGCTCCAGCACTCCCATTCACAGCAGGTCATGGCTACAGGTCATCACCAGTGAAATCTTTAGCAATGGAGCTGCTACCTGATGTCCCAACTACTGACCAGGAAAGCATCATCTCTACCTGCTGCTGGGTGATGGGTAAGCCAGGCCCAAATTCCCATCTTATGACTTTTTTCCTAGGACCACTGATGGTATCACTTTTATTTGTCCAGGTCCTGTAAGAGGCAGATGCCAAGATGGGACTAAACTCGCATGCATTTTATTATATTAACCTAACTTGTGATATTAACCTAACCCAAGTGAAAGAAAAGACCAAAGAAAGGTTGCATGGGGGCATTGTAGACTGCTGTACTGTCTAGGGAAGGTTCTGCAAAGCCCTCGGGAAGTCCTCAAGCCAAATTCAACTGTCAGCAGAGTCCCGTGCATCCCAGGAATGGGCCTGCCTTAGTATTTATGCCACATTCCATCACTGAGCAGCCCACGGAAAGGATGGCCTCAGTACAAACCCAGTGATGGATTTCAAGGTGCAGCAGTTGGAGCCCTTGAACTCTGTAATAGGCAGAATGTTTCCCAAAGATGTCCACATCCTCATCCCTGTAACCTATAAATGTTACATCATGTGACAAAAGGGAATTTTCTCTGACTAAAGGCAGAAATGTGACAGAAGGGTAAATCAGAGAGATTCAAAGTATGAGAAAGGCTTGCTGTGCTGCTTCAGGAAAGCAAGTGACCTTTAGGAACCAAGAGAATCTCCAACTGACAGACAGCAAGGTAATCAGTACTACATCTGCAAGCAATTGAATTTTTCCAAAGACTTGAGTGAGCTGAGAAGTGATTTCTCCCACAGAGCCTTCAGATAAGAGGCCAGGCCTATCAAGATCTTGATTTCAGCCCTGTAAGATCCAAAGCAGCCAAGCCTGCCAAGGCTTCTGAGCTACAGGAACCATGAGATAATAATTGTGTGTTTTATTGAGTTACAAGGTTTGAGGTAACTTGTTGCAGCAGCAATGGAAAACTAATACACACACTCTGTAGCTGGAGGAGAGTGAGGCACATTCTCTGGACTTCCACACCACCCCATGTAAAGTCTCAGCCCAGTCCTTTATTCTGTATCGCTTATGCCTGCCTTATTACTCTCCATATACATGTCACTTTGTAATAGTCTATATCATTTACTGGTTTACTTTGTTTGTTGCCTGCTTCCCTCTACAAGGGTAAGAGTTTTTATCCATTGTTCACTGGGGTTCAAACAGTGCCTGGAACATAATAAAATGCTTTTGAAAAATTCTTTTAATTTTATAAATAAATATTCATTCCATATTTCCATTTGGTTTGGATTGTGGCAGTATACAACTGAATGCATGGAATATGGGTCAAAAAACTCAAGAATAGAAGGAAGTAAGGCTATAATAAATGGGTATTGATTCCATTGATCTGCTCTTTCTGCCTAGGAGTTATGTGGTCACTGATCATTTAAATAGCAGCATATCTTCACAGAGTAATTAATACTTTGTTTCCAGGGACAACTAAGTACAAATCTTTTGGCTCATTGATTGTGAAGAATATGGCCAGGCCCTTCTCCTTTGTCACTCCTTAGTGACAACCCCCCTAGTCCAACTAAGCTGGCAAGCCCCAATTTTGGCATTTTATAGTTTACAAATCACATTGACATCTATAAACTGGTTTTCTAATGAGGTTATTAACCTGAGGTACAGGTGATATAATCTCCAACTTGGAGATAAACTGAGGCTCGGAAAGACAATCATTTGCTCAAAGTCATACAATTACTAAGAAGCAGAGCCTGAACTCAGACCCATGACTTCCCATATCAAATCCCATGTTCCTCACATTGTGACATGCTCCCTCTTGGCTTGATTGACTTAAAAATGATGGAGAATATGGGAGTCATGTGGAAACAGAAAAACTGACTTAAGAGGTTTAATTGTGGGAACATGAGAAGACTTTGAGAGAAGAAAAACATCTGGGCAAACAAATTTAGGAAGAATATCTAAAAAGCCTTATTTTTCAGTATGCTTAAAAGCAGAATGCATGCATTAAATATGTACACAATTGTCTGGGATTCATCCATCTATCTCATTAGCCAGGATATGACCCTGAAAAAACTGTAATAGAAACCATAGCTTTAGGTGTAGTTTTCTCAATTTGCCAGTACACAATAAAGAAGAATCTTATGTGCTGCTGAGATCAGAACATTGTAAATTGTTAGCATCTCAAGCCCACTGTGACCTTCACCCGGCCGAAGAAGACCATTAAGCGTAGATGACAAGGCTTTCCTTATATCCCATGCTGACTTCTACCCAGTTTTTCTTCTAAAATGGAAGATTCCATGATTGTTTCTAGTAATGTGAATGGTTAAAAAATTAGGGGAGAATTATAAAAATAATACTTGGTCATTTTATAATAGAAAAATTAAAAAATAGAGAAAAATAGAGAGTAGTACAAATACTGCCCCAAATGCCATTCTTCAGGGGCACTGACTATCAATATTTTAGTATGTCTGTCTTTAATTTTTTGCACATTATAAATAAAATGTTTTAGATAAAATTAATGTACTTTTAATTCTCCTTCCCCAGACCAGTCCCCAGAGTGAAGCACTTTTAAAGATGTGACACATGTTTTTCAAGTTGGTATTTTAAATTTTTCTTAAATATACATGGGTATTATATTTCTTTTGTGTTTTTAAATTTTTACATGAATACTACCATACTGTACTAAAGATCTCCTTAAGGCCAAGCCTGGTGGCTCACTCCTGTAATCCTCACACATTGGGAGGCCAAGGTGGGAAGGTCGCTTGAGCCTAGGAGTTTAAGACTAGCCTAGGCAACATAGGGAGACTCCATCTCTATAAGAAATAAAATAAAAATAAACATTAGCCAGACATGGTGGTGCATGCCTGTAGTCCCAGCTACTTGGGAGGCTAAGGTGGGAGGATCACTTGAGCCCAAGGGGTCGAAGCTGCAGTGAGCCATTATCACACCACCACACTCCACCATGTCCTATCTCAAAATAAATAAATAAATAAATAAAAACTCTTCAATTCATTTTTTATTCAGTTAATATTTTGATCAATTTATGTTGTCAAAAATTAGTGTACTGTTCATGAATTCTAACTATCTAAAATTACACAATATGACTAGACCACAATTATTTATTCCTTCTGAATAATATTTAGTTCTTTGCAGTTTTTTCTCTCATATTCCAAAAACCACTATAGTGGATATTCTTAAAATATGACTTCCTGGAGCATAATTGCAAGAATTTATCTGGAGAATATTTTTAGAGGAGAAATTGCTAGATCAGAAGGTATGCACAATTTTAACTTCACTTGATTTTGCTCAGTTACTCTCCCTCTAACGGTTGTACGAATTCACAGTGCCATAGCAGTATGTGAGTTGTTTTCCTCACATGCTTTTGTATGTAACACATACATATGCATACATATATGTATACATACATATATCTAGACACGTAGCTATACATTACTTCATATTCTGGATATGAATTTTGGTTTATGTTTCAAATATCTTCTTTCAAATATTTAATGTTTGTCTTTGTTGTCTTTTTTTTTTTTTTTTTTGATAGACTCTTGCTCTGTTGCCCAGGCTTGAGTGCAGTAACATGATCATAGCTCACCGCAGCCTCGTTCTCCCAGGCTCAAGCAATCCTCTCACCTCAGCACCCTGAGTAGCTGGGACAACAAGTGAATGACACCATGCCTAGCTAATTACTATTATTATTACTACTATTATTATTATTATTATTATTTGGTAGGACAGGGTTTTGTCACATTACCCAGGCTGGTCTCAAACTCTTAGGCTCAAGCAGTCCTCCTGCGTCAGTCTCCCAAAGTACCGGAATTACAGGCCTGTGCCAGACTGCTGTTTGTCTTTTACACTAGATTGTCATACAAGTTCTACATTTGCTTATCGTCAACTTCATCAGTCTTTTCCTGTAAGAGTTGTGCTCCTTTGGATCTTATCCAAAAGTCCTTTCTTGATAATTAGCTATTCATATGCAGAAGAAAGAAACTGGTCTCCTACCTCTCATCATATAAAAATATTACTCAAGATGGATTAAAGACTTAAAAAATCCTAGAAGAGAACCCAGGAAACATGTTTCTGGACACTGGCCTTGGCAAAAACTAATTATATCCAAGTCCTCAAAAGCAATTGCAACAGAAACAAAAATTGACAAGGGGGACCTAATTAAACTAAAGATTTTCTACACAGCAAAAGAAACCATCAACAGAGTAATCAGATAACCTACAGAATGGGAGAAAATATTAGCAAAGTATGCATCTGGCAAAGACCTAGTATCCAGAATCTATTAGGAACTTAAATCAACAAGAAAAGATCTAATAAATTCTTCTTAAAAAGTAGGCAAAGGACATGAACAGACACTTCTCAAAAGAATACATACATGCAGCCAACAAACATATGAAGAAATGCTCAACAGCACTTTGATTTGATTTATATCATCAGAGAAATGTAAATTGAAACCTCAATGAGATGCCATCTTGAAACAGTCAGAATGGTTATTACTAAACAGTGAAAAAACAACAGATGCTGGCGAGGCTGTGGAAGAAGGGGAATGCGTATACACTGTTGGTGGGAATGTAAATTAGTTCAGCCACTGTGAAAGCAGTTGGAGAGTTCTCAGAGAACTAAAATTAGACCTATCATTCAACCCAGTCATCCCATTAGAGTGTATATACCCAAAAGAAAATAAATCCCTATCAAAAAGACACATACACTCTTATGTTCATCAAACACTATTCACAATAGCCAGACCTGGGATCAACCTAGATGCCTGTCAATGGTGGATTGGATAAAGAACATGTGGTACATAGGCACCATGAAATGCTACACAACCATTAAAAAGAAAGAAATCATATCTCTTGCAACAACATAGGAACAGTTGGAGGCCATTATCCTAAGTGAATTAACATAGAAACGAAAAACCAAAAACCACATGATCTCACTTATAAGTAGAAGCTAAACATTAGGTACACATGGACATAAAAATGGGAACAATAGACACTGGGAACTACAAGAGAGGAGAGGGAAAGGCAGGGATAACGGTTGAAAAACCACCTGTTGCTACGATGCTCACTACCTGGGCGACGGGCTCAACCATACCCCAAACTTCAGCATCACGCAATATACCCTTGTCACACACCTGCACATGCACTCCTTGAATCTAAAATAAAAATGGAATTATTTAAGTTCAGGCTTCACACTCAGTCATTGTGTTGTATATTCGCTGTTTGCCATCCCAGATCCACCTACCACTCTTCTATATTCTGTTCTGTGCTCTGTAAATCCAACCTCTACAAAATGCATCAGCTGAGCTCCCTTGACCTCTAGTTTCCTCTTGGGTTTGATCAATGGGAGACATCTGCAGGAGATCAAGGGATGGGAGGAGAGAAAATTGAGGTATTTGTATTCCTGATTGTGAAATTTTGGAAATGTTGCATTTCTCTATCTAAGGTCACGGTTTCTATTGAGTAGCCCTTTTTCTGCAACTGAAGGTCTCCACATTTCATGTGACCATTCCCTTCACCTTCCCCTTTAAGCTTAGAGATTGAAACAGTAAGGACTGTTTCTTTCCAACCCCAGAATGCTTCACCATCCTATGTCAGCTTCCCTTAATTGTCTCCACAACTTTATAACTAGTCCATTCATTTAACGCTCTTCAATTACTGCTTTTTTCCTGCCCAGACCCTGAACAATATAGTCATGAATATATTCTGCTATATATAATTTTAATAATTTTCTGTATTTTTAGAATTTATGTGATATGAACTTTATGTACATGATATGAGGTTAATGTATATAGTATGAGGTCAGGAACTAATTTCATTTTTTCCCATGTGGAAAGTCATGTGTGCAACACTATTTATTGAAGTCCAGTCTTTTCCCACTGATATATCATACTCACTTGTATCATACACCAGGAAAGCACATACACTTGAGTCTGTTTCTCAGTTATTCATTCAGTTCCAGAAAGGCAAGACATTTAAGCTCCCCATATGGCTAATATGTATTTCATATTGCTGTTGTGAGAATTGAGTTAATGCTTTCCTATTGATCACTACAGGCTATTGCTTTGATCAATGCAGGGCACATAGTAAAAGCTAAAAAATAAGTTATTTATTGTTTTCATCAATTTTTTTATATCTTTGCACAAATCCTGCATTCTTTGATTATAGGTTTATATTTAATGTTGATATCTACTGGGATATGTCTCTTTTCCTGTTTTTATGTTTGTTTGTTTTATTGTGGCTTGACAGAGATTCCATGTGGCATTTTTATTTTCCAACAAATCCTTCTAGCATGATGGGATCTGCTATGTTCATGGGCCCCGATTGGCAAGTGAAGTGTGATTTCAGGTGAATTCTCAGCCTTGGCCTGATCTTGCAGTGAGGTAGATAGTACAATAACAGCACAGAGTTTTTTCTATCTTGAGGAAGTAAGCTGGTCTTTCACATTTCTCTATCAGTCATTGGGTTGCTGCAGGTTGGGAAAAGGATGAGACAATCCCTGGGTTCTTCCATCTCTCAACTGTCTACATGAATCAACTTGAATAGCCTCATGATGGTTCATCAAGAAAATTGCAGGAGCAATCCAGTAGAAGGAAGAGCACTGTAGTCGGAGGATGGCAAAAGGCTGTGAGGGGCACTGAGCAGAGCACCAACATAATCCATTACAGCAGGTCCAAGCATGGCACTCACCAAAGGCACAGGCAGATGGAGCTCAAAGCCCCATCAACTATCAGATGCAACAGCAAACCTTCCCATCCAAGAGCAAGCCTTGATGTCAATAAAAAGATGTATTCAATCCCCAAATACAATCCAGCAAGCTCTGTATTTCTGTACAGGATGTGCACAGATGCATATAATATTTATCAATCCCTCAGTTCTTATACTTTTCCTTTTATGACTTCTTATTCACAAAAGGAATTTTCTGTTTTAAATTCATTTATTTTATGCCTTAGTTAGTTTTCTTTTTTTTTTTTTTTGCAACATCCAACATTCAACCGAATGTTGAATGAAAAAAAATTTTTTTTAAAAATTTATTTATTATTATTATACTTTAAGTTGTAGGGTACATGTGCATAACATGCAGGTTTGTTACATATGTATACTTGTGCCATGTTGGTCTGCTGCACCCATCAACTCGTCATTTACATCAGGTATAACTCCCAATGCAATCCCTCCCCCCTCCCTCCTCCCCATGATAGGCCCCGGTGTGTGATGTTCCCCTTCCTGAGTCCAAGTGATCTCATTGTTCAGTTCCCACCTATGAGTGAGAACATGCGGTGTTTGGTTTTCTGTTCTTGTGATAGTTTGCTAAGAATGATGGTTTCCAGCTGCATCCATGTCCCTACAAAGGACGCAAACTCATCCTTTTTTATGGCTGCATAGTATTCCATGGTGTATATGTGCCACATTTTCTTAATCCAATCTGTCACTGATGGACATTTGGGTTGATTCCAAGTCTTTGCTATTGTGAATAGTGCTGCAATAAACATACGTGTGCATGTGTCTTTATAGCAGCATAATTTATAATCCTTTGGGTATATCCCCAGTAATGGGATGGCTGGGTCATATGGTACATCTAGTTCTAGATCCTTGAGGAATCGCCATACTGTTTTCCATAATGGTTGAACTAGTTTACAATCCCACCAACAGTGTAAAAGTGTTCCTATTTCTCCACATCCTCTCCAGCACCTGTTGTTTCCTGACTTTTGAATGATCGCCATTCTAACTGGTGTGAGATGGTATCTCATTGTGGTTTTGATTTGCATTTCTCTGATGGCCAGTGATGATGAGCATTTTTTCATATGTCTGTTGGCTGTATGAATGTCTTCTTTTGAGAAATGTCTATTCATATCCTTTGCCCACTTTTTGATGGGGTTGTTTGTTTTTTTCTTGTAAATTTGTTTGAGTTCTTTGTAGGTTCTGGATATTAGCCCTTTGTCAGATGAGTAGATTGCAAAAATGTTCTCCCATTCTGTAGGTTGCCTGTTCACTCTGATGGTAGTTTCTTTTGCTGTGCAGAAGCTCTTTAGTTTAATGAGATCCCATTTGTCAATTTTAGCTTTTGCTGACGTTGCTTTTGGTGTTTTAGACATGAAGTCTTTGCCCATGCCTATGTCCTGAATGGTACTACCTAGGTTTTCCTCTAGGATTTTTATGGTATTAGGTCTAACATTTAAGTCTCTAATCCATCTTGAATTAATTTTCGTATAAGGAGTAAGGAAAGGATCCAGTTTCAGCTTTCTACTTATGGCTAGCCAATTTTCCCAGCACCATTTATTAAATAGGGAATCCTTTCCCCATTTCTTGTTTTTCTCAGGTTTGTCAAAGATCAGATGGCTGTAGACGTGTGGTATTATTTCTGAGGACTCTGTTCTGTTCCATTGGTCTATATCTCTGTTTTGGTACCAGTACCATGCTGTTTTGGTTATTGTAGCCTTGTAGTATAGTTTGAAGTCAGGTAGCGTGATGCCTCCAGCTTTGTTCTTTTGACTTAGGATTGTCTTGGAGATGCGGGCTCTTTTTTGGTTCCATATGAACTTTAAAGCAGTTTTTTCCAATTCTGTGAAGAAACTCATTGGTAGCTTGATGGGGATGGCATTGAATCTATAAATTACCTTGGGCAGTATGGCCATTTTCACGATATTGATTCTTCCTATCCATGAGCATGGTATGTTCTTCCATTTGTTTGTGTCCTCTTTTATTTCACTGAGCAGTGGTTTGTAGTTCTCCTTGAAGAGGTCCTTTACATCCCTTGTAAGTTGGATTCCTAGGTATTTTATTCTCTTTGAAGCAATTGTGAATGGAAGTTCATTCCTGATTTGGCTCTGTGTTTGTCTGTTATTGGTGTATAAGAATGCTTGTGATTTTTGCACATTAATTTTGTATCCTGAGACTTTGCTGAAGTTGCTTATCAGCTTAAGGAGATTTTGGGCTGAGACAATGGGGTTTTCTAAATATACAATCATGTCATCTGCAAACAGGGACAATTTGACTTCTTCTTTTCCTAACTGAATACCCCTGATTTCTTTCTCTTGCCTAATTGCCCTAGCCAGAACTTCCAACACTATGTTGAATAGGAGTGGTGAGAGAGGGCATCCCTGTCTTGTGCCAGTTTTCAAAGGGAATTTTTCCAGTTTTTGCCCATTCAGTATGATATTGGCTGTGGGTTTGCAATAAATAGCTCTTATGATTTTGAGGTACGTTCCATCAATACCGAATTTATTGAGCGTTTTTAGCATGAAGGGCTGTTGAATTTGGTCAAAAGCCTTTTCTGCATCTATTGAGATAATCATGTGGTTCTTGTCTTTGGTTCTGTTTATATGCTGGATTATGTTTATTGATTTGCGAATGTTGAAGCAGCCTTGCATCCCAGGGATGAAGCCCACTTGATCATGGTGGATAAGCTTTTTGATGTGTTGTTGAATCCGGTTTGCCAGTATTTTATTGAGGATTTTTGCATCGATCTTCATCAGGGATATTGGTCTAAAATTCTCTTTTTTTGTTGTGTCTCTGCCAGGCTTTGGTATCAGGATGATGCTGGCCTCATAAAATGAGTTAGGGAGGATTCCCTCTTTTTCTATTGATTGGAATAGTTTCAGAAGGAATGGTACCAACTCCTCCTTATACCTCTGGTAGAATTCAGCTGTGAATCCATCTGGTCCTGGACTTTTTTTGGTTGGTAGGCTATTAATTATTGCCTCAATTTCAGAGCCTACTATTGGTCTATTCAGGGATTCAACTTCTTCCTGGTTTAGTCTTGGAAGAGTGTAAGTGTCC
This sequence comes from Theropithecus gelada, assembly GCF_003255815.1. Lineage (NCBI taxonomy): Eukaryota > Metazoa > Chordata > Mammalia > Primates > Cercopithecidae > Theropithecus > Theropithecus gelada. The sequence goes on from NC_037676.1 coordinate 74,652,915, forward strand.
AGGAAATTATCCATTTCTTCTAGGTTTTCCAGTTTATTTGCGTAGAGGTGTTTATAGTATTCTCTGATGGTAGTTTGTATTTCTGTGGGGTCGGTGGTGATATCCCCTTTATCATTTTTAATTGCGTCGATTTGATTCTTCTCTCTTTTCTTCTTTATTAGTCTTGCTAGTGGTCTGTCAATTTTGTTGATCTTTTCAAAAAACCAACTCCTGGATTCATTGATTTTTTGGAGGGTTTTTTGTGTCTCTATCTCCTTCAGTTCTGCTCTGATCTTAGTTATTTCTTGCCTTCTGCTAGCTTTCGAATGTGTTTGCTCTTGCTTCTCTAGTTCTTTTAATTGCGATGTTAGAGTGTCAATTTTTTATCTTTCCTGCTTTCTCTTGTGGGCATTTAGTGCTATAAATTTCCCTCTACACACTGCTTTAAATGTGTCCCAGAGATTCTGGTATGTTGTATCTTTGTTCTCATTGGTTTCAAAGAACATCTTTATTTCTGCCTTCATTTCGTTATGTACCCAGTAGTCATTCAGGAGCAGGTTGTTCAGTTTCCATGTAGTTGAGCGGTTTTGATTGAGTTTCTTAGTCCTGAGTTCTAGTTTGATTGCACTGTGGTCTGAGAGACAGTTTGTTATAATTTCTGTTCTTGTACATTTGCTGAGGAGTGCTTTACTTCCAATTATATGGTCAATTTTGGAGTAAGTACGATGTGGTGCTGAGAAGAATGTATATTCTGTTGATTTGGGGTGGAGAGTTCTATAGATGTCTATTAGGTCTGCTTGCTGCAGAGATGAGTTCAATTCCTGGATATCCTTGTTAACTTTCTGTCTTGTTGATCTGTCTAATGTTGACAGTGGAGTGTTGAAGTCTCCCATTATTATTGTATGGGAGTCTAAGTCTCTTTGTAAGTCTCTAAGGACTTGCTTTATGAATCTGGGTGCTCCTGTATTGGGTGCATATATATTTAGGATAGTTAGCTCTTCCTGTTGAATTGATCCCTTTACCATTATGTAATGGCCTTCTTTGTCTCTTTTGATCTTTGATGGTTTAAAGTCTGTTTTATCAGAGACTAGTATTGCAACCCCTGCTTTTTTTTGTTCTCCATTTGCTTGGTAAATCTTCCTCCATCCCTTTATTTTGAGCCTATGTATGTCTCTGCGTGTGAGATGGGTCTCCTGAATACAGCAGACTGATGGGTCTTGACTCTTTATCCAGTTTGCCAGTCTGTGTCTTTTCATTGGAGCATTTAGTCCATTTACATTTAAGGTTAAGATTGTTATGTGTGAACTTGATCCTGCCATTATGATATTAACTGGTTATTTTGCTTGTTAGTTGATGCAGTTTCTTCCTAGCCTCGATGGTCTTTACATTTTGGCATGTGTTTGCAATGGCTGGTACTGGTTGTTCCTTTCCATGTTGAGTGCTTCCTTCAGGGTCTCTTGTAAGGCAGGCCTAGTGGTGACAAAATCTCTAAGCATTTGCTTATCTGTAAAGGATTTTATTTCTCCTTCACTTATGAAACTTAGTTTGGCTGGATATGAAATTCTGGGTTGAAAATTCTTTTCTTTAAGAATGTTGAATATTGGCCCCCACTCTCTTCTGGCTTGTAGAGTTTCTGCCGAGAGATCTGCTGTGAGTCTGATGGGCTTCCCTTTGTGGGTAACCTGACCTTTCTCTCTGGCTGCCCTTAAGATTTTTTCCTTCATTTCAACTTTGGTGAATCTGGCAATTATGTGTCTTGGAGTTGCTCTTCTCGAGGAGTATCTTTGTGGCATTCTCTGTATTTCCTGGATTTGAATGTTGGCCTGCCCTACTAGGTTGGGGAAGTTCTCCTGGATGATATCCTGAAGAGTGTTTTCCAACTTGGTTCCATTTTCCCCCTCACTTTCAGGCACCCCAATCAGACGTAGATTTGGTCTTTTTACATAATCCCATACTTCTTGCAGGCTTTGTTCATTTCTTTTTCTTCTTTTTTCTTTTGGTTTCTCTTCTCGCTTCATTTCATTCATTTGATCCTCAATCGCTGATACTCTTTCTTCCAGTTGATCGAGTCGGTTACTGAAGCTTGTGCATTTGTCACGTATTTCTCGTGTCATGGTTTTCATCTCTTTCATTTCGTTTATGACCTTCTCTGCATTAATTACTCTAGCCGTCAATTCTTCCACTTTTTTTTCAAGATTTTTAGTTTCTTTGCGCTGGGTACGTAATTCCTCCTTTAGCTCTGAGAAATTTGATGGACTGAAGCCTTCTTCTCTCATCTCGTCAAAGTCATTCTCCGTCCAGCTTTGATCCGTTGCTGGCGATGAGCTGCGCTCCTTTGCCAGGGGAGATGTGCTCTTATTTTTTGAATTTCCAGCTTTTCTGCCCTGCTTTTTCCCCATCTTTGTGGTTTTATCTGCCTCTGGTCTTTGATGATGGTGATGTACTGATGGGGTTTTGGTGTAGGTGTCCTTCCTGTTTGATAGTTTTCCTTCTAACAGTCAGGACCCTCAGCTGTAGGTCTGTTGGAGATTGCTTGAGGTCCACTCCAGACCCTGTTTGCCTGGGTATCAGCAGCACAGGCTGCAGAAGATAGAATATTTCTGAACAGCGAGTGTACCTGTCTGATTCTTGCTTTGGAAGCTTCCTCTCAGGGGTGTACTCCACCCTGTGAGGTGTGGGGTGTCAGACTGCCCCTAGTGGGGGATGTCTCCCAGTTAGGCTACTCAGGGGTCAGGGACCCACTTGAGCAGGCAGTCTGTCCATTCTCAGATCTCAGCCTCCGTGTTGGGAGATCCACTGCTCTCTTCAAAGCTGTCAGACAGAGTCGTTTGCGTCTGCAGAGGTTTCTGCTGCTTTGTTGTTGTTGTTGTTGTTGTTGTGTAGCTGTGCCCTGTCCCCAGAGGTGGAGTCTACAGAGACAGGCAGGTTTCCTTGAGCTGCTGTGAGCTCCACCCAGTTGGAGCTTCCCAGCAGCTTTGTTTACCTACTTAAGCCTCAGCAATGGCGAGCGCCCCTCCCCCAGCCTCGCTGCTGCCTTGCCGGTAGATCACAGACTGCTGTGCTAGCAATGAGGGAGGCTCCGTGGGCGTGGGACCCTTCCGGCCAGGTGTGGGATATGATCTCCTGGTGTGCCTGTTTGCTTAAAGCACAGTATTGGGGTGGGAGTTACCCGATTTTCCAGGTGTTGTGTGTCTCAGTTCCCCTGGCTAGGAAAAGGGATTCCCTTCCCCCTTGCGCTTCCCAGGTGAGGCGATGCCTCGCCCTGCTTCAGCTCTCGCTGGTCGGGCTGCAGCAGCTGACCAGCACCGATCGTCCGGCACTCCCCAGTGAGATGAACCCAGTACCTCAGTTGAAAATGCAGAAATCACCGGTCTTCTGTGTCGCTGGCACTGGGAGTTGGAGACTGGAGCTGTTCCTATTCGGCCATCTTGCTCCGCCCCCAGTTTTCTTTACTTAAATTCAATAGATAACATTTTGGTACTAGCATTATTATTATGTAAGACTTTAGGACCCATGCTACTATATTTTCTAGATTTAAGCTCATATTTTGGAGTGAAGTTAACATTACTGATGGCATCTTCACCAAAATTACTTTTGATCAAAGTTAATGTTGTAAAGAAATCTCAGTATTTATAGTATATGGTTCTAGTTTTAGATTGCTGATGGGTACCTGTGTGACATAATGGGGAAACTATTTGTGGTGATGACAACCATGAAGCAAAAAGAAGATGTGGGCATAACATCATTACAGAGGGATGAAGGCTACCTTCATAAACATAGGACAAAACTATTTGTTAAGCATGACAAATCCAAACAAACAAAATTGAATAAAATTTTGGAAATAGCTATTTCAGCACTTAAAAAGTAAATAATTCCTTATGTTCATATAACCTTGGAAGAGATTATACACTGCTTGGGGTCATATACTTAGAAAGATTGTGATAAATATTATGACATTAAAAAAAATATGGTTTAGCCACTGGCTAGTCTCAAGCAAAAAATGAAGTGATTTGTTCTGTTAGACCCAAGAGGTCACAAAACCTAATTATTCCATTGCTTCCTCTGGCATAATCTCTGTGTCTGTTGTTTTAAGATGTTAATTCTCCAAGGATGCTATTAGTATCTCACTTCTGCACTGTTTGTCCCACACTGGAAACAGTGCAGGTGTTATAAATGTCATTGTGTTTCCAAAGCACAAACCTCTATTAGTCATGTATGTTTATGGTTTAACAAGAACTAATGTTACTAAGTGGTAATGGGATATTATTAGGTAATGTAATGGGATATGGAGAATTCTCTAAGAACAGTGTGCACTTTCATGCATCTGTGCTTTAGTGTGTACCATTCTCTTGGCCCAGGACCCTCTTTACCTCTCTCTGCTATTGAATTTCTGCCCGTATTCAAGGCCCAGATTAAATATCAGCTCTGTGAAGCCTTCCCTGTTCTTCACAGTAAAAAGCACTCCCTCCCTTCCCTTTGCTTATACAAGCATTTTAATGCTTATCAGACTCTGTGTGTCTCTCTCTGCCTGCTTCTTGTCTGTCTGTCCTATTACAGCTTAAGGTCTGAGAATGGATCCTGCGCAAGTTCATTTCCCTAATACCCAGAAAAATATCTGACACGCAGTCGGCACTTAATGAATGTCTACACTGTATGTTGTTCTTTTCTGAAGGGTTCCTTCACTCCACCAGTACCTTTGTCAGTACCTGCCATATGGATGTCTCTTTGCAAATGTTTGTAGAATTAAATAGAATTCATTTACATGTAACACAAATATTTGATGATTATTTTAATTTCCTTAACACTCTCCAAATGGCACTAAGAATAGTGCATCAATGCTTATTATCATTGCTGTTGGCAGTCCACAATGGCACTTAGGAATGAATACTTGGTTTCAACTTTCTTCAGTAAAAGCTTATAAACTGAAACCACTCTACATGTATACTGGAATTGGACAATTAAGTAAATAAATGGCAGAAGGTAAGAGCCAAGTTTCTCACTGGTGGAGTGGGACATTCCAGACAAGCAACAGGAAAAGGCTAGAATGATCCATGTGATAACAGAGTTGGAAACTTCAGTATAAACTCATATTTAGCTTAGAGTTGGAAACTTCAGTATGAACTCATATTTAGCTTAATATAAATACAGATGGATACATAGGTATATTTTTAGATTTGTATATGTGCAAGAGTTGGTATGCACATACGTATTTCCTTGCTCTATCAGTTGAGAAGACCTAGAAATAACAGCACCCCAGTAGCAACAAGCACACCCAAAGTCCAGACCTTGGTTTCTAGTACCACTTCTCAGTGCTAGGAACCAGGGCTCCTTGGAGGAAATTGCTGATTATAGGAATAGAGTAAGAAATATACAAAATGAGCCTGGAGCACCTTATGGTGCCAGAAAGTAAGGATGTGCTCAAAAGAACCCCACAATGTTGAGGATATATCAAAGAGACATTGGTACTGTATTAGTCTGTTTTCACACTGCTAATAAAGACATACCCAAGACTGGGTAATTTACACAGGAAAAATGTTTAATGGACTCACAGTTCCACACGGCTGGGGAAGCTTTACAATCATGGCAGAAGGCAAGGAGGAGCAAGTCACGTCTCACATGGATGGCAGCAGGCAAAGAAGGAGAGCTATGCAGGGAAACTCCTCCTTATAAAATTGTCAGATCTCTTGAAACTTATTCACTATCATGAGAACAGCATGGGAAAAACCTTCCCCCATGATTCAATTACCTCCCACCGGGTCCTTCCCACAACATGTGGAAATTCAAGATGAGATTTTGGTGAGGATACAGCCAAACAATATCAGGTACCAACTGAAAAATCTCCCAATGGGCAAAACTGAAACAATTTGTGCAACAAAATACAGTAGTGACAGATTATAACCAGAAGTATAAAATGAATATCTGAGAGTCCAGTCTGATATAAAAATGATGAAAGAAAGAAAGAAAGAAAAAAAGAAAGAAAGAAAGAAAGAAAGAAAGAGAAAGAAAGAAAGAGAAAAAAGAAAGAAAGAAGGAAGGAAGGAAGGAAGGAAGGAAGGAAGGAAGGAAGGAAGGAAGGAAGGAAGGAAGGAAGGAAGGAAGGAAGGAAGGCAAGCAAGCAGGCAAACATCCTCTGCAGAAGAATTCCAATAATTTGTGTAGCTACTGCCCCTCAAGGCGGTGGAGCATAGCTCCTCTTTCCTTAAGTGTGGGCTGCCCATAGTGACTGCCTTCCAGAGTGCAGTGTGGAAAACTAAGGAAAGAGGATCTTTTCAGTGGAGAAACTTCACAAGTACTGCCTCAGTCAGATGATCAAGATTAACATCAACAGTGATAAGTCACGTCAGTGGTGTGATGTGATGAGAATGGCACTTTCCCTCTGTGGTTTTCTTCCCCAAAACCCGTAACCCCAGTCTAATCATGAGAGAAAAACAAAGCAAACAAACAAACAAACAAAAAACAAAAAACAAAAAAACAAAAAACAGAAAGATCCTGACAGGGAAGTACATTCTACAAAACACCTGGCCAGTACTTTTCAAAACTTTCAAGGTCATCCAAAATAAAGAAAGTCTAAGAAATCATCACAGCCCAGAGGAATCTAAGAAAACATAACATTGAGAAGTAACGTGGTGTCTTGGATAGTACTCTGGAGCAGAAAAGGGACATTAATTACATACTAAGGAAATCTGAATGAGTTACAGACTTAGGTTAAAATTTTAAAAGCCTTTAAGTACATAAGGTAAAGAGCTCAAGCATAGTGGAAGGTTTGCACTGGAGCATGCTGTACATTTGCTATATCATCTATCTAATTTATATTATATGCTATATATTATTATATATTATATTAATAATGTTAATAAGTTAATATGACTTATATATTAACATTATTAATATAAAATGAAAAAATGAAAGAGGTAATGAATGACCGTTCCTTATAATTATGCTCCTCACCCAATCACATACTGCAGGTCCTCAAATAATGTCTTTTCATTCAATACCATTTTGTTATAATATTGATGAGAAAAAATCTCTCCCTGGTTGGGGTCACTCTCTGTGAGGAGTTGACATGTTCTCCCCATGTCTGTGTGGGTTTTCTCCAGGTCCTTCCATTTCCTCCCACATCCTGAAGCCTGTTAGCACACCCTGCAATGGGATAGGATAGTATCCTGTCTAGCGTCAGTCCCTACCTTGCACCCTGAGCTGCCAGGACGGGCTCGGGCCACCCACCACCTTGAATTAGAAAAGTGGGTTAGAAAATAAAAGTAAATTATTATAATAAAAATTTATAAAGTATACAATAATTATACAAATGCAGGACAAGTGATGCAGTATGAAAGTGCTCAGCAAGACTGCTTTCTTGATTAATGTTTGTTTTTGAACTGCTAGGTGGCAGGAGGTGCTCCTTATAAATTTTCACTTTGTAAACATTCATTCCTTGATATAAACCACCATCACTATGGCTGTCATCACTTGGTGATTCACCAAAAATTAGATAAGTAACTATCTTAGTTGTTTTTATTAGTCTTTATTAAATGTATGTGTAGCTCACATTTATATCAATGTTTAATATTAGAAGTGTATGGGTCTTTATTTAGAAGTTTAGTGATATTTTTGTGACCATATATATGCCATAGGAACTTAAGTCTTGCTTATATTAATTAGCCTATGGTGAAAATGGTTTTGTTATATATCATTTTGCTTAAAGTCACAGTTTCCAAGAACCTATGGATGACATTGAAGACTTACTGTATAGGTACCACAATCATATAAACATGTATATTTGTATCTACATGTGTCTATGAAGAAACATAAATACTAGTAAGTAAGAGTAGATAATCAATGATATACATTTCTGGTCCATTGGATTGGCTTTATTTTCAGAACCTGAGCCCTTTGTTTTTATTCTCCCTCTCTTGTTTCAACAGAATATAAAAGGTTTTACAGGCAAAGTGGTTGCATATTTCTAGGACTATTAGACTTCTAGGTTTCTGTAAAATTGAGAATTAATGTTATAAAGAAAATACTAAAATGTCATATATAGAAAATGACCCCCAAATATACCTGCTGATTTCTACTCTTAACACCTTGGTGCAATTGACCCACACGTTCATTCACGTATTTCCTGGGGATGCTGGATGCATCACTTTGCACAACTCCTGGCCTCATGCCACTTAATCCCAGTGTTCTGAGAGATACAGACATGGAAACAATCAAGTCAGTGCACTATAACAAAACCACATGTGACATCAAGAAAGGTCTAACCAAAGGGGTTTGATTCAGCTGTCCTTGAAGGATAAATAGATATCCATAAACATACTAGAGCTTAGAAAAAAAGGAATACTTAGAAAAATGATTCATTCATTATAGAGACAGGGGCAGAGAGAAACCTAGGAATAGAATTTTCCTGCTAAGGAAAATCAAGGCAAAACGGCAAGGTTGGTAAGATTTGTCTTTGATGATGTTCAGTGTTTAGGATCTGGTGTAAGACAACCCGAGTTCATACCCCAGCTCTACTATTTACAACTTAGTGAGCTACTTAAGCTCTCTCTGCATCTAATTCTTTATCTGTAAGACAGCTAATAATAATAGCTCCCACTTCACCTGGTAAGAGAATCAACGAGATAACATGCATCTAATACTAAGTGTAGTATCTGGCATATGAGGGTCAAAGCACATTGTTGTTACGTATATTAGTACTTTTTTTTTTTATCACAATATAGGCCAGTCCTGTTGAGGTTGCTTGATCTATCTTGGATGTGATGTGATGCCTGCATTTTGGGAGCCTACCATCAGAGAACTGGTGGGACCTGCCTTTGGCTGCAGAGAACTTACCGTTTTTCCCCAGCATTGAAAATAAATCACCTCATGTTTTTCATTAAAACTCTTATTTTTATTAGATTATCTTTGAAATTGTTAATTTGTAAGTTTTGCTTAACTTTTCAGGAAAAAAGTAATCTAGAAAAATTTTAAGAAACACAAACATCTATGTATAAATAAAGCACTTTTTCAAATTTTAAATAATTCCCTTCTGCTTCATGGGTGAGAAGGCAGAGGTGTGCCAGAGGTGTCTACTCTAGGTCTCCCTTGTCTCAAGGGAGGAGTTGAAGTCCCCACCTTTCTATGGAATCCTGATGATCAGAACATCCCCTGAGAGCCTCCTTCTCTGGAAGCTGCCAACATTTTCTCTCATACATATGTTTCTGTCTCCTCTTAATGGTATTATGTCTACCCCTATGTTACTAGCGACACTCACTCCCCTTTTAGTTTCTAAGTGATCTCATTTCTTCCTCATTCTGAAATTTGGTCAGCATCTCATTGATTAGGATTAGGTCTCTTCCCCTTCTAACAAAAACCAGTCTGTCTGTACTAGAGAAGGTCCCATCCCCACCCACATTCCAAGGAGGTAAAATCTACTATATAACGTTTTAACTTCATATTGAAATAATAGCCTGCCTTCGTGGCTTATGACAGAGAAAAAATTTAGTGGTGGGAGTTCTCAAGAAATTTGAAAGGAAGGATAGCTTTTCAGCAATCTGAAAGGAGAGGAAGCTACCATCCTAAAATTTTTCCATGAACAAAATAGGCATGGGTCCAGGGCCACCACATAGAAGCTTTTGGACCTAGAATAACTCACAAGATGGCTGCTTGCACATTGCTGTTTTGGAGACATTTTATTAAATTTAATCACAAAGTAGCCTAGAAGGAGAAAGAAGCTATAGAAAGTCCAAATGCGACATGAAGAGTGGGGGGAAAGAGCAATCTCTCTGGCTTTGGCTGACACTGGCAGAAAGCTGGCCCCTAACTTGTACATGTCCATGAACATTGGGTCTCTTAACACACCAATCATTGGAAACTACCTGCTGCTCATGTTTCACTGGTACCCTGGTCCCAGACTGAGCCCGCCATGGCAGCCACTTCGCAGAAAGCTGAATATCCTAATTTGCCACCATCTGAGATGTGCAGAGAAAACTGGCATTTTTGTCCACTTATATATTCTCAATCTCCAGCAAGTCTATGAAGAACATAAAGGCTTAGTGGAACTTAGGTGGGAAAGGTAATTGGGAGGAGAATAGCAGATGGGGTGGAAAATGGAGAAGAGAGAAAAGAAAAGAAAAGAAGAGAAAAGAAGAAAAAAGAAAAGAGAAAGAATCGCAGATCTTCAGTGGCCAGGGACTTAAAGTCAACTGCTTCATCTTTTCATCAACAGCATCTCTACCATATGCCTAAAAACCTTATGCTAAAACAAAAATGTAGTGATATATGTTAAAATACCCCTCAGAATTAATTTATTGTAAACTCTTTTTTAGGATAAACCTTTCCCCTATGAATAAAATACAAACAAAAATACCAGCTTTTAGCCTTTTGGATGACAAGTTGTTTCTCAGTAAAGCCTACACTTTGGTCTCAGTTTGACTCTTCAGGAATATCCCAAATAAGTTTAATCTCTCCTCAACATTATAGTTCTTTATTCAGAAATGGAATTTGTGTCTCTAACATACTATTTATTTCTCTCAGGGGCAATAGTGTGGAATTTATTTATTAAAATAAAATGCAACTAAGATGATCATTTGCAAATATTGAAAGGATGTGTTTTTTGTTTCCCTTCATGTAAAACACATTCCCTGGCAACCAATCGTCAGTATTGCCTCAGGAAAGAAGGTGATAAAATGCCACCTCAGGAAGGAAGAGGAAGTTGGTAGCCCACACCTTCTTGACCTCATGAGTTGCAGGAAGAATAAGGGAGGCTTGTGTAAGAGAAGCTGGTCTGTGAGACAAGTTTGTTCTCACCCTGCATTTCTGGGTCAGAATTCCAGAGTGGGAAGGCATCTAGGCAGAAGGAAGCCAACAGCTAAGGAAGGGAAGCCCTCTAATGTGGCTGACATAGTAAAGTGGTGGTGTGGAGGGGGTCGGGGGAATGCTCCTCAGCCACACTCAAATCCTGTGTGGCAGGAAGCAGTCTGAGACCACCTGTTTGCCTTCAGTCCCACAGCCTGTGTGGCCATAGGTTGTCACAGCAATGGGGAAAAGTGATTCCACATTGGAGACTACAGTACACGTGGCCCAAGCTGGGACCAGAGGCGAGTTGCAGCAAAACCTCAGGGGTCTGCAGACCCAAAGGAGGCCTTGCTGGGGCTAGACAACAGAGGGAGGACCCCAGGTACGGATGAACCACTAGCCTCAGACATCATCACCAGATGGTAGCTGACCAGGTAGTGACAACTGCTTAGAAACAAGGGGAGCTAGAGGACAGTAAAACCAGGTTGCCACATATTTAATTCTTACCATGAGATAAGTCTTGTTCTAAGTATTGCACATATGGTTCATCTGCTATTGAGAGCAGCCCTGAGATGGCTGGTGCTATGAATACTCCCATTTTAAAGATGAAAACATGGAACTCAGAGAGGTTAAGCCATAGGGCTGGGATTTAAACAACAGGCTTGTTTTCTGAGACTACATTGGAAAGTAAAAATGCTGTATCACTTTTGATAGATTAGATTATTGTTCAGAAATATTCACCCCTTCCTTTTCAACGTCCATAGGTGGAATATTATTCCCCCCACCACCTGGGCTTGGCCAGGTCACTCTGGACAATGGAAGGCTAGTGGACATAACATGACCAAAGATTTAGAAAGTGCTTGTTTACCTGAGATTATTCTTCTAAGCTTCTACTTTCACCATGAGATGACTATGCCCCAGCCTGTCCAAGGAGGATGAGAGACATGGATCAGAGCTGCCTGGCCAACAGGAAGACCAGCAGCCTGAAGTACAGCAGCCCAGACAAGCCTTGCCTCAACAATCCAACCCCAACCAACTGCAGACTCATACACGCATCCAGCTGAAATTTGCAGAAGCTCCCTGGACAAACTGCAGATTCATAACAATAAATTATTATTCTTTCAAAACACTAATTTTGGGAGGTGTTTGTTATGTAGCAGTACAGTGGCAACAGCTAACTAATACATCATTTGTCTAGTACAAGTGTTCCAATGCATGGATCCAAACCTCTCCCATTATCTCCTTCTACAAAAATGTCTAACAAACCATGTCCAAAGCCCTACTAACACCCAAATCATCCAAATACTGACTTGGAAAGAAGGGGAAAGGAGATAAAATCTGAAGGACTAAGCATTTATTTGAAAGGGACTCAGTTACTACAAAAGACCATTGAAGTTCTTAAGTGAGGGGAGGTCATAAAATTTGAACAGTTATTGGTAAGACGTTTTTCTTTTCTTCCCCCCCAATCTGAGTACAATGTGTTAAATTTGTAACTATGTTATGAATAAACTTAACCAAATTTTAAAACTTAATCAACCATGAAGCCCTAGACACCGGTAGATCCAGGCCTTATAGAAATTAGTACTTATTTAACTGGAGGGGTGCTCTTTCAGAAAAAGAGTACAGGCTGGGAGGAATAGTTCACACCTATAATCCCAGCACTTGGGGAGGCTGAGGGCAAGAGAAGCACTTGAACCCAGGAGTTTGAGACAAGCCTGGGCACCATAGTAAGAACTCGTTCAAAAAAAAAAAAAAAAAAAAAATTTAATTGCCCAGGCATGGTGGAGTGTGCCTGTAGTCTTAGCTATTCAGAAGGCTGAGGCAGGAGGATCCCTGGTGTTTGAGGCTGCCCTGAGCTATGATTGTGGCACTGCACTCCAGCTCAGGTGATAGAGTAAGACCTTGTCTCAAAAAACAAAACAAGAAAAAGAAAAAGAAAAAGAAAATGAAAAGAACAGAAAAAAGTAAAACATTGAAAATATACCATTTGTTATAAAAGTGATTTTTTTAGAATTAGCAAAAAACATAAGTTCCAAAATGTTAAGGCTGGAAAAATATCCAAATAATTACAAAATCCAAAAACATGAGTATAAAATTGTTATTAATTAACTGCCTCACTCACCTCTACCATATTTTTCTAGCTTACTTGCCTTCATTTCTTTATATGATCATTATTTTATTAAAAAACACCTTTCATCGAGAAAAACAGAAGGATAACTAATTCTTTCTCCTGAAAGATTGATTGCAAATTTTTTTTTTTCTCAAGACAGGGTCTCATTCTGTCACTCAAGCTGGAATGCAGTGGTACAATCATAGCTCATTGCAGCCTCAACCTCCCAGGCTCAAGCAACACTCCCACCTCAGCATTTTAAGCAGCCTGGACTACAGGCACACAAGACCACATTGGCTCAATTATTTTTATTTTTTATTTTTATTTTTGTAGAGACAGAATCTCGCTACATTGCCCAGGCTGGTCTTGAACTCCAGGGCTCAAGTGATCCTCTGGCCTTGATGAATTGTTTTTATAATTGTGAGACACATATAACGTATGACTTCACACACATACCATGGCTGTAGTACTGTCGCAGGTTTGTACTTTGCAAATGCAGAAATTATCATGAATTCCATTTTGTCTAAATCTCCTAAAAATTTATGGCATATTTGTAATGGTAATTATAAATTGTATTTTTATAAATGTACATTTATAATTGTATGTTTATCAAAACCCTCATTCTATCTAATTAATTGAATCCCCTTCTTTCCCTAAGACTAGTATTGGAAAACTTCTCCCCTCTCACTGCTATTTGGACTGGTTACTCTTCAGGCTTCAGCAAAACTATAATTTGGGGGTTGTATACATTGTTACTCTGGTTTGGTACTTCGGTCTCCCAAAGCCTATCTTGTCTTATTCCTTAGTTTGGTCGGAACACCTCCTTAAGTAACTTTTTAAGAAATGATGAGCATCATAAAGACAGATATATAGGCCAATGGAATATAACATGGAGCCCAGAAACAAAGTCTCACATATATTGTCAAACTATTTTTGATGCGGTATTCAAGACCATTCAATGAGGAAAGGATAGTCTTTTCAACAAACGGTGCTAGGAAAAGTGGGCATCTACATGCTAAAGAATTAAGTTGGATCCTTAACTTACGCTATATATATAAAAATTAACTCAATATATCAAAGTTTTAAATGTCAGAGTTAAACCTATAAAATTCTTAGAAAAAAACTAGAGGAAATCATCATGGCATTGGATTTGGCAATGATTCCTTAGGTGAGACATCAAAAGCACAGACAACAAAAGGAAAAAGATAGTTAAATTTCATCAAAATAAAAAACTTTAGTGTTGAAGGACAAAATCATGACGTTGGAAAGGCAACCTATAGAATAGGAGAAAATATTTGCAAATCATATGCTGATAAGGAATTAATATCCAGGAAATATAAAAAACCTCTACGACTCAAAAACAAAAAAATAAACAACAAAAATGCAAATTGAAACCACAATGTGATATTACTTTTCCAGCAAACCACCATGGCACGTATACGTATACCTATGTAACAAAACTGCAGGTCCTGCACGTGTATCCCAGAACTGAAAGTATATATATATATAAAGTAATGGCAAAAACCACAATTACTTTTGAACCAACATAATATTATAAAACAAAACAAAACAAAACAGAAACTGTTTTCTGTTCGGGAGGATGAGAAGAAATTGGAACACTTGTGCATTGCTAGTGGGAATATAAAATAGTATAGCTACTATGGAAAACAGTATGGAAGTTCCTCAAAAAATTAAACATAGAATTACCATATGATCCAGCAATTCCATTTCTGGGTATACACCCAAAAGAATTTAAAGCAGGGACTAGAACAGATATTTTCACACAAATATTCATATAAGCATTATTCACAGTAGCTAAAAGTGGAAACACCCTAAACGTCCATTGATAGATGAATGGATAAACAAAATGCAACATAAACATACAATAGAATATTATGAAGGCAATAAAAGGAATAAAATTTTGATACATATTACAACGTGGATAGACCTTGAAAATATTATGTTAATTGAAATAAGTGAAACACAAAAGGTCAAATATTATAGGATTCCACTTATTACAGCTATCTAGAACAGTGAAATTCATAGAGACTAAAAGTAGAATAGGGGTTACCAGGGCTGCAGGGAAGGAGTAATGGGTAGTTATTGTTTAATGGATACAAAATTTCCGTTTGGCATGATACAAAAATTCTAGAATGGATAGGGGATGGTTGCATAATAATGGAAATGTATTTAATACCACATAAATCATAGACTTAACTGAGATTGCGCCACTGCACTCCAGCCTGGGGGACAAAGATAGACTCCATCTCAAAAAAAGGAAAAAATGTGTTAAAATGGTAAATTTTGTTATGTGTATTTCACCACAGTAAAAATTTTAAGAATATGGAAAAATCAGAGAAGCTACTTAGAATATGTTTTAAAAATGATGAGTGAGAAGAAAATATTTTGAGTCCTTAAAAGTCTAAAAATCTTTTAAATTTTCCCTTAGACTTTATTGATAGTTCAGAAAACTGTCAAATTCTAGGCTGAAAATAATTTTTACTCAGAAATCTAAAGACTTTTACTGTGAAAAATCTGAAGACAGCGTGGTTTCTCATTTTAATCTTGAAATTTCCTAGGAATGTAGCATGTTTTCTTAAAGTAAGACCTACCTACCAAAGACATGAGAAATTCAGAGTGACCTTTTCCCTTATATTTTCAACAAAGGATAAAGCTTCAAACTTAACTTATGGTTACTTTATCTGCTAAAAAAAAAAAAAAAAAAAAAAAAAAATCTAACAGAATAGAGAACCCAGAAATAAATCCACATATCTACAGTCAACTCATTTTTGACAAAGATGCCAAGAACACTCATTAAGGAAGACAGTCTTTTCAATAAATAGTGCTGGAAAAACTGCATATCCATCAGCAGAAGAATGAAACTAGACTCCCATCCCTCCCTGTACAAAAATCAACTTAAAATGGGTCAAAGATCTAAGTGTAAGACCCAGACCAATAAAACTACTACAAGAAAATATAAGAGAAAAACTTCAGAACATTGGTCTAAGAAAAAAATTTATAAGTAAGACCTCAAAAGCACAGGCAACAAAAGCAAAAATAAACAAATGAGATTATATCAAACTAAAAACCTCTGCACAGCAAAGAAAACAAGAGAGTGAAAAGACAACATACAGAAAGGGAGAAAATACTTATAAAGTACTTATCTGACAGACAATTGTATCCAGAGTATATAAGGACTCAAACAACTCAATTGCAAAACAAAACAAAACAAAACAAAACAAAACAAAAACAGACAGTCTGATTCAAACGTGGGCAAATTATCTGAACAGATATTTCTCAAAGAAGACACACAAATGGCCAACAAATATATGAAAAAATGTTTAGCGTCACTAATCATCAGGGAAACACAAATCAAAACACAATGAGCCAGTTAGGATGGCAATCATCAAAAAGACAATAAATAAATAAATAAATAAATAAATAAATAACAAATGCTGGAAAAAATTTGGAGAAAAGAGAACTCTTATATACTGTTGATGGGAATATAAACTAGTACAACCACCATGGAGAACAGTGTGAAGGTTCCTCAGAAAATAACAAATAAAACTACCATGTGATCCAGCAATTCCACTATTGGGAATTTATCCAAAGGAAAGAAAATCATATCAAAGGGACCTCTATACCCCCATGTTTATTGCAACACTATTCACAATAGCCAAAATATGGAATCATCCTAGATGTCCAACAACAGATGAATGAATAAAGAAAATGTGGTGTATATTTACACAACGGAATACTATTCAACCATTAAAAAGAGTGAAATTCTGTCATTGAAGTCAAGATGGATGGAACTGGAGGATGCTAAGTGCAATAAGCCAGGAACATAAAGTTAAACACCACATGTTCTCACTCATTTGTGGAAGCTAAAAAAAAAAAGTTGAACTCATAAAAGTAAAAAATAGAGCAGAGGCTGGGAAGGGCAGGGGAAGGGAGAGATAGACCGAGATTTATTAAAAGATACAAAATTACATCTAGACAGGTGGAAAAAGTTGCATACTAGTGGTCCCCAGCATTTTTGGCACCTGGGACCAGTTTCACGGAAGACAATTTTTCCACAGACAGGGGCAGAGGGTGGGGGTGGTGTGGGGTTGAAACTCTTCCACCTCAGATGATGAGGCTTTAGTTAGATCCTCTTAAGGAGCACACACCTAGATCCCTCGCATGCGCAGTTCACAATAGAGTTCATGCTTCTATGATAATCTAATGCCGCCACTTAATTTACAGGAGGCAGAGCTCAGGCCGGAATGCTCTCTTGCCTGCAGCTTACCTCCTGCTGTGTGGCCCAATTCCTAACAGGCCACAGTTCCAAACCACACCAGTATGGGACCGGGGGATTGGGGACCCCTGTTCTATACACTGTAGGATGACTATAATTAACAATAATATATTTTAGAGTTTCAAATAGCTAGAATGAGGACACTGGAGATTCCCAACACAAAGGAATGATAAATGTTTGAGACGATGGATATGCTAATTACCTACAGCTGATCACTATGCCCTATATACATAGAAACATCACTGTGTATCCCATGAATATGTACAATTATTATTTGTCAATTAAAATTTAAAAATAAATACATACACAAATTACTAACAAATAAAATTTTTAAAAATAGGCCTGGTGCGGCGGCTCACACCTGTAATCCCAGCACTTTGGGAGGCTGAGGTGAATGGATCACGAGGTCAGGCATTCAAGACCAGCCTGGCCAACATAGTACTCTGTCTCTACTAAAAATACAAAAAATTAGCTGGGCTTGGTGATGGGCGCTTCTAATCCCAGCTACTTGGGAGGCTGAGGCAGGAGAATTGCTTAAACCTGGAAGGTGGAGGTTGCAGTGAGCTGAGATCATGCCACTGCACTCCAGCCCGGGCAACAGTGCAAGACTCCATCTAAAAACAAAACAAAACAAAACAAATACAAAATTTGGTTGTGGTGTTTAAAAATAAGTCATCTCCGCAAGTTTTAGATCTCTGCAACCAATTGACCATATACTTCCAATGAAGACAAGATTTTCTGTACCTCTTCCAACAAGGAGTTTGAATCTTATGTGGATATATTTTGCTTGTTACGCTATGTTGCAACTTAGAAATACTGAAGTCCTACTTCCTAATTAAGAACTATAGATCCTTATATAAAAAATAGCATGGAAAACCATGAAACTAATCATTAACTGTAAAGACAAAAGCACTGTTGGGACTGATTTTATCAAGGGAGACTGCTCAGTATCTTTTGATCCTGGAATTTTAATTAAAATGATGTGTTTCAATTTTTCATTTTCTTCCTTTAAATGAGAAGACTACCAAGCCTGAAGGCTTAAATACAAACCAGAAATAATTATAATATATTGGTAAGAGCTATACTTTCGAGTAAACTTTTTCTATGTACTTAGGCTCTGAGTTCATTTTCAGTAACTAATAATATGAACATAGTTGAGTTGTCCTCCAAATATTTTATGTACATAATAGATATTACAACCCACACATCCATAAGCTTATACAATACTGCTTTTATGTTTCCTATTATTACTAGATAAATAAATATAATCTTTTTTTTTTTTTTTTTTTTTTTTTTTTTTTTTTTTTTTGAGACGAAGTCTCGCTCTGTCGCCCAGGCTGGAGTGCAGTGGCCGGATCTCAGCTCACTGCAAGCTCCGCCTCCCGGGTTTACGCCATTCTCCTGCCTCAGCCTCCCGAGCAGCTGGGATTACAGGTGCCCGCCACCTCGCCCGGCTAGTTTTTTTTTGTATTTTTTAGTAGAGACGGGGTTTCACCGTGTTAGCCAGGATGGTCTCGATCTCCTGACCTCGTGATCCGCCCGCCTCGGCCTCCCAAAGTGCTGGGATTACAGGCTTGAGCCACCGCGCCCGGCCAATAAATATAATCTTTTCTGCAACCAGAAAGTCAATGATGAATGCCTCCTAAATGATATCAAGAAACATAAACAATATTAATGATTATTACTTGCTCCTTAATTCTATTTACAATTTGTGAGCAACTTCAGATCAGTGATTTCAGAATTTGAATTGAATTATCTGTACTCCTTAAAGTCATACAAGATTTGGGGCCTAATTACCTTTATATCCAGCATCATAGCAACACAGTCAACTATGGTACTACAGTCAGCTGTTCTCATACCTGAGTGCAGAAACTCAAGGCAATGTTTTTCCACATGGAGACCATCACCACCATTCCCTTGTTGGTCTTTAGGGCTCAAAGCAAGATGCATGCTTTTGTTTTGCAACATTCTATTGAATTTTCTGCCTACTGGATTTAGTTTAACTTGATATAATGCTATTACTTTTTCCAGTAGTCAATGTTGTCTTATACATTTAGTAAACAGTCAAATTATATTATTTTGTTTTATGGGATTTTAGCCTGCTCTTGAAATCTGGCAGCACTGGGATCAGAAAAAGAAGAAAAGGACAAATAGCAATTGAATGAGCCCATCTTACGGGGATCACTGCTTACTGCTTTTGGTACTGTTACCTTCTTTGTAGCTGTGGCCCTTCTCTGAAATGGGAGTCAACTCCATCATCACATTATTGTTAAACTCACATTCCACCGTAAACATAGACCTGCACCTTAATTTTTTTGTAAAGGTTTACAAACCCTATGATGTATCTCACCAAATCTAACTCTAATAATACTATAATCTCTAAAGCAGGACACATATGACATTCTTAATATTTTACATTCATATGGTTCTTTGCATCTTATGAATAATATTTTACATACCTAATCTTACTTAATCCTGAAATAAATTCCATGAGAAGGGAATTATTACTCCTATTTTATAGATGAGAATACAGAGGTTCAGTGAGTAAAGGGATTTGCCTAGGGTTGCACAGTTATTCATCGTCAAGGCCGGGACGTTAGCTCAGCCTTCTGAAACCACCTTCATGCTTTTGCAAGTATCTAGCACCTACTCTGGTTGCTTTCCATATATTATAATGTGGGCAAATTTAAAAGAGGTGACTCTTGATTCAAGTGTTTCAGCATGTCTTATTTCAGAGTAAGTGAGTAAAATGGTGTATAGCTTGACAATCAAGGTTTTCCACATTCTTGTTCCAACCTTTATTGTTGACTCTATTACTCTCCAATCTCTATATGTGCTTTGGCTCTAGTGACACTGAGCTACTTTTTTTCCTAAGAAATGATAAAAATTTAAATTGTTACAAGAATTTGGGTTATTAATTTATTTTGACCAAGTTCCCACCGTGAGTCAACTACTGAAAAGACACAAAGAGAAAGAAGAATTCATGTTTGTTGAGTGCCTTCCAGGAATGACATCTTTACATATGTTATTTTAAATTGATACATAATAATACATACTTATACAGTACATGTGATGTTTTGATACATGCATACAATGTGTAATTATCAAATTGGAGTATTTAGGATAACCATCACTTCAAATACTAATCATATCTTTGTGTTGGGGACATTTCAAATCTTCTTTTAGCTCTTTTGAAATATGCAATAAAGTATTGTTAACTATAGTCACCTGACTGTGCTATTGAAGGCAATGTTATTCCTTCTATCTAACTGTATGTTTGTACTCATTAACCAATCTCCCTTTATCTCACAACTCACACTTCCCAGCCTCTTGTAACATTCGTTCTACACTCTGCCTCCATGATATCAACTTTTTAAAACCCCTGCATATGAGTGAGAACATGTGATATTTGTCTTTCTCTGTCTGGCTTATTTCACTGAACATAATGACCCCTAGTTCCATCCCTGTTGCTACTAATTAAAATTTTTAGTGGCTGAATAGTATTCCATTATGTATATATACCACATTTTCTTTTATATGTTATTTTAATTAACGTTTTAAATGAAGTTTCAAGATGGGGATATCTTCTTCCTTCTTACAAACCAATATCCCAAGGGTTTGAGAACCTAAATAACTTGCCCATTCTCTTGGTAACGTTTTGAGTTTTTATTGAGCCATAGAGATGGTTGTGACTTCAAAGCTAGTGGTTTTTAACTATTTCTCTACCAAATTTCTCTTAAGATGCTGATCATCTAATTAAAGAAACAGATGGCCTTTGAAATTCTCTATGAGAAGTAATTTTGAGACAGTATTTAATACACATATTTTAAATCTAATCTAATATATGATGGAAAAAATATGCCTATTCTAAATGTTACCATTTTCTAGAATAGATGAGTAGCAGATGATAGGTTATAGTTTAGGAGACTTTCTTCTACCTAAAGTAGTCAAGAAAGGCATCAGGGTGTAAATGAGCTTTAAATGGGACTTACAGAATTCTGATTGGTGAAGAAGGAAAAAGTATTCCAAGATAAGAACATGGGACAGTTGAAAGTATGGAACTGAGAAAGTCCACGTCTCTTTGAGGGATAGTGACTACAGGAATATGTGTTGGGAATGAGGGTGGTAACATGGGAATAGAGTCAAATCATGGAAACCTTTGAACCCCCCCTTACAGATTGAGGATTTATTCTATAGACAACAGGGAATCATTCTTAAATCCAGCTGCAATGTTTTCAAATCATCCAGTAAAGATTTTGGAAGGTGAGATGGGAAGGAAATTTCCATTGGAGGGTACGAGGCAAGGAATGAGGCAGTGTGTGTGCATGTGTGAGTGTGTGTGTGCATGTGTTTGTGCATATGCAAGCCTAGATTAGAAGACATTGTGAAAGAAAAATCAAGACTTCGTAAGTAACAATGTGGGGAAGAGCAGTCAATGACTTAAGATAACTGTCAAAGCTTCGATGCTGGGGGATGGTGGTATCATGGGTGGGGATGGTGATATCACGGGTAGGCGTGGTGATAAGGAGGAAGTGCTCTTTATAACGATTTCTATGCCTAGCTATTTATGATGCGTTTTATATCTCTGAATATCTCAGGATTTCTGTATCTGTTTCCTCATTAATTTGAGATCATGGCATAATATCCCAGTGGAAGGATCCAAAAGACCGTTGTAAACATACTACTAATTGTTAGAAAATTGTCCAAGGGTTAGAGAATATGGCTTTGGAAGTTGTCTGCATAGAGATGAAAGTTCTAGGGGTGGCAATGGTTCCCAAGGGAGAAAAACGTGGGGACATCAGAGAGGAGGACACACTCAACACTGAGTTGGCTTTCCTCATTTCATTGTTTCCATGCAACTTTCCAAGGAATAACTCAACTTGTGCTAGAATTGAGTATGTTTTTCTTAGCTACTAAAACTGCAACTCTAACTTCAGTAGATATAATTGTTCATCAAGTGTGATCATATGAAGAAAAGAAGAAAGGAGTGTCAAATAGGAAAACTAAAAACTTTGCCAAATCCACAAATATATTTGGGAAAAAAATACAGTACTTTGTGCCGAAGTCATTTACTATGAGATAGCCAAGCAAATTTTCATTTTGAAATGACTTAGAATTTTAATTCTCTAAATACGTAAGTATGACAGGATATAACGATAGGTAGTCCAAGTATTTAATAACGTTAATGCTTATAGAACCTGATATAACTATACAGTTTCAACATAAAAGGGGGGGCCCAAGATATATTACCTAATGTTCCTTATTATTTACATAATCAAAGAAAGCATCGCATCTTAGTTGCTCATTACGTTGATGAGCATTATCAGAGAAAAAAAGTTCTAATAAACAGCATTTGGGGGAGTTTTGGGGGTTTTCTTAGAGAATATGAGAAAAGAAACCCTTTACCATGAGCAGTTACCCTCGGTAAGTCTCTTTTTATTTTGTCCGCTTTGTTTTCTTTTAAGAGGGGCTTACTATACTAGACACCTAAAGAACAATACTTTGTATTGTGTAATTTTTCATACATTGTAAAATGCATCTTTTTTTTTTTTTTTTTTTTTGAGACAGTCTTGCTCAGTCGCCCAGGCTGGAGTTCAGTGGCGCAATCTCCGCTCACTGCAAGCTCCGCCTCCCGGGTTCATGCCATTCTCCTGCCTCAGTCTCCCGAGTAGCTGGGACTACAGGCGCACCCCACCACGCCCGGCTAATTTTTTGTATTTTTAGTAGAGACAGGATTTCACCGTGTTAGCCAGGGTGGTCTCCATCTCCTGACCTCGTGATCCGCCCGACTCGGCCTCCCAAAGTGCTGGGATTACAGGCGTGAGCCACCGCGCCCGGCCGTAAAATGCATCTTTTAAAAAATAGGTTTAATTCTCTTTAATCTTATGTTTTATTGTATGCAGTTTAAACAACTGAATATAATCTCCATGTTATCTTCATACTTGTATCATCATTCTTTGGACATAGGACCTCTATATCTCAGTTTCATCATCATTTGTTCTAGCAGTACAATTTTAATGTCCCACTTCCTATTTTCCTCTTTGTTTGTGTTACTCTTTTCCAACTCCTTCTAATGTGGCTACATTCTTCTGATAATAAAGTGTAGAGCATCAGCTGTAATTTTCCAGGTCAAATCTTAATAGAGTCATTTAAATGTCAGCAGCCACATCGTTCAAATGGAGATACCAGGAGTATTTTATAGCTCTGAAAGCTAAACAATAATATTGTCTTTGGGCACTCAAATTTCACGCTTCAGGGAATAAACTGGAGAGTTTGTAAAGAGACAGAAAAGTGTTTCTTCTTTCCTCAGCATTTGCTATTTAACTAATTCAATATATCCACTCTGCTTTTTTATTAACTATTTTTGCATTAGTTTCTAGTTCTATAACTATTGGTAATTGCCATAAGCAATATAGAAAATTACGTAAGGCAATAACCTGGCACTGTATTGAAAGTCTCATGCCTGGGAACTCTCTTGAGCTTGTAGTTCTTAATAGGTAAATTTCATTTTATGTACTATATAGAAACACATTCTTCTCCAGACAATTATTTCATGATATCCTATATGGTGCCCTTCAGATTTTTGTGCAAAATGCTGAACCTCAGAGATTTTTCATAGGAATACAATTATTAGAAATACTTTAAATTAATGCAACTTAGAGTATATGATGAGATTACACTAGATTTCTTTTGCATCAACTGTTATCATATTAAGTTGTCATGACTATTTCATTCGGTAATTTTAAAACAATATAAAAGATTGACACATTTTTCTCTGGGTACTATAGATGGGAACATCACCTGATAGTAGTGATATACACCTCTGGTTATCATATCAAGGTCTAATTTTGGTGGTGAGAATAAGTACAGAAAGAAGGAACAAGAGAAATTCTCTAATGCAAGTGAGATTTCATCCCCCTAATCCAATTAGCGTTAACCACAACAGGAATGTGTTTTTTTGTTTTTGTGGCTGTTCTCAGGAGAGGTTAGTTTTCTATTACACTCACTTTCTTATGTGGTGGAAAGGAATATGAAAAGAGGAGCCATAGCTAACTTCAATCGCATGAAGATTTGCTTCTTTAAATAAACCAATATCACCCACAAAGTGCCAGGTGAATTGATCGATTGCTGGGGCAGTTTGGGAACTTATTTGAAAGCAGGGGCAAAAGGTCAAATTAGATTGCTTTTGCGCTAATTAGACTTATTTAGCAAGATAAATTTCCATGTTTGATTCTCCTTTTCCAAATCTGATTATCTCTGTAAGCACTGTGATTAGCTAAACCAAATATGAAATATAATAAATTCTAAAATCTGGTTGGTCTTGTTTAGCTATGCCTAGAGTAGAAGTGGTGGTGGAGAGGAATGGTCATTTACAAGTCTTGTTTTAAAATATTTTCATTTCTGTTTTTTAAATTTCAGTCAAAATCACTTGCTCTTTGTTCTAAAATATACACCTGTGTTTGTTGAAACAAGTCTTTTTTTATTGACTAGAAATAGATGATTAAACAGAACCAAAAACTTAAAATGCATATTGATAATATTTTACATCAAACAATATATGTAACATATGAAGTCGAATATTGAATATGAGTGCCATAATTTGTAAATGTATTCAAGTCCATAAAGTAGCAATTTGTTAGTAGTAATTAAGCAACCTGCAGCATGGCATTATTGAAAAAAAATAATTCTTTTGTCTTCGTAGTGGTATTTTAAGTACAATGTGCTTATATTTGAGTTCATATCCTTTCTCATATGAGTTTATCAATTTTCACATCTATTTATCTTTAATACTAATTGTTCTTCAATAATCATTGTGTTAAGTTCTTGATGTAATTTTATTGAATATACAATGTTAGGATGCTTATAAAACACTCTGACTTTTTATACTTGTTACCAAAATACATTTTATTTAGAAAAAAACATTAAACCACAACTTTAATTAGTTCTGGGAAATGATCATTGTCAAGCTATAGATCCTAGGAATGACCAATATTTCTATTTGATATTGCAAAGAAGGTTTTGAAGGTACAAGAGTACCAACTATAAGGAAGACCAAAAAATGTGGCAACATTACTTTTTCATCATTCTTAGAATTAATGACACCTTTGACACTATGTTTCAGTTGAATGTATTCTCAGCTCATGCTTTATTCCCAGAAGGGAATAAAAGCACTACTGGGATTAGTTACCACAATTTAAACTCGATTGATTTTTTGAGTCTTGTGTCTACTTGGAAATTTATCAGAAAAGACTGAGGGTAGCTAATTTAATCTTGCTTTTTATGGCTTTTGACAGGCAAGGTCCTTGTCTGGCCAGTAGGGGCATATTCTGTCATTAGATCTACTTTTTGTTTATAATGATGTGAAGTCTGGAGCTGGGAATAATGCCCTTGTATTTGCAAAGCAACTCTTTCACTTGTAACTATTTACACCTCGTCTACTGTTGATGATTCCATTTCCTCTTGTTCTAAGCATAGGAAGTGCTTCAAATTTGCTTTTCCTTTCTTTCTTTCTTTGAGACATAGTCTTGCTTTGTCACCCAAGCTGGAGTGCAGTGGTGTGATCTCGGCTCACTGCAACCTCCGCCTTCTGGGTTCAAGTGATTCTCCTGTCTCAGCCTCCCTAGTAGCTGGGACTACAGTCACCCACCACCATGCCTGGCTAATTTTTGTATTTTTACTAGAGACAGGGTTTCACTATGTTGGCTAGGCTGGTCTTGAACTCCTGACCTTGTGATCACCCCACCTCAGCCTCCCAAAGTACTGGGATTACAGGTGTGAGCCACCACGCCTGGCCCTAAATTTGCTATTTCTAAGGGCCCCAGAGCTTTTTGCTCCACTGCGCTGGTGGTACGTTCAAAATCTTGAAGTGTTTAATACTTCTGGGTGGATTATGATCCACGTAGGTGTCTTCCCTGTGTAAGCCTGAAACCCTTCATCGTAGTCTAGGGCAACATGCCTTGTGCCCCAAGTGCCCAGGCATCTCAGATCAAATTTACAGACAAAAGTCATTAGACAACTAGTGAGCCCTGTGGGTGGATCAGCACCAGTCTGCCTGCTGGGAAAACAAAAGATAGATGATCTACCTCCATCACCCTTTACGACCAACAATCTTTGTGTAGATTGCGTTTGACAACACGCACATTTATACCTAAAAATAAAAAATATAATATAATAATTATTGTATATAATATACAGTAATTATATAAATATACTTATATAAGCATATTTATATAAACAAATATATTAATACAAATCTATTAGCAATATATTATATTATGTTAATATATTATCATATTATATTAATACAATATAGTATCATATATAATTTTATATAATATATTTATATTAATATAAATTTATTAATAATATAAACTAAGATTTATGTTGATAAAATATAATCTATATAATATTTTATATAATAGCTTCCCATATTAACTCTAGACAATGTAATGAGACAGCAGAAAGATGTTATCAATGTGGGGTGAAGTAGGCGTAATAGAGCCTAAAATTTTAAGGTCATATGGCCTTAGGTCAAATTTGAATTCATTTAAGTATGATCCTCAGTCAAAAATTCTCTCAGTTACCTCCTTTATTAACTGGGATAACAACAATATTATCTACTTTAAACAACTATTTTAAGGATTAAATTAGCCAATACCTATAAAGAATTTAGACCAGTGACTGACAGGTAGTAAGGCCTTTTATTTATCTTTGCCCACACAACACAATTACATAAGAGAGATGGGACTTGAATCTGACTAGGAATCCAATCCTTGTTCCACTATGTCTTGGAATAATGTGGCTAAATTTCTGATCCTAAGTGGTATGTTTTCAACATTTCCCGTTCACTGGCCCCAGAAACCTCTTCCCCTAAGCTTCATGGATTCCTAAGAACAAACTAGGCTGCTTAGACACTAATGATATCTGCAAATTGGTCTAAGTGTGGATTCAAACACAATACTTATAGTCATGCTATTACATGGCAGAAATATGTGTTTAAACATCTGGCATTTTTCAAAAAGTTCATACTCAGAATAAGAACTGTTAAAAAACATACAAATCCAGTGAGTCTGGAGCTTATCTCTTACTTTAAATAGTCAAAGGACAGCCAAATCTCAACTAACTATGAAAGAATCAATGAGATAGTACTTATCTCCTCAAGGAAGACACAGACAGCTCATTTATTTTTCAAGCCTTCACAGTAATGTGCTAGTGTAGGATTTCAGTGGCTAAGATTCTGTGAGTTGCTCAAAATTGCTCAAGCTTTCCTATATTTTTATTTAGAGGAAAAAAAGAAGACATATTACATTTAACAATATGATAAATTCTGTGTACCCTTCAGTGGTCACTCTCTTGTATGACAATAAGTACCATAGTAATATTTGCCCTTATAAAAAAATAAATTTAAGAAGTACAGTCCCAGTCTGTGTATATACGTGGTTTATGATTAAGAATGAAAGTAGTGTCTTCATGGTTCTGATATTTGAAGATAAATATCCACCCTTTTTTGTATAGTTTATACCAAATAAAACAAAATCTGCCTCTCAACTCAGAGATAACTCTTTTAGCTTGTTAATATACAACCTTCTAGAATATACACACATACCCACTCACAAACACATTTACATATATGTTTACGTTTCTCCCTTTAATGGGGTTCACATCTTTTTATTTTTTATTTTTTTTTACTTTAATAGCTTTAGAAGTGTAAGTGGTTTTTGGTTACACGGATGAATTGTATAGCAATGAAGTCTGAGACTGGAGTAGCGCACTTTATACCCAATGAGTAGTTTTCTATCCCTTACTTCCTTCTTACCCTTCTCCCTTCTGAGTCTCCAATGTCCATTATTCCATTCTGTATGCCTTTGTGTACCCATAGCTTAGCTCCCACTTATAAGAAAGAACATACGGTAGTTTGTTTTCCATTACTGAGTTACTTTACTTAGAAAAATGGCCTCCAGCTCCACCCGAATTACTGCAAAAGACAATATTTCATTCTTTTTTATGGCTGAGGAGTATTCCATGTTGTATTTATGGCACATTTTCTTTATCCACTGATTGGTTCATGGGCACTTTGGGTGACTCCATATCTTTGCAATTGTAAATTGTGCTCTGATAAACATGTTGCAGCTGTATCTTTTTTTTAAATTGGTTTTGCTCAGATACTTTATCCAACCAAAAAATACCAAGAATCTGTTATGTTTGGTATTGTGTACATATACATATATATTTTTATATACCAGCATATGATATGTGAGGAAACACATTCTTCATCTAAATTGTACCTAATGATACGCATAAGGCTATTTCAGGTTATATTTATATTACAGTTATTTATCTGACCAAGCATTATGAAGAAAGTATTTTGACATCTCAAACAGATATTTCTCTCCTTTACTGTAATATAATTTAGTCATAACTCAAGGTAATTCTGAGAAATTGAAATACAAGCAAAAGGAACAGTTCCGTAAATATCAATAAAGATAAACAAAAGACTTAAAGGGAGCGATGTGAAAACATGTCTGACTTTTCAGCAAGATCATTTTAATTTTTTCTTTGGCAAACAACTGAACAAAAACCCCAAATTACCCAAATTTACTAAGGAAGTGGAGCCACATGATGATAATCAACACAAGAGTCTCTGCAGCCATTCGGAATTCAAGCTGTGCATATGGAGAACTCTGCTATTCCAAACAACTTGTATGCCAGGGGTGATTCTCTGTAATCCATTTGAGCTATGAGTCATTTAGGAAGCAAAATTAGCATTTTTCCCCCCAAAGATTGTTTTTTCTTGTCATTGCATGCTCACATACAGGACTCAGAGCTGATGGATAACTTACTCCTAGTACCCTGCTTCCCAGAAATGCAGATAGCAGCATTGCGTTTCACCCAAAGGATAATTTACTCTCTTGACTAATGACCACTTAGATAGTAGGCAAAAATATTCAGATTTCTAAAATCTAATGGAAATTTAAGGTAAAAATGTAAACAAATATTTGTCAAATTATTAAATTCTTAGCGAGGTGATCAGTAATGTTGATAGAGAGCTAACAAAGGAGATTTTTGGCACTCCTAAATTTATAAAAAGTCATGCTAAGTTTAGGCACACTCGAAATGAATTTGAAGAAGTCTTCCTAGCCTAAAAATATTTTGTAAATTCCATTCAATTAACAAATATTGATGGACTGAGAAAAACTACAAAATAAATCTTTGTTAGATGAATACATATATCTCAGATGTATGGCTTTGGGTTAGACGTAAAGAATGCAAACAATAAAGGGACATGGAATTGTTTCTGGGGGACCCTAGAATTTAAAATGTTAAGAAATGTACACAGTAAATACATGGTATAGGAAGTGGAAGGTGATATATGTCTTAAAAAGATTGCTGGGACATTGTGCAATGGACACCAAAAGGGAGAAGTCATGGAAGAGGCAGAGTGTGAAGTGACTCTTCCAGGACTGTAATGATTTGGACGTAAGACCTGGAGAAGAGTATCCCAGATACTCGCATGCAATGGCACAGAGGTGCACAGACGTTGTTTGGTAGGAAATGGGAAACCAGGGAGTATTTGCGAGTAGGGAAATGATAAGGTCAGGGTTTTGCGAGGGGAAAAGCAATTGGCAGAAATTATTTAAACTGTGTGGGAGGGTGGAAAGGCTGGGTGGGAGGGAATGGACTGCCTGCAGGTCCCTGGAAATGTGGAGCTGGAGCTTGGGACTGGGCCAGAGTTGGGGATAAGAGTTTGGGAATCTGGGTGACCTCTTCCTAGTGTTCATAATTGAGAAGCCCCAAGAAGAGCAAAGGGCAGGGCCGTTTCTTGCTGGAGGGCGACAGCATTAGAAGGGCCAACCTCCACGCTAAATATCCCGCCCAACATCTGACACCT
Source organism: Theropithecus gelada (assembly GCF_003255815.1). NCBI lineage: Eukaryota > Metazoa > Chordata > Mammalia > Primates > Cercopithecidae > Theropithecus > Theropithecus gelada. Next base: position 74,682,963 of record NC_037676.1, read on the forward strand.
CAAAACAACAACAACAAGCAAAGCAAAACAAAACAAAAACCCACCCCCAAACCAAAAACCCTCAGTACAAAGTAAGGCCACCTCCCTAGGGAGGTGGGAAGTCAAGGTGCAGAGAATCAGAGGATAGCGCATTTCAGGGCATATCAGGGCTAAAACTAAGGCAAGGATGACATGGAGTATATTTAAAACAGTGTACTTGGACCTTCTTCAACGGCATCTTTCTTGGTCTATAGAAACTTAGGAGTCCCAGCTTTAAATAGATTGTCATGGCCTGCGTTCGTTTCTAAAAGGTGTTTTAAGCTACTTTGTTTTCCTGAAAGCCCCTGTAACTGTGCCGGCGGTCTCTATTTCGTGACTGTGAAGGAGCACTGGGGTCAAGAATATGTAAGGTTCAGTGTTATTACTCAAGTTCATTGTCTTTACCGCGCCCTGGAAGTGGGTACGGGTCTGAGTGTCCACCTGGCGGCCTCGCCAAGGAGGAACTCGGCATAGTTTTCCAGCTGGTAAGTAGATTGGCAAAGGAAAGAAAGCAGAGTATGAAGAGCGCCCCCATGAGAAGCAAAAGTTAAGGCTGCCACGGACCCGGCTTTACCCTCAAACCCAGGAAAGCGGGGTCACTCGGGGCTAGGGACGGCCCCCGAGAGAGCGGGGCTGGAGGTGTCCCGAGGAAAGTCAGATCTTATCTGCGCTCCTAGTTATCTCCGCAGCTCTTTCTCCAGGAAAATAATCCTGACACCACTCAGGAGCCATCTGTCTTCGCCCCAGTTCCCTGGGGTCGAGCAGTCAGTCCAGGGTCAGGGTCGTGCTGTGGGCGGGCGGGAGGACAGCCCTGCAGTTGGAAGCAGAAGGGCCGAGGGAATCCTGCGAAGCCGCAGGAGTGCGTCGCGGCCGGGCGTCCCGGGGCTTTCCCGGCCCCGGGTGCGCGGCAGCCGCTGGGGCTGCGTCCCTCTAGCCCAGCGCAGCCGGCTGGGCGCTGCAGAGCGAAGCAGGTGGGTGTGGGGCCAGGCCCGGGGCAGCAGGAGCAGCGGGCGCACGGGAGCTGAGGGAAGCACCTCGCCGAAGTGTGGGCGGCGCCCGCCCGCGCCCCAGCCGCGCCCTGGGCACCAGAGCGTTGTCCCCAGCCGAGCGCACAGCTTCGGCGCCGCGAGGCCGAGCCCCGGCGTCCCCAGAGGTGCCCAGCCAGCTAGCGCAGCCCCGCCATCCCGCCCCGCCGCCCACCTTGAGAGCCGCGAGCGCCGAGGAGAAGGAGGGGGAGGAAGAAGAGGAAGAGAAGGCGGCGGCCGCTCCAGCCCGCGGGTGCGCGGAGCGCGGGAGGAGGCGGAGCGGGAGGCTGGGGTGGCCGCAGCCGTGTGTGCGCGCCGGGCCGGCGAGCTGCTGGGCGGGGGAGCGGCGCCCCAGAGCGCCCCGCCTAGCCTCCCGCGCGCAGCCTCTACCCTGCTCCGCCACAGACACACACCCACCAAGCACCCACCGCCCTCCGCCCTCCGCCCTCCGCCCTCCGCCCTCCGCCCTCGCGGCCGCCGCCGCCGCTGCGCCTCGGGCAGCCCCAGCGAGCGGCAACTCCCGGGCTGGCGCGGCTCGCTTTCCAGCTCCTTCCGCGCGGCGAGCTCAGCCCCGCTCGATTTTTCCTCTTCTGTTCCAGCCCTCTCTCGTCTGGGTGGCGGTGGCGGCGGCAGGGGGATGGGGACCCCGCGTGGGGAAGGGGGTGAAGATCGATGAAGATTATTGTTCTTTTAAAGGATGCCTTAGCTTCCTCCCGCCGCCTCTCCTCTGAACCTTCCTACTAGAGACTGTGAACCAGAGTCAGGGATGTAAAGACAGGGGGAAAGCACGCCAGGAGCTCCAGCCAGCCGGGGAGACCCTCCTCTGTGGAGGGGAGGGGGATTTCCAGCGACAGATCATTGGCGAAGGGGATCGTCGCGGGGAGAGGCTCCCTGGAGGGAGCGGGGAATCCCACAGCCCTTTGTGGTGCCCGAGCCTATGCCGCCTGCTGAGCGGGGTCTGTGGGAGCTAGGTAAGTGGCGGGGGCATTGCTGCTCCCCGAAGGGGTCTTCCTTTAAGAATGAATCATCGCGGCAGCCTAGCCACACTTGAGTTGCTAAAGGAATTGGAAACTGCCATATGGCGCCCAGTGGACTTACACACAAAGCTGACTTAGCCCTGAGAGGGTTTTTAATGTAAGGCTCCTTCCTGGTGGGGAAGGCGCTCAAGTGTTAGCCCCTGAAAAGCTTCCAAGCAGCCTGACTGGGAAGGGATGGGGATGTTATTTCTAGGAGCCGAGCTCTTGTTGCCTTCCGTCTATTTGTTGGTAAATGCCACACTCACATGCACACACTTGTGGGACTGGATTTAGGGAGTGTGATGCCTCTGATGTATGAACGATCCTCAGAACACAGAGACATGCATGCATTTTATTCTTCAAGCGGTGCGCGGTCTCCGTTCTGTAGCACGGTTCCTGAGGGGGAGAACGGGTCTCTAAGGAAAGCGCTTCATGGCTGTTGCCAACACACTCTGCTAGGGGACTTGGGAATACGTTTGCCCTGAATAGCACCAAAAGACATCGACCATTTGCCTCATCATTTGCTCCTGATGCTTAATGATCCTCTTCAAAATAGTATGCCGCCATCCATTTTCTCGAGTTGTGAGCATTTATGTGTATTCATTCATAAAAACTGTCAGTGTGCAATATGCACAAACATGCCATTTATGCAACATTTATGACTGCACATGTGTTTCAACAATAAGAAGTAATGCATACAAGATTACATTGAAAAAAATTAGTATGCACATACACTGGGTTAATTCTACGCAGGTTCCACATTCCTTCTAATCAAGTTGTGCAATAATGTCAAGATTTTAAGTATCGTATCACATTTTCATTTTTGCACTAATTTTTTTTTTATTTTGTTGGAAATCTGATTTTTTGAAACCGAGGGAAAGGAAGAGTAAGCATTTTATTGTTGTCATTAAATGTGTAGTATAGTGTGGGACGGAGGTCTCTTGGTTTATTTACCAATAAACAGCAATCAATATATTACACTTCATTGTACAAGAGAGAGAGAGATTTCGGTCAAAAATCTTGTCTTACCTGTCAGTGCTGAATAACTTACAGGAAAGAGTTTATGAAAGAGGGTAACATTCTTAAGTTGTATATAAAGAAAATACAGTTTTGTTTTATCTATTTCACTCTTTAGGGGTGTGTATGTGTGTGTGTGTGTGTCAATACATATAAAGTTGTCCAAAGCTTAACTTGTAATACATGAGTAAAACCCATCTAGACTAGACATCTAGGCTAGAGAGTTCTTTGTTCTTAAATTAACTCAGTTTAGTAATTTGACACATTACAAATGTGTATGCACATTTAATTGCTGTTTGAGGTGGTGTTTTTAATGTAAGGGCATGGATAAAGTGCTTACTTGTGTGATTGCATGGACTCTGAAAATACTGAAGGTCCAACGTAGAAATAACTTTCTTCCCCACTGAAGGAAAAGTATCCTCATCACCTAGAAGAGTTAATATGCTTCCACAAAGTAAATACCATAATCCCCTCCCTCTTGCCTTCAGGTTTAGAACAATTGTTTATCACAAATAGAATTCTGTCTAATGTACCCTTCTTCCTTTTCTGGCACCATTCAGACTTTTGGAGAAAAGAGTGAATCACTTGGCAGTTCTGTTTGTTTTCTTCCTCCTTTAACCTTCATCTTTCCCTCTCCATGTTAGTGTTCTCACATCTCCCTCATACACAAACCCACACGTATCGACTCCAGAAAATCACTCTTCTGCCTGCCACTTTGAGAGTTCTCATCTCACATCTTTCTTTTCTATTGCCTTTCTTTTCTTTTTCTCCTGTTTTTCCAAATAGAATAAATCCCTGCATCAGTTAAACTATTTTGCATTTCACTGTTCTCCAAATCCAACAGTTCAATTTTCCAAGCATACATATTTACTGAATATTCAGAGGGGTTAGTAGAAATTATTACTTTATCCATTCCTTTCTGTTTGGCTTTTAAAACTTCATTGTTTAGGCAATAGGGCAACTTCCTGCCTTTTTAATTTTCAGTATGATAATAAAAGTGAGATTGCTAGAATAACGAAATGGCAGGATATGGTTTTGGTCACGTTTCTCAACTTAAGAGTGTGTCTGTCCAGGTGTTTTGTATACCTGCCTGCATGTCTACAAATGTGCAAGTCTGCAGAGCGTCTTCATTAAACGTTGAAAAATATTTTTTCTTGAATGCGTGTCTGGCATTCTTATATGGTAGAGAGATCAGTATAGTGTATAACGTGTTATGAAAGTAGACCCAAATCTAGGAAATCTGTAAGATACATTTCATTCTGCCCTAATGCATTTTTTTCTTCATAAAGAACTAATTAGTTCCTTTAAAACTTACTATCTCTTAAAGACTAATTCCAGAGGAAGATTCTTAAAGTTGATAGGAAATCTCACACATATTTTAAGGAAAATATATGAGGGTAAGATATTCTACTTATTTCAAAATGTTATTTTTTGAGATTTGTTTATATTCTTCAGATTTTTACATAAAATCGTGATTCCTATTATTTTCGCAGAAGCTTCAGACAAGTGGACAGTACAAAGGCATTATATGTGATTTCTTTTTTAGCCCAGGGTTTTTTGTTTTGTTTTGTTTTGTTTTGTTTTTTGAGACGGAGTCTTGCTCTGTCGCCCAGGCTGGAGTGCAGTGATGCAATCTCGGCTCACTGCAAGCTCCGCCTCCCGGGTTCACGCCATTCTCCAGCCTCAGCCTCCCGAGTAGCTGGGACTACAGGTGCCCGCCACCTCGCCCGGCTAGTTTTTTGTATTTTTTAGTAGAGACGGGGTTTCACCGTGTTAGCCAGGATGGTCTTGATCTCCTGACCTCGTGATCCGCCTGTCTCGGCCTCCCAAAGTGCTGGGATTACAGGCCTGAGCCACGGCGCCCGGCCTGTTTTTTGTTTTTTTAAGGCTAGAGTTTATGACTTTGTTACTCCCCAAGTGATAGAATAAAGTTTATAGAGCAGAGCAGCATTAGGTTTTTTAGTCACATTCTACAAGTATCTTTATAGCCTAGATCTGTAGGACATTCTGTTTCATTGCTTATTTCCTCCTTGTGCTTCTTAAATATGTATTCCCACCAACTCTTAACTGCAAGTACGGGTTGTGAGGCAGAAAGCCATGTGTGTGAGACCAGTAATCCCTTGACCTGTGTAAGCCAAACCCTTTTATTTTATCTTAAAAAGTGCCTGTTCCTATAGGTTGAATTGTAACTATCTTTGCTATCTGATTTGATGTCCCATAGCCACTCATTGACTCATTAATTCATTTATTACTTACTAAATATGTGTGTGTGTATATATATAGGTATAAGGTGAAGAGTGCTTGAATAGAATGTAACAAATGCAAAAAATATAGAAGCTAGGCCCTCCCCTCAAGAATTTTTTAAGGAAAAAATAAAACTTGAAAAACTAATTGAAAAATCAGTTATAGTTCAAAATGAAAGATCTTTTTTATACAGAAATGCACTTAATACTTAGCAAATTAATTAAGACAAATCCATGAAGAGGATCATGAAAATTTTCACGAACTATGCATTTGGCAATTGTTAGAAAACAATAATAGTAATAATAATATTATTAAAATATTTAATTTTAAATTTAAATTAGAGTATTATGATTATAAGTAATACTATTTTATTGACATATATAAAATAAAGTTATTGTTATTATTATTTATAGCACTTACTTAAGGCACATACTGTTTTAAGCACTTTGCAAGTATTATTTTCATTCTCACAACCACCCTATGGGGTAGCTGTCAGAAATGCCCTTTGTTATATAGATGTGAAAACTAATGTTTAGAGACTTTTCTTAACTTGTCTAAAGTCATACAGGAAATAAATGGTAAAGTCAAGCTTGAACCTTGGTGCTCTGGCTTCACTTAACCACTATGATATTCAGAAGTGTTAAGAACGAGCCCAGGCAGAACAAGAAAAAAATGCTTGCAGTTCCTAGATTTATTTGGAACTGTATCTTCTCTCTCACCAAAGGATGCCCTGGTTATTACTATAGGGGGATGCTTGAAAAAGGCCAAAAGTAAGAGAAAACCCCCATATTTTTGACATTAATTTGAAATAAGAACGTAGTTTAGATTTTTATAATGTAGGTGGGATTTTATCAGAATGCTAACACATTAGAAACTACTAGCTTTACAGTGACCACAGAAAATGAGGCTGGCTGATACAGACGATCTGACTGGTCAGTTTATTTTCATTTTCAGGTTTTTTAAAACAAGTTTGTGAATTATTTTGAACATAGTATTACGAATATGTTTAATTTAGCTACTCTTAGAATTATTTATTTTTTTAATTATTAGTTTTGAAATATAATTTTTTACTCATGTCCCCATTTTTTTCCCTGTAAAACATAACGCGAATATTTCAGTGGAAATTAAAATATAGTTACTTAACAGATTTATATACTAGTATAGTCTTTAGAATGCATTTATTTTATTAAGTGCAGAGTTACTATGATAAAATTATGAAAACATAAATAGAGATTTTCATCAAGAAAAGTTTATATATTTGAAGAAAAGTTTTTTCTAAATAGCTACAACTTCTGTGTATGTGAACAATGTCATCCAGATTAAATTTCAAAGCTAAAATGATTAAATATTGCCTGCAGGAAGCCATAGAAACAAATATTTAGATATATCCTCATGATTGACATTTTAATTTTTCACACAAATATTAGGTCTTATATATTCAATCACATTGTATAGCCAACCTTGAACCTACAATTGGCTTATTACATAAAATTTCGTTTTAAAAGTTTGAGTATTTTAGAACTTATATACATTTCCTTATAAAAATAATACTTTAAATGATGTTTAGGTCCTCAGACCAATCCACCAAAGCCCTTTTAATAACTAATACACCTGAAGTACAGTACTGTTAGTGCTAAAAAATAAACCACAGCCATTATGTATAGCAATACTCCTGGAGAATCATTTGATTTACATGTTTATTGGCTTCCTTTGTGTGAGACTCATCTGAGATACAGAGGTGAATGCAGTACTGCCTAGGTCCACAAGGAGGAGAGAAAATGGAGAGGGTATTTGTACACAAGTAACTGACATTAGGCAGAATGAAGTAAGCAATATAAGACCGATAGGGGCAAAGTACTGAATAATTGATTCCGAGTTCTACCATGAAATCCAGGGACTTCATATCCCTTTGAGGTTCTTATTTGGTAGTTCATCCTAAGGGTGTCTACTGAGCTTCTGTGTGCTAAGTCCTAAGCCAGTTATTAGAGACATAAATATGCATAAGACACCATGCACTCACAGCCTACACTTGTAGAGAAATAAATCACAACCAAATATTATAAATGCTATTGATAGAGTGGGATGGCAATTCAGTGGAGTAGTTGTATGACAAAACATCCCAACAGTAACAAAATACAGTCGTTTTGAGTTTCTAAATATATTTAGAGCCACAACACTCTACTCAGTCAGATCCAGTACCCCCTTTCTATAAACAATACTTTGTAATGTCCCCCTTTACTTTCCTGAAATAATATTTATAGATAATAAATCATATTTACACATATAACATTTAAAAATCAATATAAATTCCCTATCTGTAAGAGTAAATAAGAAGAAAGCAGCTTAAGATAAAGTAGTAGACTTACCAATATGTGTATGCTCAGATATAACTACACTAAAAGATGTACTAAAATAATCAAATGACTGCTACTTAAAATGCATAAGTTTGGATAAGAAGATAAGTTCAGATAAGAGTAGAAGATAAATTTGGATAAGATGATAATATTCAATTGAATATTGGTGACACTTTTGTATATTTGGCATTTTGAAATAAGAGCAAAATAAATATATTCATTGAGTGTGACAGCAGTAATTGCAAACAGATGTGGGTGTACTGGATTAGTGAATCAGTTAACAGGAGCAGCATGATAGCTGGTGACATAACTTCCCAAAATGGTGAGCAAATCTGGTGATAGCCTCTTCTATCATTCCTAGAAAATTCCTCTGTAAAAACGTGCTATGAACGATAGGGCTAAGGTCTAGTCACAGATAAAGGCAAGCAAGTTTTTCATTTACATAGGTGTCTGGTGAGATGTGTAAAAGTTTTGGAGGAAGCAGGATTTCCTGCATTCTTGGGCCTTGCCCTTCAAACACTTGACAACTTTAGGAAACTCACTCAAAAGGATTATGTTCATCTCATTCAGCAGCACTGATTATGACTATATTCTCCCATTGAAGAAAGCCAATCCAATTCTACTGTGTGGGTGGCTATTTTGAAAAAGCAAAGCTCTCTCTGTTTTTAGTATGAAAGTAAGTTTAGCGGCTGACTAAATACAAAATAAATAGCAACAAAATCAAACTATGTAGATTGCTAAACATTAGGGACATCCTATTAGTGGGCACAATTTGATAATTTAGTTATCACTGTGAAGAGTTTCATTTTCTATGTGGGATAGTCAGACAGGACTTCACAGATGAAGTGACATCGAAGTTCATTTTTAAAAGATGAGTAAGCATTCCCCAGGTGGAAAAGGAGGTGGATGGAGAGCATTCTAGGCAGAGGGAACAGCATTTGCAAAGCAATGTCATAAAAGGGGCTTGACTGTTGACTGAAGCTCAGCATTGGCAGTTGTAGGGAAGTGATGGGAGACGAAGCTGAAGAAGGTTGGGGATTAGGTGGGAAAGGTGTTTATGCCATCCTACATAATTTGGATTTTATCCTGAAAGACGGGTTGTTGGTGGAGTTGGGGGAGGCGGTCAACAAAAATTTTTTAAAAAGTGGTATAGTCCACTTTATTTTTGGTGACAATCTCTGAGCTAATGTGAATAGGATGAACTTTAACAGGAGAAAAGATTGGTACTTTGGAGACTAGTTAGGAGCCTTTCAAGGAATACAACTAAGATAATGTCTAAGACTTGCTTTAGACAGGGATGGTGAAGAAGGGGAGGAGGGTTTGAATTCCTGATGGTAAACACTTGCAATCTAAGGGTCTCCAAGTCTTTCACCTCTCAATACAGATAATAATAATAGGCATTAGCTTCCTTTTTTGCTTTTCAAGGGTGATTGTATTAGTTTAGGTAGCTTGAACTTCTGTACTAAACTTCCATATTTCAGTGGTTAATAGAATGGACATTTATTTTTTCCTTATATGAGAGTCCAATGTGTGCATTCAGTGCAGTGATTTGGGGACCCAAATCTTGCTCATGATACTAGAAACATGAAGTTCTCTGCATCCCCCTGACATTGTGGAAGAGAATGAACGTAGAGAAGGCACACCCAAGTAGTGACACACCTGGCTTCCATTCACATTCTGTTGGTGAGACAGTCACATTGCTCTGTCTGTATACAAAGAGGGCAGGAGTATGCAACCTCTGGGTGGGAGGCCACTTTCCAGTCATATTTCTGTATCATGGAAAGGGAAGCATAGATTTTGCTAAATAGAAATTTCTACTATATTCTGCTCTCTGGCTACAGGTAAGAAAACCTTAACCCCAGAAAACAACCTGAATCTCACCTAGTCACTGTATCCATCTCAAAGTCCAGGTTCTATGGCTGATGCCCACCACCATTCAGTCTGGATATGGCCCCTCATTGTCTAGTAACTTTTGTACTAAAAGGCAAGTTATCGGTCTCCAATATACAGGCATACCTTATTTTTATAGTGCTTTGTTTTACTGTGCTTAACAGATGCTGTGATTTTCGCAAATTGAAGGTTTGTGGCAACCCCGCATCAGGCAAGTCTGTCAGCACCATTTTTCCAACAGTGTGCTCACTTCCTGTCTCTGTGTCACATTTTGGTAATTCTCCCAATATATCAAATGTTATTGTTATATAGGATATGGTGATCCATGATCAGTGATATTTGGGGCACCACGAGCTGTGCCCATATAAGATGGTAAACTTAATGGATAAATGTTGTGTGAGTTCCGACTGCTCCCCTGACTGGCTATTCCCACAACTTTCTCCATCTCCTTGGGCCTCCCGGTTGCCTGCGACACAACAATATTGAAAATAGGCCAATTAATAACCTTACAATGACCTTTAAGTATCCAAGTGAAAGGAAGAATCGCATGTCTGTCACTTTAAATCAAAAGCTAGAAAGGATTAAGCTTAGTGAGGAAAGCATGTTGAAAGCCAAGATAGGCTGAGAGTTAGTCCTCTTGTTCCAGTTAGCCAAGTTGTGAATGCAAAGGAAAAGTAATTGAAGGAAATTAAAAGTGTTACTCCAATGAATACATGAATGATAATAAAGGAAAAAGAGTCCGATTGCTGATACGGAGAAAGTTTTAGTGGTCTGGATAGATCAAATCAGCCACAACATTCCCTCAACCAAAGCCCAATCCAGAACAAGACCTTAACTATCTTCAATTCCATGAAGACTGAGAGAAGTGAGGAAGCTACCGAAGAAAAGTTCGAAGCTAGGAGAGGTTGGTTCATAGGTTTAAAAAAACTAGGCCATCTCCATAATATAAAAGTGCAAGGTGGGCCAGCCTCGGTGGCTCATGCCTGTATTCCCAGCATTTTGGGAAGCCAAGACGGGTGGATCACGAGGTCAGGAGTTCAAGACCAGCCCGTCCAACTTGGTGAAACCCCGTGTCTACTAAAAAAATACAAAAAAAAATAGCCAGGTGTGGTGGCAGGCACCTGTAATCCTAGCTAATTGGGAGGCTGAGGCAGAGAATTGCTTGAACCTGGGAGGTGGAGTTTGCAGTGAGCCAAGATTGTGCCACTGCACTCCAGCTTGGGTGGCAGAGCAAGACTCTGTGTCAAAACAAACAAACAAACAACAAAGAAAAACAAAGTGCAAGGTGAAGAAACAAGTGTTAGACACGGAAGCTGTAGCAAGTTATCCAAAAGATTTAACTAAGATCATTGATGAAGGTGGCTAAAATTAACAATAGATTTTTAAAATTTCTTTAGAGACAGGGTCTCACTCTGTCACCCAGTCTAGAGTGCAGTGGCATAACAACTCACTGCAACCTTGAACTCCTGGGATCATGGGATCCTCCCCCTTCAGCCTTCCAAGTACTTGGGACTACAGGCATGCACCACAGCACCTGGATAATTTTTTTATTAAAAATTTCTTTAATTAAAAAAAGACAGGGTCTCACTATGTTATCCACAACAGATTTTTAATGGAGATGAAACAGGCTTCTGTTGAAAGGTGATGCCATTTAGGCCTTTCCATAGCTAGAGAGGAGAAGTCAATGCCTGGCTTTAAAGCTTCAAAGGACAGGTTTACTCTCTTGGTAGGGGTTAATGTAGCTGATGACCTTATGTTGAATTCATTGCTTACTTTCTATTCTGAGAATCCTAGGGCCCTTAAGAATGATGCTAAATTTCCTCTGCCTGTGTTCTAGAAATGGAACAATGAAACCTGAATGACAATGCATTTGTTTACAGCATGGTTTACTGATATTTTAAACCCACCATTGGAACCTACTGCTTAGAAAAAAAATTCTTTTCAAAATATTACTGCTTTTTGACAATGTTTCCCATCATCCAGGAGCTCTGAGGGAGATGCACATGGAGATTAATGTTTTCATGCCTGCTAACACAATATCCACTCTTCAGCTCATGGATCAAGGAATAATTTTGACTTTCAAACCTATTATTTCAGAAATACATTTTATAAGGCTATACCTGCCATACATAGTGATTCCTCTGATAGATCTGGACAAAGTTAGTTGAAAACCTTCTGGAAAGGATTCACAATTCTAGATGCCATTAAGAACATTTGTGATTGATGGGAGGAAGTCAAAATATCAACATTAACAGGAATTTGGCAGAAGTTGATTCTAACCCCCATGGATGACTTTGAGGGATTTAAGACTTCGGTGAAGAAAATAACTGCACATGTGGTGGAGAGAAGTAGAATTAGAAGTAGAGTCAGAAGATATACATAAATTACTGTGACCTCATAAACTTGAGCAGAGAAGGAGTTGCTTCTTATGGATGAGCAAAGAAAGTGGTTTCTTCAGATGGAATCTACTCTTGGTTGAAGACACTGTGAACATTGTTGAAATCACAACAAAGGATTTGGAATATTACACAAACTTAGCTGATAAAACAGAAGCAAGATTTGAGAGGATTAACTCGAATTTGAACAAAGTGCTAGTGTGGTTAAAATGCTGTCAAGTAGCATTGCATGCTACTGAGAAATCTTTTGTGAAAGGAAGACACAACTGTGGCAAACTACATTGTTGTCTTATTTTAAGAAATTGCCACAGCCACCCAAATCGTCAGCAGCTACCACTGAGAACAGTCAGCGGCCATAAACATCAAAGCAAGACCCTCCATTAGCAAAAAGATACAACTCCCTGAAGGCTCAGAGGATTGTTAGCTTTTTTTTCCCAATAGAGTGTTTTCATTAAGGAGTGAACATTTTTAATAGAAATAATATAAAATACTACAGTATTTTATAAACATTACCTTTACATGCACTGGGAAACCAAATATTTCTGTAACTTGCCTTATTGAGGTATTTGCTTTATTGCAGTGGTCTGGAACTAAACCTGTAATATCTCTGAGGTGTGCTTGTATAATGATGGATGAAGTTTGGAATCACTGTATTTAAAATTTCCATTTGGAAAAGTGAAGAATGGGAGACATAGATCAGTCATTGACTCATAACATGGAAGAAATCCTACTGGATATTGTTAAAGGCCCCCTGTCCTGGCAACAGGGCACATTCCTTCTTTAGACCCTTGTTTACTATCTTGGAAGAAATTCTTTGTTCTTTGTTCTATGTAGTCCAGGCCACCTTCTGGGAAGTTCTTCATTATCCATTATTCTCCATGGCCACATGCAAAATGAGTATTGGGAAGTATACCCTTCCTGGAACTTATAGGGCTTTATAGGCCTCCTTCTTCCCAATCCAAACCTAGATGCCTGGAGGTGGTTTTAAAGTCATAGGATTTTTTTTTCTTTTTTCTTTTTTGTTAGGCCTGGCTCTTAATTTCTTTGACAATACAATTTCCTCAGAATTTTCATAGGTTACTTATGTATTTGCTTTCTGTCAGTTATACTACTAGCTACAGTGAAAGTTCTTTCCTATTCATAATTTTTGAAGCTGTTTCATTCCTTTGTTCATGTCTTATCCACCCATAAGTGGTTATGTTGGGGTCATCTCAAAAATAGGCTTGGGTGGTTAGGTCACTTCATTAATGAGATATTTACTGCAAGGCTGAGTCACTTTGTCGAACTGGGAGGCTATAACGGACTTCTGTTACTCAAAGCCTTTTTCATTGTTATTTCTCACCCTTATCCTCCCTAAAGCAGTGGGCTGTTGCAGCTTTATGAGGTCTTCTGTTTCAATCAATTGTTTTGTAATACTTTGCTACAGGCAGTGAGGAGCAATCACCACACCACACAGTAACATTTTGGCTGTTTGCAATCTTTTTTTCTGAAGTTATAGACCTGCCTTCTAAGTTCGCACAGTTGTGCCAGAGTATGGCAGGGTCCAGGCATCTTGTCTTCTATATCCCTTTCCTTGCTTGGGGCAATGCCACATAATTAGATTTTTGTAAAGGCAGCACTCCCACCCGCCTAACCTCAAGGTATCAATATTAGGATAATGCTAGCTCATCCTGTAACAAACACCAGAATGTTAGCGATTTGGCATAACAAAAGTGTATTTCTTATTCACATAACAATCAAATGAAGAGTGCGAGAGCACAGAAAAGGCATCACCAGTTCTTAAACATCTTGACTCAGGTGTGACAACAACACTTCTGGTTACATTCCAGTGATGAAAACTAGTCAGATACCCCTCTATCTAGATGCCTAGATGAGGGGGCTGGGAGTGGGGGCTGTGAAATGTAATATTTGGCTCAACAGGAACTTCTCAGTGGCAATTCTATAAGGTGAACTATAAATTTAATTAGACAACTAGCCATCCCTGCTGTCGTCATATTTCTTCAAAATAAATTAGGGGGGAAAAGTGTTCGAACTGCATGCACTCACTGGTTAATCCATGTTGTGGCACATCCTTTACCACACTCCTGAAAGGCTCCTCTCAGACCTCTGGGATGTCTTCTTCTGGGACACATCTCTCTTCCTTGTCTAAAGCATCAATCAGTATTATAGTGTTCTCATATATAAAATACTCTGGCTGAGTGCATTGGGATAAAGGATGGTAATTATAGCGTAGACAAGAAACTAATTGTAATTAAATGTTAGATGTCACTGCTCCTAAAAATGCATTTGCCATTTCTCATCACAGGAGTTTTCTCACTGGTCCATATCTCACTGGGACCCAGGTACCAGCCATTTTCTGGACATTTCACCAACCGTTTTCTAGGTCTCTCTCTTCTTCTGGACACTTCCTCCCATCCCTTCATCCAGAATTTTCCCACTATCCTTTCTCAAGGTGACAATGGATGATTCCAAAAGACAGAGGTAGTTCATTATGCTGAACTGTTTAACTCTTGTTTGCCTCTGACTTGCCCAAGGGCACTTGCCAATAATAGCCAAATAGCCCATTATGTTTTTTTCTGAAATAAGAAAGCAATTCTTTCCCTAGGAGGACTTACTGCTTCTTATACTCTAACTGGCTGGAAATTGTAGCCAGCTTTTTACAAGTGCACATTCAGCTAATATTTATTAAACACTTTTCAGGTGTAAAGTACTCTGCTAGGTCATGAGGTTATACAAAATTAGTCCTTACCCTTGCGAGGCTTATGGTCTGCCTGAAAACAAACATAGAACCCCTAGATCCCTGGCAGTGCTAATTGTAGTGAGTTTGCCCCAGGTCCAAACAATTGATAATTCTTTGTGTTGTGGACATTTTGAAAGGGATGGGGAGTAGCAGCATGCAGGCTGTGGTGTGCAGAATTGGGGAAGTTGAGACATTATGCTGTCATTATTTCCCAGAGATAAATTCTGTACTCTGCTTCTGGTCACTTAGTTATTTTTTGCAGACTCCAGGTCTTAAGCTATGTGGTTCTTTTTACACTTCCCACTCCTATTTTCTAACAGTCAGGAAAAGCCAGTCCTACAAGGAGATCAGCCAGGTATGGGAAAATGGCATCTGGAGAGAATAGACCAAATGACAGATGGCAGTCCCAGTAGACAGGAAGTTAGACTTTCTTCCTAGGGAATGTCCTAGCCGAATATGGTAAACAGTATCTGGGAACAGGTGATATTTGGAGATTCAGACAGGCAGGCCTGACAGAGACAGGAAGGGTTAGAATGGTCCAGCCCCATAGGCTCAGAATGCTACCGCTGAAAGGGACATAGAGTTTAGGAAGAAGCCTCTTTTAAGTAGCTAGCAGGTACCTACACAGTTAAGACATCTCCATTCTCAGGAAAACAGGGTGACGTTCACTTTATTAATGAGGGGATTCAGGCACAATGGACAGGACCATTTCTTATGCCATCACCAAAGCACCAATCCCACTTCCCTGAAGTTTCACTGTAGCTTACTAACTGGACTCTTAGTTTTTTATCTTGTCCTCTTAATTAATTAATTTTGCCCCCCCCTTTTTTTTTTTTTTTACAAAAAGCAAATCTGATTGTGTCACTCATTTACCTAAAACCCTTAAATGATTTCCCACTTTTCTTAGGATAAGGTCCTAAACCTTCAACTTGGGGGCCACCATATTCCTTCTTCATTTCCCAAAGCATCACTTGTAGAAGGCTGTTGTACATGATGGGCTCTGGTCAGTCTGGCCCCTGTCCGCCAGCACTATCTCAGGCACCACTCATCCCTTGTTTTCTGTTACAATTTCTGGCTTTATTTTAATTCATCTTAAGTGTCCTGAGCTTTCTTGCTAGAGGCCGTCATGCATAGTTACTTGGGATGCTCTCTCTTCCCACTTTCACCTAATAAATTCTTACTCATGTCTCTGAACTCAGGTCAAAAATCACTTGCTCAAAGAAGTCTTCATGGCTCCCAGAGCACGGAAGGTGTCTCATCATGCTGTCTTCTAGCACCCTGATTCCTTATGGCACTTACCCCAAATCTAACTTTAAATTTTCAGTCATTTACTCATTTAGTATCAGCTTTCTTGCACTAATATCAGCATCTTTTGCAAGAATATAAACTCAGTGAAGGCAGGGATTGCCCCTTTCATGCACTTCTTTATCCACAGCACCTCTCACAACTCCATGCACATAGCAGATGCTTATTATGTGTTTGTTGAATAAATAAGTGAAGGAATGGATGGAGCTGGGGCCCATGTCAAGTTCTAGGTCATAAAATGGAACCGGGAGCCCAGTTCCCAAGAATTGCTGTTCAGCATAGGGCAGGATAGAACCAGAGCAAGTCTGCCTGATCATGAAGCACCAAACCATGACCGTGCACTATTTACATTCATGAACTCTTTGCATTCTTCTTGACAAGGACCAAGATGGTCCTAAAATCCAAGAGGAAATAGAGTTTGTAAGTGGAGGCCCAGGTATACCACTGCTGGGAATAGAAGTAGAAGTAGAAGGTGGTAGAAACACAGTCAAGGCAAAACATGGTGCTTCCAACAGAATTTTCTCTGTCATTCTTATTAAGAACAGAACTTATTTCTTATTTAAGAACAGAACTCAGCCTCATAACTTTACAGGAAAGTGGTCTAGACCAGTGCTTCCCAATAGAACTTGATGTGATGATGGAAATGTTCTATATTTGTACTCTCCAATACAGTAGTCACTAGCCACATGAGCTATCAAATATTTGAAATATAACTTGAGAGACTGAGAAGTTGAATTTTAAATTTATTTAATTTATGTTGAAATAGCCACATGTGACTAGTGGCTACCATGCTACATAGTATATAGATCTAGACTATTATTAGCATGAACTACCTTAAGAAACAGTTTCAAAAGCAGTATGGTTTAAATTTTAGACATATTCATTTACAACCAGTGTTGGCCTCCAGTTTACCATATAAACATGTAAGCAATCTCTGGTGCCCAGTGCCAGTTTGACTTTGATGTGTATCTCCTAGGTACATCCTATTGAAGGGATTTGAATGAACTATCTCTTATTTCTGTCCACTGGCACTGATCTTTATTGAGGGCATTTCTATCTTTAGGCAGGCTGTACAAAATGTGAAGTACTGTACACATGTAGAACACTTCCTCTGTAAGTATCTATGTCATATGACTGTCTCACATCCACTTTTCCCAGGCAGGATTTTTTTTGTACCCTCCCCTCTTCTCTCTTTCTTACTGTTTCCTTTTTTAATGTCTAAGATGACACAGATACAACACTGTGTCCTTTAACAAGTTCCTTTTCTTTTGCATATTGATTTCTTTTCCTTTGTGCTTATTTCCAAAAGCTGTTTTATCAGTTCAGATCCTTAACAACAAAGAAATTTAAAAAAAAAAAAAACACATACACACAGACCAAAATACAGTTCAAATCATTAACAACAACAACAACAAAATCTCAGAAATGATGATAGATCTTGGCTTGCTGATTAGTACATTTTGGATATTGATCAGATATAATAATTTCAATATCAACATATGAAGAATTTAACATAAGGCATTGCTCTTGGTTTTTCCCAGTTTTCACCTAGATAACATGGTAGTTGCATTTAATCCTTTGAAATTGCCCATTTGTCTGACTCTTGAGTTCTTTGCCCTGCTTTCCACAAATAAATAACTTTCCAGTGAGGAAATACCAGAATAACAGTGTGGTGTTTAGAAGGCAAAAATCTGAAATATCATAATAAAGTAACATTTTCAAAGAAAGAGTCTATCTTTACTCCTTTTTCCCTAGTCTGAATAGCTTAGAACAAATGTGCCTCAGGGCTTTCATGCTAAATGTTCCCAGTTCATAAAATCGTGATTATTAATCAGGCTATCATTAAATATTAAGTTACTTTTGAGATAAATGTCATTTTAAATTTGGAATCCTACTTTTTTTTTTCTAAATCTAAGGAGAGCATTTTCATTAGGCTTTATGGAAAGAGTGCACATAGAAAGCTTAGAAGCTATTAAGAAGCTACTTCTTAAACTTGGCTTCTGGTTTCATTCGAGCCCAGCCAAATAGTTTCCAGAATAATAAACACAATTTGTAAACATCTATATAAAGCTAAAGTAGAACATTATGGTCATCGTTTTTATCTTTTTTTTTAAACTCTGGGGACCTATTTTATTGCAGGCATTTTATAACATTCGGAATACAGTGTTTGATGGGTAGCAGATGCTCAATAAATATTTGTTGAATGAGTTAACAAATTAATAAAACCTCAAAGAGTTTTTAAAATTACAAATGGTGACTAAGGCTATTGAATCCATAAATGCATACTATATTCCACAAAGCCCCATGAATTAAAATATCCATGTCGTTTGCTGGTACTTTATATTAGCTTCTCTTCTTTTACAGCAATATGTTTAAATCAGGGAGAGAGTTTCAACTAGGTGCAGGTTAAACACATATTCAAGTCCATAATGTTATCTGGGCCTACAAAATACATGCTAGAACACAAAACCAAAAGTTCCTGTAATATTCTTTGCAGTGATCCTGTGGGTTTCTTGAGAGCAAAGGGCTACTTTACCCAATTTTGCATCATCCCCCATGCTCAGTATTTAGTGACAGTCAAGTAACATTGTTTTGGAAGGAGGAGATGGAATGAGAGAGGAATAATGGATCTAAATCAGTATTCTTATTTATATTTTATGGTCTTTTTCCATTCTGACCATTATTGGAATAATAGAAATTATAGACTTATGTTGTAGCCAGGAATCATCAATAATAGGTTCAACTCGCCAGTATTTATAGGTTTCACTGGGTATGAGATAGATTACTCTTGCTTCACATTTTTTTTCTTCCACTGTTTACATTGTGTATTTATTTTTGGTGCTCTGCAGTAGCAAAGTCTAATACAAAGAACTGGATTCAGAAGCAGGAGCTTTAGCTACTGGCCCTGATGCTGAAAAGGCCCTGGGAAGATTGTTTAAATCTACCAGTGTTTTTCACCCAGTTAGAGTGGACCCATTCCAACTACTATACATTTTGTATTTTCAACATTTAAAAAGTATTGGTAGGCATCTATTTTGACCATAAATCTTGAATACTAAGACAATTAGCATTACTTCTGAAAGTCACATACTAAAACTTACGTTTAGTTTTAAAAATTCAGAGCTGCCAAAACAGTTGCCAATTCTACCATCTCTATCCATAAGAGAATTGTAATGTGATAGTAAATGTTATACATGTCATTCAGGCCAAGGGGCAGACAAAATATTACAGGAATTATTTGTGGTTCACTCTCACCTTTAGTATCATGCTATTAGGATTGCTCAATATTGATCCCATATTTTTGCTCATTTATTACAGGCATCCAGAATCCTTCAATTCAAAGAAAATTCCCAGTGTCTTATAAAGGTCAAGAACATGGTCTTTGGATTAAGATAATGCTGGGTTAGAATTCTGGAGGCTGCACCTCCTAGTTGTGTTGTGAGCAAGAGACTTACCTTTCTGAGCCTCAGTTTCTTTACCTGTAAATAAAAGATAATAATACCCACCCCAAGGAGGGATGAGAAATAATGAGAATTCTCACCATGTGAATTAACTGCGATAAGCACAGTGGCTACATATAATAATCACTCAATATTTGGTAGGTGATGAAAGTGATAATCATTAACAAAATTCACAAAGCAAATGAGATCATAACTTTGGCTCTCCTTCAGATACAACTCTAAGAATATCCCTACCTTCTAGGAAATGTAAATTTTACTTATGGGCATTTTGATCTTAAGCTGAAATAAAATCCAAATTGTAAATTTGTGAATTCATCACAATAGCTTATTTTACACCGACATGTTCTTTTATTATAATCCTGACTACATGCAGCTTGCAAAGATGAAAAACAGTGCTTTAAATATCACCATCTCTAAATCCAGAAAAACTAGTTCTTTCCTTGAAGAAAAAAAAAATGAAAAAACCCATAACAATATTAAAGAAGAATTTTTTAAAGGAAAATAGAATCCATAATTTTACAACCCTTAACCACACTACTCCTTTCAGTGAGAATAACAGCCTTCGTTTATTTTTGAATATTTTCTCCCTTTGTCCATAGTAACATTCTCTGTTATATACTGTTGCAACCATAATTATTATGATTTTTCCACACTGTTTTTCTCATTGTTTATTTCAAGACTGCATCATCTGGTACAAGTCACGTGAACTCAGGGCTTCAGTTGGTCCATCTGTGGTCCCTAATTTTTACATTTTTATTTTAGAAAATGTTGATGGAAATTGATGAGTTCATGTTCCTCACCAAATGCTTTGATATTTTCTTATCAAATTTTGCTGAATTGTATTTCTAGCAGTAAATTTAACATCCTAAGATTCATAGATGCTAGTAGGTCATCTTGCCCATCTGCCTTTTTTACCATTAATTATTTATTATTGTTGTAGCTTTCCAGTGTTTTACACAACAGAGACACATGGTAGGTTGAGCGAGGGGGCAGGGGTGAGGGAAGGAATATTTATAAAGTGCCATACACAGATGGATGGTTAAAAAATGCTGTTTAATGATCCCCACTAATGACAAGGATGGATGGAAAACATTATTCCCAAGGAATATGGAGATGGTGGTGTCTATAGTTCAGGGAACCTCTTCCCTTTTCTGTCTAATAATGAATAGAAATAATATCTAATAATGAATAGAAAAAAATCAAGCATACAATCGATTGTGACAAAGTCCAATTTTTAAATTAATTCCATAATATCATTGATTTGTTAGAAACTCGTTTTTCATGCTTGAATCTAGAACACAGTGTTTTGAGTATGAGTAGTCAGAGAAAGAAAAAACGGGACCTCCAGTTGATGCTATGCCGAGTGTCCCAAGGTGAATTTTGGAAGCGGTTTGCTTTGAGGCTGAAGGTATGGTATCTTAGTCCTTTGAGGCTATTACTACAGGATATCTTAGACTAGGTAACTTATAAAGAGCAGAAATTTATTTCTCACAGTTCTGGAGGATGGGAAGTTCAAGATCAAGGTGCTGGCAGATTTAGTGTCTGGTGAGGGCCTCTTCCTTAGAGATGGTGTCTTCTTGCTGTGTCAAGGACACAGGCTGCTCTCTGGGGCCTGTTCTGTAGACACTAATCCCATTCATGAGGGCCCTGCTCTCATGACCTAATCACCCCCAAAAGGTCGCACCTCTTAATACCATCAGCTTGGGAAGCAGGATTTCAACATAGGAATTCTGATGGGATGCAAGCATTCAGACCATAGCACATGGCCACCTGTGTATTGTGATTAGAATATACCAGGAAAGACTCTCACCTTTCCCCTCACATGATTTTCCCATCCCAGTTACCGTCCAGCATGTATTTCCATTATTATAGGATTATTCCTTTGAGGCTTCACATGGAAATACATTCTATTATTTAGAAAGAGAAGAGATCATTGTTGACAGGTATAAGCTTACATTTTGAAGAAAGAAAATGGACTCACTAACTTTGATACGTTCTTCTCTTACTTTTCTTTATTTTTTTAATTGGTGGAAATGCCATCATATTGAAGAGGCCCTCACCAGACATGAAAGCTGAGAAATGGAAAATTCACTTGTATAACATTTTAAACTTAAGAAATTTACCACAGTCAACTTTTTCCTATTCCTCATCAGTCCAGTCGAAGATGTAGATGAGTAGTATTCACACAGAAATCTCACAGAACCATAAAATTGCAGTGACAGAAGGCACTTGAGGGCCATCTTGTCAACCTCCACAGACTAGGAGTTTCTCCTGTGTATACCTGACGGGTGATCACCTGGATCTACATGAACACTGCCAGGCAGTGGGCCTGGTAGTTTTTTGAGGTAGCACTGTCCATTGTTGGTCAACAATAATTACTAGAGAGTTTTATATATGTACAAATTATTCTCTACCTAGTTCCAGGAAATCCAGCTCTTATTTTTAACCCAGGCCTTGTTAAAGTTGGCAAATAAAGGTCATCAGAACTTTAAATAAATTGGAGGTTATCCATAATAACTGGTAGTATTATATTATGTTAACCAAAATATCTAACAAAACAAAGAAGATACTAGTTCTTTGAAATTTATTATTCATTCACTTCTTGGGGGGTAGTCCACAACATGTGTTAAGCATTCATATTAGGTGACACACTAGCTAGGTACAAAAGATGCAAATATGGATACAGAGATGTTTGTCAATTTTAGTAACTCATGTCAAGTAGATGTTTCCAGGTTTAAGCCCTCATGGCAACTTGTACTTTGCTGTTGTTGCTTTTATTAGAATTGTAGTTAGTTGCTTGCATGTTTGTAGAATATCTGTTTACCTCCATGAGAGTGTAAGCTGCACCATGTCAGAGACTGTGCCTCAAGCAGCATAGGGGTTCATACATATTTGCTGCATGATAAGAAAGGATTCTAATTGAATAGTTATAATGAGAAAAGCATTATAATAGATAAAACAAACTTCTAACCCATTGAAGCAGGAAAGATTAATTCTTTCTGGGAAGGTACTTATTCTTGATCTTGAATAATGAGTAAAAGTTTATTAGGTGGAAAATGCGGAAAAGAACATTTCATACATAGGAGTCATATTGAATTTGGGGAATGGCAGGTAACATAAGGTAGCAGGAATAAGAGGAAACTGAATTTTAAATAAATAAGGAAGGAAATAATTAAACCTGATTATTTACTTTTTTAGTCAACTAATATTTATCGCATGTCACTTGGGACACAATGATGAATAAGATCAGATGTGATCCCTGCCCTCCAGGAACTTAGAATCTAGTGAAGAAGATGGATATTTATCAAATAATCAAAGTAATCATCCCAACAAATATAAAATTGATGTTGTGACAAATGCTACTACAGGTGAAAGGTACCTAGTTCTGTAAGTTCTTATAATAAGAGGATTATTGTATTGTCAAGGAGGTCAGGGGACAATAAGATGTGATCCTTGAGTTGATATCTGAAGGTGAAGAGGGGAAAGAAAGATGTACAAATTCCCTATATATTTGGGAATTTGTACAATTTGTACAAGAGGGAGAATAGCACATTAAATAAATGAAAGAAGGATCTACAACGAGGGAGGGGAGGTGGGGGACAGCAAGGGACATGTAGAAGCACAGAAGTAAGTGAAAGATAGACCTTGCAGTCTTTGTATAGTGTTGTGTCTTTTTTTTCTTTATTTTATTTTATTTATTTATTTTTTGGAAATGGAGTCCTGCTCTGTTTCCCAGGATGGAGTGCAATGGTGTGATCTCGGCTCACTGCAACCTCCACTACCCAGGTTCAAGCAATTCTCCTGCCTCAGCCTCCTGAGTAGCTGGGATTACAGGCATGCGCTACTACGCCTGGCTAATTTTTGTATTTTTAGTAGAGACGGGGTTTCACCGTGTTTCCCAGGCTGATCTGGCACTCTTGAGCTCAGACGAATCACCTGCCTCAGCCCCCTAAAGTGCTGGGATTACAAATGTGAGCCACCGCACCCAGCCAGTGTTGTGTCTTAATCCTGAGAGCCAGAAAGCCATGGGAGCATCTTCTACAAGAGATGGCGCTGACCTCCTGGTGTTTGGGCTGTAGTGCGCAGAGCTGACTGGAGAGATCCAAGGCAGAAGGAGGTTGTTATCATCAAAACCAGTGCTAGGGAAGCAGAGGTAAGGAAAGAGCAGTTCTGGGAAGTGCACCTCTCTTTGCAAGAACACAATTAAGTTGCCTCACTGCGGCCATTACCCTTTACTGAAACAAACAATATGTAGGAGATAATTCATCTCAACTTGGTGTAGTTTGGATTAGTATTTTGACATGGGGGTAGATTAAGAAATAAAAGGTTTTTAAAACTCTGACTAGAAGGTGAATGGCAAATAATAATGAGGTGGGATTTAATGGAAAGAGACTTTTATAGACAACTAGAGATCTGGGTTCTAGTTCAAGCTCAGCAACTATCAACTGAGGTCAGCCAAGTCATGTGACCTCAGTGAGTCTCAGTTTTAAAAGATGTAAATAAAGAAATTGGACCAGATCATATCTAAACTCCCTTCTGCCACATTCTGTGATTTTAGTCTCAAAACATGGAGGTATATAAAGCATGGTGTAATACTTAAGTCATAGAGACTTCTCAGTATTTGAGCTTTTAATACAGGCACATTACCTATAGCATGTTTGAGTATGGAGAAATAGGAACAGAATGATAATTTAAAGTGTATTTTTACTATGAGACAGAGCCCAACTGAGAAACGGTCCTTGTTCAAGAATATTACTGCTAAACATTTCAGACCAATCATTACACGATCTAAAAGTTAATTTTTACTGGAAGAGACCTTACAGATTGTTCAAATCCTATCCAAATTTCATGAATATTTCCATATTTGGTTTCATAGAGGCTGAGTCTGTCTTATGCCAACCATCCAAATGGAATGTAAAATTTATGTCATTCACCCAAATCGTGGATTGTATCATCCACGTGGAATACCAGGTAGTGACTGAAGTTCGTGATTTATTTTTCAGGATATTACTGGGTGGCCCATGGTTTCCCATTCCTTTCAGTAGTACCAGTAGATTCTCTGTTGGTTGCCTTCCTTATTTTTTTCATCACCTCTCATTTTTATCCCCTTCACTACACTGTGAGTCTGGGAAGACTTGCAAAAGGAAAGATTTAGAAGGACACATCTTGGGTGCCAATATAAAGGGCACTTTTACCATCATAATAGAAAACCCAGTAGCTGAATAGCTGAATGTGGATATAAAAGTTTGAGCCCTTTTCTGTGTGCCTTTTGAAGCATACTAAAAATTTCCAGCCATCACAATACCTTGTAGTCTATAAAAGGTCCAAGATGCTTTATAATTCAATATTATATTTTTCAGAATAAAGAAGGGTTCTTTTTTTTTCTGGTCAGCTATGTTTTATAAAAGGCCATTTTTCTAAAAACCAAATCTGGTGTTTTATTCTGTAATTTTAGTGAATTTTAGTGAACATATATGTTTAGGGCCTAATTATTTAAATAATTATCCTGATGAAGAAAAATTATATTATGGGTCTAAACAAAATAGTTTATTTATTTATAAATTTGGAGACAGCTATGATATTGAAAGAAGCTCATATTACATATCCTATTTATTACTTGTCTTGTCCCCTTCTTATTGCAACACAATGCTTCCTTTGGCCACTGAAAGGAAAGCTTTTAGGATTTCATCTGAGTGTATCTAAAAAAAGCATCGGTTATATCAAGGATAAAAGTTCTAATTTTTTTTTTTTTTTTGAGACAGAATCTCACTGTGTCACCAGGCTGGAGTAGTGGTGCAGTCTCGACTCACTGCAACCTCTGCCTCCCGGGTTCAAGCAATTTTCCTGCCTCAGCCTCCCAAGTGGCTGGACTACAGGTGTGCACCACCACTCCCAGCTAATTTTTGTATTTTTTGTAGAGATGGGGTTTCACCACTTTGGCCAGGATGGTCTCTATCTCTTGACCTCATGATCTGCCCACCTTGGCCTCCCAAAAAAGTTCTGATTTTTTTTAAAAACTAAGGAGTATATACTTGTCCTAAAGTTAAGGAAGAAATTGATATTAGCAGCCTTTGACTGCAGAAAAGAAATGTCACCTTCCACTTTCTGAGGACAAGGACAGCATTTCAGTTATTCCTAGAATTTTATATATTAAAAATAATAAATAGTATGAAATTTATTAAACACTTCTGACCAGGTTCTAAAGTAATGCAGGTTGCAGGTTTGTTGAATTTCTTAGAATAGCTGAAAATTTCCAGGACTTTACTTTAAATATATATACTTTAAATATATACATATTTTATATATATATATATTTAAATATATACATATGTTTTTAGGTTGTTATAATGTTATTGGTTTTTTATTAGTAAATTTTGGAGGTGCTTTTAAAAATTGCAGCCAACAATGGAATTAAAAAATATACACTGATTTAATCTTCAGCTAACAGTTACGATGCCTTTCTCTTCAGATACCTACTGCAGATCATCTTGTGGTTCTCTGAAATATAGTTTCTACAGAAACTTATTACTTAATGCTGTACATGAAAATTTAAGAAAATGCCTTAGAGCTATGTATGCAGTGATACAGACTTAAAGGTCTCAGAGCTGTTTGTTTGCAGTGCCTGCTCAGCATGTGCTAGCAACACAAAAATGAAATGTTAAACATCACTTACATCTTTAGAAAGGTTTGCTTTTTATCTTCACAGGATCGCACATGTGACTTACCCTGCCTGGCTCCATGAAGGAAGTGTCAAGTGTATGACATAATGCTAGTATTTTTGAGACTACATTAACCCCACTCCCCCTCCAAACCTGGAGCCTCAAGCTGTAATTAAGATGCCATGATGAGAAAGTTGTGTTTTGTCAGTTTTGGCCCTGAGCGGGTGGCAGCATAATGCCACGCTGCTGTAGAAGCAGGGTGCAGCTGTGCAAAATTCAAATGTTTGTTGTTGTTTATTGTTTACAGAGCCGCTTTTTTTTTTTTTCTAGAAGACTAATGAAGGGATATTGAGTACATTCGCGCTGGCTGACTGATTGTAGCAAGCTTAACTTTCAGTTGATTGAATGAGGTGAAATAAATCAACAAACTGCGGAAAGAAAATATTCACTAAGATTTTGCCCTTGACATGAAAACATGTGTTCTGAGGTCTCAAACAAAAGTGTCTTCTGTTTATACTGACAATTTATGTTTATAAATTATTCACAGTTGCATAATATCTACACAATTTAAGCACTGAATTATTGCATTTTATATTACACTTATATACAGAATTGAACTGCATGATTAATTTTATGGGGTAAAAATCATTATGATAGACATAAATTCACTTACAAAAGTATGATGAGAAAATACATCATATCCACTTTAATTACTGAGATTAAAAACGTAAATTTTGCGAACGCTCTAGGGTCGTAAAACACAATACCCTTACCCACAGGGAACTGGCAGACTCATTGCTAGAAGTAAAATTTATATGGCAGAAAAGGACATAAATTTAAAATGAAAAGTTAACGATAGAAAATTAACTAAACACTAAATAAAATAAATGAAACTTTCATGATGTTCTGAAGGTAGTCTGTTTCAAGCCATGATAAATATGAAAGTAAAGGTTCTTAAAATGAAATATGAAAACCATCTTCCTCAAGAAACTAGACATGGAAAATGTTTCATTGACTGTGAAGCAGCATGATAGCTTTATTTCTATCTGAAGTAAGGATGGTGATTGGAGGGCATGGGGAGGTAAAAGGAGCAGAATTGCAGTGAAAGAAAAAAATTAATTAAGTGTCATAGGAGATTAAAGAATTTTAGCCATGGACATGACACCACTTAATGGGTGAAGAAATTAAAGTTCAATTAGCAATTGAGGGCAATGCGGAACTGAGGTGTCCTGAGCCTCAGACAGAGCCCCTTTTATGATTCCATAGACCTCCAACTCTGTTTAGATGTTATCTCCTGGAAGGTATTTTCAGCCCAGGAGGCCTCTATATTAGGATTGGCTACAGTAAACTTAATGAAGTATGTATAAGTCTGAAAAAATATAGTTTGGTTTTGTGCTTGTTTAAGGGGCTGTGAGGATGGAAAGATCTAGGGATCAGGACAGGAAAGGAGGGAAAGCAAAGGAAGAAAGATAGGTAGCATGTGGCATAACAGACATGGGGGAAAGTAAGAGAGAAACCCACAGAAGAAGAAATAGAAGGGAGAAAGGCAAGCAAGCAAGCAAGCAGAAAGGTTCAGTGAGTTTCAAAGGCACTGTTGATCAGGGCTTATGCTCTGCAGCTTGCATTTATTATAGGCTTATTCTGAAGGCTTGATTAACTTTTGGAACACTGTTCACAGCTCTTCAACTGCTCAGGAACTTATGCCTTTGAGCCTGCGCTCTTTATCAGGTAACAAGCAGAACATTCTGCCCAGAGAGAATAAAAAATCTTTTAACCATGGTAACAATAATGAGAGCAGATCATCTTTAAATCTTAAGAAAATCAAATCAACAGGCCGTTTTCTCACCCTTAGTTTCTCTATCCCTGCTATCAAGAAAGGGCATTGAATTTCAGTGTGTCTTTTTTTGCGGGACTTGTAATCAACACTGGATTTCTTATAATAGAAAGTTCTTGATCAGTGAAGAAGATGTTTTGAAATTTAAGTCTTATGACCTCTCTTCACTTGAGACATACACCCTACAAAAAGGAAAATTCACTATACACAATGCACGTGAAATTATTTAAGACAAATAGTGACCTACCAGTGACTATGATATAGCATTTCCTTTTTTAATGACTTCTTCAAAATTGCAAGGCACACCATGCCCTTCACCACAAACAAATGACATATTTGTGTCATTCTGGAGTTAATTCTCTTCCTGGAAAACCTCTTATCTGATATTATAATCAGTTCAAAAATGATTTATCTTCATATTAGCATAAGACATGGTGTTCAAGAAAAGTACATTTATTTTATTTGTATTTGTATTCAAATTCAAACTGCATCAGCTCACAGTTTGTTATTTATGTGGACAATTCGATGATTGATTGTTGAGATGTCAGTGTACCTACAACTAAGTTGTTTAATGGAGACTCCATATTCAGATGAATCACTAGAATTGCCCCATCTCTAATATTTTCAGCTGTTTTTGCCTGCTCCCGGTAGTGTTGCTCAATTTTTAACATATATATGGTTCATCATCACCTGAATATAAAATTAGAACATGAACATCAGTGGCACCAAAGACAGATGCTATGAGGTGCCTGTTACGTGTAGGTTCAGTGCTCAGTAGAGAAAAGTTTGGACCCACAATCCCAGGCCTTTACTTATAATTCAATGGGAAAGACAGAACATATATGTAAAGAGAAAATTTAAAAGCTAGACTTTATTTAATAGAAACTAATATAGCTTTAATCTTAGTTTTCTTTCAGTGCTTGGAAACCAAACTTTAGGAAGAAATATGAATATTCTTATTCTATTCAGATATACCTCCTTGTAGTGAGCATTTCACATAAACAATCTCATCTAATCATCATAATACTGTGCATGAAATAGATACCATTGTCTTTATTTTGTAGATTAGAAAATTCAAGCCCAGAGAATTTAAGTTGCTTACTCAGTCATTATAGATATTCTTATTTTTGTAAATATAAGCATTTTTGTCACGTGTGATGAAAGTGTGTGTGTGTGTGTGTGTGTATGCTGAAAATATTCCTGTAACTCTGTAGTTGAAAAAACTCCTGCTGCAAGTATATTTATTGGCCACATTTGAAATAATTCTTATATAGTCCATCTACATTTTTCATTACGTTGTCTTGTATTCATTCAAGAGGATCTTTGGCCTCCAGATGGAGAAATAAATTTAACTTGCAGGATGGAGAAGCCAGGGGCATGCAGAAATTGGTGTGTATCTTAAAAGAGAGTTCTAATTATAAGGACCTCTTAAATCTAATAGTTTTTCCCTTTAGTATAAGCTGTTTACTGTGTGAAACATGATGTTTTATATTAAAGGTGGTATTCTGGATGAATTGCTTGAAGCTCTATGATTTTCTGCAAAAACATTATAGGGGAAGATAACTAAGAAGATGCTTGCTGCTACAAATCAGAATAACAGATCAATAAGAGGGACTACAAGAGCAGTAATACTTTAAAGAATTAGTACACAGGAGAAAAGAGCCGTGAAGCAGAAGAATACACACACATACACACACACACGCACACACACAACACCCACACACGTTCTGATGTATATTATATATACATAACATATAAACACAGATGCATTTTAAATAAGTGATCCCAATAACTCCATGTTTGCATCTTCTGGCCACATAGATTACTTTGGTCAGCTCTCTTGTGGAAAATAATTATGGAATGGATTAACTGTTTAATATTTATTAAACTCCTACACTGTATAAGCACTGTGCTTGGTGATAGGAACATAATAATAGAAAAGATGGTCTTTGTCCTCAGGAGTTCCCAGCATACTATGGGAAAGGTATATTGCAATGGTATGGTGGAAGTTTCATGATCCCACAGTGGGAATATTATGGAGACCTTTCTGGAGGAGGTGAGGTTTGAGCTGAGTCTTGAAAAGCAAGTACTGGTTAGTCAGAAGGAAACAAGAAAGATGTTTCCAGAACACAATATGGAAAGGCCAGGAGCTTGAAAGGGAATGTTGTGTGCAGTCTGGGGTTGCTGGAATATAGTGATGAGGGAAAGATGAAAAGTGAAGGTGGAGAGGAGGCTGGACCTACTAGGACTAACTAGGCTTTAAAGTGCTGGTAGGACTTCAAAAATAAAATTCCAATAATGATGACATTTTGCAGGATTTAAAGCATGTGAGTGGCAAGGTCAAATTTGTGTCTTAGCAGAGCATTCTAATAGCTATGTGGAAAATGGTTTTTAGGTGGACAAAACTCGAGTTTGGGATCCAATTTAAGGCTGTATTAGAAGTGTAGGCAAGGCTGGCCGATTGCTTAAGCTTGGGAATTTCAGACCAGCCTGGGAAATATAGTGAGACCCTGTCTCTAAAAAAAAAAAAAAAAAAAAAAAAATTAGCCTGGCATGGTGGTGCAAGCCTGTAGTCCCGGCTACTTGGAAAGCTGAGGTGAGAGGATCACTTGAGCCCGGGAGGCAGAAGTTGCAGTGAGCTGAGATTGTGCCACTGCACTCCAGCCTGGGCTACAGAATGAGACTGTTTAAAAAAAAAAAAAAGAAAGGAAAAGAAGTCTAGGCAAGTGATGCTGAGGATTCGAACCAGCATTGTGGTAATGGGAACCTTCGTAACAGTGTTGGAGGCATTAAGCAATGGTTAGGAGGTATAATTGGTAAGACTTGGTGCTTATTTGGATGTGGACGGACGGATCAGGACTTCACAGGGTTTTAGTGAGGGTGACTGGGTATGGGATGGGGAAGGCCATAAATCTGAGATGGAGAATGATCAGGAACTGGTTGGGGAGATTGGCACCTTGGTCAGTTTAGCTTAAGATGTCTGTGGTTTATCTAGAAGGAGTTCATCAGGGCAAGGTGCAGTGGCTCACCCTGTAATCCTAGTACTTTGGAACACTGAGGCAGGTGGATTGCTTGCACCCTGGAGTTCAAGACCAGCCTGGGCAACATGGAGAAACCCCGTCTCTACAAAAAATACAAGAATTAGCCAGGTGTGGTGGTATTTCCCAGGTACCTGGGAGGCTGAGGTGGGAGGATCATCTGAGTCCAGGAGATCAAGGCTGCAATGAGCTGTGATGGTGCCACTGCACTCCAGCCTGGGTCACAGAGAGAGACCCTGTCTCAAAAAAAAGAGTTGATCAAGCACATGGATATTTTAGTCTGCAGCTTGAAAAAGAGGTCTCTCATGACATGTTTGGGAGTTGCCCGCCTATAGGTATATATCATTGAATACACAGCCTCTTCTGTGTAGTACATTGTGTTGTCTTTTCCCCCCTTTCCTATATCCTAAAGGAAAGATGTGTATCTCCAAAACTATCTAGTCGTTAATATTGTACCTTCTGGTTGTATTCAGTCATTAATATTGTACCTTCTGGTTGTAACAACAGAATGATCCCATAGAACAGGAAATACTCTAGGAAAATGCAAGTTACCAAGTGATTGTTGCTTTCTTCCAGCTTTGTCAGTGGAAATGCCTGCCCCAGAAGGATATTGCTTCAGTTGACCTCATTTTTTAAGGATCCTGGCTCTGCAGCTTTGTCCAGTTCAAAATGGCAGAAAAGGCTCCCCCGGGCTTAAACAGGAAGACTTCAAGGTCGACACTTTCTCTTCCTCCAGAGCCTGTGGACATTATCCGGAGCAAAACATGCTCCAGGAGAGTTAAAATCAACGTGGGGGGCCTCAACCACGAAGTCCTGTGGAGAACGCTGGACAGGCTGCCCAGGACGCGCCTGGGGAAGCTTCGAGACTGCAACACACACGAGAGCCTCCTGGAAGTGTGCGATGACTATAATCTGAACGAGAACGAGTATTTCTTTGATCGGCATCCAGGAGCCTTCACTTCCATTTTAAATTTCTACCGGACAGGGAAACTCCATATGATGGAAGAAATGTGTGCACTTTCTTTTGGCCAAGAACTTGATTACTGGGGGATTGATGAGATCTACTTAGAGTCCTGCTGCCAGGCCAGATATCATCAAAAAAAAGAACAAATGAACGAAGAACTGAGGCGAGAGGCAGAGACTATGCGAGAGCGAGAAGGAGAAGAGTTTGATAATACCTGCTGCCCTGATAAAAGGAAGAAACTGTGGGACTTGCTGGAGAAACCTAACTCATCAGTGGCTGCAAAGGTATGAAACCCATGGTATTGCTTGCCTGTGTATGGTCAGAAAAGATGCTACCTACATGCAAGAGAGTATAACTTTTTTTACTGTTTTAGTAACACAGAACAAAGCATGGCTACACAGACAGTGAACAACTCCTTTCCAAAATCTTATTTAGTCCAATATAGTAATTCATTCTGGTTAACGTCATAAAGTGGCATTACCCTTTCATAAATAATAATTATTGTCTGTAGAAAGGGGCATGGGCAACAGAGGATGAAAGAGAGTCCTCGTTTTCCTGGCGCTGTATCATGTTGGTGACTTGGAGGTTGAGGAGAAAGCACTAGCTCAGACTCAGCAGGCACTGAGTCTTGTGGAAGATGAGGGCCTGATCTCCATCTTAAACAAAGGTAAGGTACTGTCACTGGAAGGAGAGGAGGTACCTCTTAGCCTGGCTCTGTAGAGGTTCAAGGAAAGAGACGAGAGCATGGCCCCAGGTAGCTCAGAGGGCAGGCACCACACACATGAGGAAGGGACTGTTTTACTAAGCTGTGTAAAAAATGAGTCAATGTCCAGAATGCATCCACGTACCCACCTTGTGAGGCCTCCTTTAACAGTGCATGTTTCTGACTGTTGTTGAATTTTTTTTTTTTTTTTTTTTTTACAATTGAGGTATTACCATGTCTGAGTTCATAAAGTATTTGCTTAAAATGAAGGCAAATTCATATTTTCCCATTGTGACTGCATATATCCAAATCTCATAGTAAATTTTTTGTCACTAATTCCAGTGTGTAATTCAACTGTGTGATTCTGTTTGTCTAATTTTATCTAGAGCTTTCAAGGTTAGCCCAAACCAATTTCCACTCCATATATTTAGTTCTGTATTGCAGTATGAATGATAAGTAAAAATTCAAAAAGCCATCTTTAGCTGCAGGAGTATAGTATTGACATTTTGTGCATAATGGATGAAAATGGAGTACGGAATGGAGAAGGGAAGAGTGTGTCATCACATGGATTCTTTTGATTATTTACTGTTTTTTCTAATATATTCTCCCTTGTAAATGGTAATGATTTCAG
Source organism: Theropithecus gelada (assembly GCF_003255815.1). Lineage (NCBI taxonomy): Eukaryota > Metazoa > Chordata > Mammalia > Primates > Cercopithecidae > Theropithecus > Theropithecus gelada. Next base: position 74,716,258 of record NC_037676.1, read on the forward strand.
AATTTGTAATAGACCATATGAGATTTTTGACTGGAAATTAAGATTCTACATGATAATCTATAGCACATAAATAATGTAAATAATCAGCTAATGCAGATGATCGTAAAACTGCTTTTTGTTTGATTTTCTTTCTGGTTGACTTCTAAAGGCATTTTACTTTCCAGCCAGGACATGCACCTAAGTGAAATAAAATGATATCTGTTGTCTATAACAAAGAAATGCTTATTTTGTGGCAAATGGAAGACTTTAGGTTTTTTTGTAGTTTTGGATAAGTTGTTTCCTTTCACTTAACTTGTAAGAAAAAAATAAATGTGCCACATTTGTGGGTTTTGATTGAGAAAGGCTACTGCTCTTTCCAATATCAAGTGTTTAGGTACATACTTGAGTTACTACTAAAAATATGGAGTGAATTTTGAAAATGAATGAGACAGATTCTGGAGTTAAGTGAGTATTGTGGGTGTTAAATGAGTTCTTTCAAGCCTTTAGGCAACTAAGGAATAAATCATTGTTCCATCAAAAGTTCCAGAGAAAGTTAGCCAACTATATAAAAATAAAGCAATTAAGTCAAAGACAATTTGAAAGGTTACTGTAGTTTATTTGTTCATAATGACATTATTAACCTATATCTAAAATTAAGTACTGTTACAGAAAAAATTTAAGATATATGTATATTTTCCCAAAGAATTTCTCACAAGATAGAATAAGGTCAATAACCTGATTTCCTACACAAGGTAGTTCATTTAATCTGTAAATTTTAGAAGAAATCGCCGTTTCTTAATCTCTAAGAAGGTAACTATGACCACGGCTTTTTACAATAGACCTTTACATATGCATCCAACATATTATTTAAATTTGCTTCAAATTGTGTCTGTATGAATAGACAAGAAATCTACCTACAAACTCTACCCAGCAGCCAAAGACATTGGTTTTAGAAAATTTTATGCAGTTATAAATGGTAAATTTGTTTCCACATTGTTAATCAAGCTAAGTCAGTCTTCACTATAAGTTGATTCTTTACTAAATTTCCATACAGGATTTATGTTTGTTTATATGTCTACATTTTCCTCTCTGTTTGAATAGTGAAATATTATGGAAATTATTTACATTTGATTACCTAGTAGTTTAGTGAAATTATTGTTCGTTTGTCTGAGGTTTAGAGCCTTTTAAAAATGGCTCTGTGTAATGTCTTATATAAACCACTACCTTTTCCTGTCCTCTTCTGGAGTCCTATAACTTGTTTTTTTTTTTTTCTTTCTGGAGTAATTCTTGGTGAGGGGAGTGGTAATGCAGGTATGTGTGGATAGTATTTTCACAACTTAAGAAAAAGTAGTAATATTACAGCTACACTAGGGTGATATTCTAGCCCTCACTATTTACTTTATTGTGTGGGTACATCAGGCTCTTTCCTATGTTGTGAAGCCCTTGTGTAGGAATGCTGGGAACCTTCGTGTTCGTCCTCACTTGCTTAGGAGGTAAGATAGCTTTAAAGCAGAATATCTGTGGACCTTGCCTTTCCAGTTTTTTGCTTATTCAGTATGATAATTTAGTTGAACATATGCTCTATGTGTGCCACACACATGAAAGTAGGTACTTAGACACTCCATTCTTTCCAGAATTTACAAATGTCCTTAAAATATACTCTTCTCTTTAACTGGGATTTCATATCATTGAAAATATTTGTGTGTTTTTCTCTTTCAGTTTTTGTATAACTTAATAGATTCCTGTAATGAAGAAAGTATAAAAACTATAAGATTATTTGCCAAATCCCTAGTATGGAAGGAAAAATTTGACCCTCTCTATCAGGTGTTACATAACAGGCTAAAATATCTATTCTTTGATATGAAATAAATACTCAGTAATCAGTTAAGCAATAATTGTTCAGCCCATGCTATATGCATCCCCTATGATATAAAAAATTATTACAAGGTCAATTGACCTACTATTTTTTTGTCTTTGGGTATTTCTCTGACAATAACAAGTCAACTCATTTGGAACATGTTCCCTGGTGTCACATAAGGAGCCACTTCTCTTACTTGGATGTTCTGGTGTATTAATACCTGAAAAAAAGCCAAAACGGGGTTTAACAATGTGGTATATCTGAAATATTACATTTAACAAATTAACATTTTTGCACACATATATAAAACCGGGAAATATAATCATGCTATTCAAAACATAATGACAGGGAGAATAGAAATACCCATTTCTTAGTTCTCTGGGATACGGTGTGACTTGGTAATGGGACACAGGTTTATATCTGTATGATGGACTCTGTCTTTTTTGACTCTTGTCAGTGTATGTTGGTGACTGTACATGCCCTCATACAGAAATAATGTACACAGTTTAATTTGGGGTGGTTTGTGAATGTGTGGCTCAGCTGAATGGGCCCAGGGCATGACTGGAACTACTCCCTGGGTTACTATGACAGGAATTGCTGACTTTAGTGTGCCTTTCATAGGATCGTGCAAGGGGAAGAAAAGGGCTCAACTTGCTGCCAGCTTCTTGGGCAAAAATTGGAATTCAACTTGATCCTGTACCTCTTCCAGGTCATGGCAATTTAGTCAGTCTCTGGACTGGAAACATTTTTCTCTCTTTTCTTTGGCTTCTTCCCAAGTAAACTGCAGTAGCTATTTCCCTGTAAATATTGCTTATAGTGACGTCAGTCTAAAAGGTGTTTAAAAGCATGTTTGAGAAATGGGTCTTGTGGCAGGCAATATTCTCAGCCTTTGGGATGAAACAACAATCAGGAAGTAGCACAGCCCACCTGAGATCTGAAAGAAACTAGACTCATCAGTACCACACAGGGCCCTCACTTTGGATGTCTTAAGAAGGTCAAGAACAAAGGAAATCATCTGGGTTTCCGGCAAATCCAGGAATCTGGGCTCATGGCTGAGTCCTCTGAGGGAAGACTCCCTCTAAGAGCATAAGTGGATGTGTGTGCTGGGCAGTGCCAGACAACAGGCTGATCTCAGGTGTCAGGTCAGGAAGCTAGAACGTAAGCAGCCCTTATTGGATAAGAACAGCAGGAGGCAAAATCTGCGGAAACACTTTTCTATTCGTCTGAACCAAACAGTGAGAGCACACAGCAGCTTTTTCGGGGCAGCATACAGGTCAAGTGGGGGCATTGTTTAGGACCTGCTTTCCACTCCTAAGTTTCCTCATTTATGCATAGCCACCACTTCCTCCCTCCCTTTCCCCCACTGCTCTTCCCCCTCCTCCTCTCTCTCTCACTCACTCACTCTCTCTCTCTCTCTCTCACACACACACACACACACGCATACATGTCTTGTGCCCCTCAGGAACTGGCTTTATTTTAGTTTAAGAAAAGTGGGGAATGATTGACTAGAGAAATATTTCTCCACTTTTTTCATCAATAGCCCCCTACAGAGAAAAATTAAGTTAAACTGAAAAATGGAGTTCAGAGGGCCACAAATGATGGTACTATGTAAGTTTTTTTATTCCTCCTCACTAGCACCAGTTTTCTCTCCCTGAAAATGCGTGGAACGGAGGGAAGGAGATGACCGTGTTTCTTGCCTGCATCTTATTCCCTGCATACATCCACAGGTCCATTGTTGTTGGCACGGTGCAGCACGGCACCTGAAGGGCCAGGAGACCATAGCCATCCTTGGATCAAGTCGGGAGCTGGTGGTGGCAGATGGGCAGTCTGTGCTTGGAAATTCAGCTCTCTGCAGAGCCAGGAGTCCAAATTATGAGTTTCTTAGATACTGGTACCTGTTTGGTTGCCCTGTTGATAACTCCTTGAGAACTATCTCCCTATTCCAACTAAATTAGAGTGTAGGCCTTTCAAGCCACAGAAATAGTAAAAAGAAAATAAATCAAAATAAAACAAAAACTACTGTGTACTTATCAAGGGAGAAAGAATACATAACATTCTCATTCTATTTATAGTGTACGGATCAGTTATTCTAATGCTTTGAATGAAAAATGAAGGAAGGCATTGGAACAGAATCATAAATGATTATCTTTCAGTTCAAGAACAGAACTTACACATGTTATGCTTGTAAGTAGATCCAGCCAAGTGAACAACTTGGGCTGTGTAACACTTTGTTTAGTTTTCTGATGACCATCTTAGTGGTAAGAAAATATAACAATAGGCTTTAAAACCAAAAATGAGCCAAAACCATGAAGTGATGCAGTGTGAACAACACAGAAACCCATCTACATTGAGGCCCCTCTGTGTACCGTGCGGTGCTCTCCTCTGCATTGAGGCACCTCTTTGTACTGAGCAGTACTCTCATTCTCATCTGCAGTGGGCTAATTATTATGCCAGTCACACTGTTTCTTTATTGGTGGTTTACCATTTTCCTTTCTTCCCCTTTCCTCTCTGCATCCCATCTGTACAGATTAAGCTGTTTGTGTTCTTCCAATAACATAGCATGAGAGTTCAGAGATGTTAACAGATGATAGAGTTTAAAAGAACTTGGCCAATCTGCAGAGGTTTAGCTTGAAGATTTGCTTTTCCCTTTTGTAAAGTGTATCATCCATGAAGACTAACAGGTCATAAACCTGAAAGAAATTAGGCATAAGAAAATAAAACAGATAAGATAGAAAACACCATTGGGTTTTGGTTTAAATGTCTCAAATATTATGTTTTTTAGCTGTAGTGATCCCATTTCTAGATCCATGCTTCTCTGCTTTCCCGGAAAGGCTGCCCTGAAAACTCACCACTGTTCAGTTGGCCACGTTTGGTCATGGCAGAGAAGGGCAAGAAAAGAAGAAGAAGAAGTCATAAAAAGCTCACACCCCCACATCCCATTGTAACCTAGGGTGCCATATGTTCTGCTTTTATGGAGATAGTCTTGGCTAATGCCTTTTGTCCATGTCTAATTATTAATAGCATTTCTTTTTACTCTTCAAAGTGTCCCAGTTTGCACAATGAACTAAGTCATCACCTTGCAAGTGAATATTTTTGAAAAAGTAAATTACCCAAGAATCATGCACTTTTTGATTCCTCTTTGCTTCTTGGTTGCATCTGAAGAGGTCTAGTCTTAATATCCAAGCAGTTTTTCCATCTCTTTAGAAAACTCATTAGTTTTCATTAACATTAAAAGACATCAGATTCTTTTCAAGCTTTATTTTTTAAACCTCAATAAATACAGTAATTATCATTTTCAGTGTTAAAAAATGAGTTCTTTCTATATTACTTAGTGTTATCACAAAATAGAGTACATCAGCAGTATTTAAATATTCTGGCTCTGAAAATTTATATACACTGCTTTGATTATTAGCAAGTTTGTTTTCTTTATTTCAAGTGAGGAAGTTTGTAAAATAAATGATCTACTCTTTTAGGTAAGCGTAAGTATTATGAAGGAAGGTTGCAATATTTAACACTGTCCACTTTGGAATACTCTAGAAGGATTTGAATACTGTTTTTGATTAAGTCTTCTTATCTGAGCTTTATCTATCATTAAAAGGAAGAAGAAAAACAAATACTTTCCAAATGCTAAGAGTTTATAAGAAATTTCCCATGGGGCATATACCTTGACTTTAGGTAGCCACCCTGTATTGTTTACTTTTAAGCATTTATGTTCTCTAGTGGAACCTCAATCTGAAAGTCCATCTGATAAGTACACGAAATTGCTTTGATTCCTCAAGGAGATGGTTGGTTATTGTCTTATCCATGTTTATTTATATTGTTACAATAATTTAGCTTCCCCCCATCCCCACCCCAGCATGTTGCAGAGAATCTTATAAGGATTGATACATTGATATATATAGTATATATTGATATACTAATAGTCATACTATTGATTAGCATTGTGATTGTGGTATGGTATAGATACAGCAGTTAGTTATACTGGGACTAAACATGAGAAGATGCTATATTGAATGTCACCGATATTTTCCTTTTTCTTAGCCACTTTTATATTTTATAGAAATATTTGGCATATAACATAAAACAAAATATTCTCTTCCCAGAGATCCTATAGGATTATTTGTTAAGGAGTGTTGAATCAGTCAGTTTTATTGAATATTACATATCACATATAAAATATTAAATATTTTATTGAATGCTAAATATTGCATAAATTGAATCATGAAAACTAAACAGCTTTGGGCACTTTATTAATTTTAATTCCTCTACATTTCCAGTTTGTTCCACAAAAAAGGCAGTCCACGAGAAATACATACACTAATTATTCAAATAAAATTTAAAATAATTCAGAGCAAAAAACAGAACTAGAAGAAACGTATTTTAAATCATCACAGTAACTCTAGAGAATGCTTTGTTTTCCACAAAATGTTTCAAATTATTTAATTAACAAATGACAATCTTATAATTTTTTAGAGTTTGAAATTCATAAACAAAATATGTTCATAATTTTTAAAACTTGCCTTCCTGGCGCTACCTGACATTTTAACTGACCCCAAGTAAGAGCCATTCCTAACTTAGAGACTCTGTCTGTATACCCATTTGAATTGATCATTTGGATAAAGGAAAGTGTTTTCCTTTATCATAATTAACAAAGTTGATTTGAAGAAAAATTGTGATCAAAACATGGTTCTAAAGGAAAAAACAAAACAGCTGCTAAAATACAATTCATGAAATAACCATAGATTACAATAGTTATTTTTGTTTTGAGCATTGAGTTAGCATTGGTGGTTTGATTCTATTTGAGAATAACCCCAGAGTTCCATGGCATTTGGTAATCTGTAATGCCCTGAGGCATAAATCTGCATTATGTATAACGTGAGCTTGGTGTGTAGGAGCTAGTGACTTTGAGAGGGAACGAGCTTAGCTGGTCACCCAACGCTGTCCACTCTACTCAATTTGTTTCTTTCTCCCCATTGTTATTTGCACTAGCTCTCGTTAAATGTTACTATATTTATAAGGGAGATTATGTGGCATAGTAGAGATTTATAAAGCTCTCAGGACACATCCCTTATTAAAAATATTCTATCTGGGTATTCTAAGAGGTGGTAGAAGCTTTTTAAGATAGCAGTAAGCTTGGGAATTATTTTTGCCCATTAACTGCCTGTTTGGTCATTAAAATCCTTCCTCCCTCTGCAGGAGGACAGAGAAAGATGACCCCATGCCACACCAGCAAGCTGTTCCACATAGTATGTGGGCATTGGAGGCAAGCTGCACTTACTGTATCTATCAGCAACATCCAGTTCTTAACCTCCTTTCCCAGTGTCTCCTGGACTGTAGTTGATGATCACTTTAGAGTTTATAAGCAGAACGTTGAAGGACTTGAAGAGACTGAGACTTCTCTGCAATTGCTATGTCAGGCTTAACACAAACATAATGAACCTAGAATAAAACAGCTACTTATGGATGAATGAGGAACAGAGACATGTAGTAACTGGCACAGAGGCAGGAAATAGAAAAATAGAAGAGGAAGACATTTGCTTTCATCTCTCTAAAGTTTTTCCAGGAGATACTAGGAACTAACATCAGAATTATACCAGACTTTCCACCTATATAGTATTTATTTATAGGCTGTGTATATATCTAGGTTTAAGTTAACTCCTTAACTAATGCATAAAATGAGTGTATTTTTACACTTAAATCATTTCCTTTAATGTCTTTAGAAAGTTTTAAGTAAAGGAATTCCTCTGGATATTACTAAGGACGGGTACCTGAACCCAACTGATGTTTGTCGTCAAGTTTCTGTGTCTAGGGTGGCTGAAGCTGTAGCAGCAGCCCTCAGTGAGTGGTACCCAGACAAAGTCTATTGTATGTGCCCGTGTGTGTGTGTGTGTGTGTGTGTGTGTGTGTGTGTGAGAGAGAGAGAGAGAGAGAGAAAGATGTTACTCTTACATACTACCACCTCTCCATTAGAGTATGTTCTATTATAAAGAACCCACCTGCAGAAAAAGCAATGAACTTCAGCATGTATTTGGCAATTTAGAGTAGATGCAACTTTGTCATCCACATAAGACAGTCAGCCCATTCAGAATACAAACTTTTGTGATAACCTGATAGGGCATGAAAATTCATAGGAAGTGCTCTAAAGGTCCAAGAATAGAAGGAAGAAATATTTTTATTAGTGTCCCAAGATTTTGTTTCAGGACGCTAGAGGTCATTGACACCCTAGATTTCATGCTTTAACTTCTCTCTCATTGAGTCACTCATGATGCAACCACAAGTGTTGAATGCCACTTTAAATGGCTACTTCAAGCCTATGCCACAGCAGCGCCAAGGACAGCCAAGTCAACCCGGTGCAGCTCCAGATGAGTTTGCTTGGTTGCAGCATCTGTCACTGCAGCCAACCTCAGGATATTTGCACAGGAGAGGAAGAATCCTGGCCTTCGAGTCATCGTGTTAGCTTTAATCAATATACTATCTAGAGCTCAAATTGGAATATTGAAGGGCAGTTGTCCTATCTGATGTCATCTAAGTTCTCAACCAAATGGATTCTTCAAATATAGATTTTGTAAAACACTCAGATTTTAGTTTGAATCTTAGAATTGCATTTGTTTCTGGCAACATTTTATGTAGGACTATCTAACTTGTGCATTCATGTCAGAGCATGTAGTTTTATTCAGGATTTGGTTGAATTAAAAAATAAATCAATGACACTATGAAGAACAACAACAGATTCATGCTGTGATAAATTAGATGCATTTCATTAATACAATGGCAATTTTCTTTCACTTTGGGAAACTAGCAGAGACCCTACATAATATCCTTGAGGTGAGCAACCTGTTCTGTTTCAGAGCATGTTTTAGCTTACAGGCAGAAAAACATTAGTAGGTAATCTTATTTTCTGAAAGGTGATAATTTGCCATACTACAGATGGAATGAACTATGTATGCAGTGAAAATATGAAATAGTAGGCCAGAGTCTAGGATAACATGAATTTGCCATTCATATTTGCTATATAAAAAAGCTGACACGCTTTATTATATTTCTTAAAAGAAGAAATATTCTTCTGCAGGTGTGAAAATTATTGTGTTATATAAGTAAAGTTATTGCATTATGAGTAATATTAAAATTCAAAGCAAAAAAAAATCTGCTTTAAGTCCTGGTCTTTATTTTTCAGACTCTAGCTTATGAGCCATTATAAATATTTTAAATTACATGGAATTTACCAAGTGCTAGTCACATACACCTTTCAAAAATAGTTTTATATACAGATTAGCCTGAGGAAACTTTAAGGCAGTAAACCATTTTGATAGGCAGATTTTAACAATATATCAAGTGTATTTATGAGCTTAAAGAAATAAATATTATAATTGAAAAAAACTGTTTTGGATTCTTTGTTTACCCGTCTTGGTTATTTGGCAAATGCCAAAGCTTTTTTTTTTTTTTTTGAGAGGGAGTCTCGCACTGTCGCCCAGGCTGGAGTGCAGTGGCCGGATCTCAGCTCACTGCAAGCTCCGCCTCCCAGGTTTACGCCATTCTCCTGCCTCAGCCTCCCGAGTAGCTGGGACTACAGGCGCCCGCCACCTCGCCCGGCTATTTTTTTTGTATTTTTTAGTAGAGACGGGGTTTCACTGTGTTAGCCAGGATGGTCTCGATCTCCTGACCTCGTGATCCGCCCGTCTCGGCCTCCCAAAGTGCTTTGATGAGCTTTTCTCCCCTGTTGCACTTTGATGCATACATTTAAAAATAAGTGAGCCTGAAGATCAGATGACAGGCCTTTGCTGTTTATCTGACCTGGCTGTGGTGGCGTGGCCTCATGGTGTATTTTCTGTGCAGAAGAGGTTCTCTAAGGCACCATATTGCCACCAATGGGAATTTGGAAAATATCTAGTCATTTTCATTGCAACACGGCCCAAATAAGGAAATGCCTTTCTTCCTTCAGCCATTATTTTATCTCTGCCTGAGGAGGTTCTGTTAATTTCTACATACCTGCTTCTTAGCTCCTGTCCCACTGCCTGCTCTGCTCAGAGCCGCACTGAGGCCCTTGAGAGCCTTCCTCACCTAGGACTGTTTGGGTTATACTTTACTGAACAGCTATTGATTTTCTATTGAATTTCTTTGGCTCCAATCAGACTTCACATTTCTTTTTCATCTGGTTGTAAATCTTTTCATGAGTTGATGTCTACTTAAATTTTCACAAAATTGAATATTGTAAGAGTCTGAATGGAAGAAGCTAGCTCACCCTCCAAATGAATTTCGTTTGGATTTTAACCTATAAAGGAGATGTGTGTTTTTCTTTATCCTAAAGCATTGGAGGCTGAGACAAGGTAGAATTTTCTCTCATCAACTCTTTAAAATCTGCATCTACATAATAATTTTCCTCTCCCTTTGAGAGAAGCTGCTTCTTCACCCACCGTCTGCCCTCCCTTAATCCATGAACTCGGGCTGTGCAAGTTAAGCTGGTTTTACTTTCCGCTTTCTCATAATAGCGTCACTATCCCCAGAGCCTTCTGTTTTGAGCAGAAATTTAACTCTGGGGAAAGAGACTGTTAATTGATACCTAATACAGTAACAGATGCTTTTCACAAGGCTGTATTAGCTTCTGTTTTCAAAGTCCTCTGTGAGGTATGGATACAACTTCCTAGTATCATCAGAATGTTCTTGCAACCCTTACTATATCTTCTTATTCTGAGACCAGTTCTTTTCTAACAATACTGCTTCCTTCCCAACCTGGGGAAGAAAAGGAACTTGTTCCCTGCAGGCCAGGGTCATGAAGTGAAAAGTACTTTCTCACGTCCCCTCAGTGATTAATACGACTTTCTCAAAACAGCAGGAGGGGAGAAATTTATATTTATATTGAGTGTCTGCTATGTGCCATACACTGAGCTTGGTGATTTTTGGTGTTGACTCTACAACTTTTTCTGTAAAGGGTCACAGAGTCACTGTTTTCTGCTCTGTGGGCCATAAGGTTTCTGTTGCAACTATTCAGCTCTGCTGTTGTGGTGAGAAAGCAACCATGGGCACTATGGAAACCAATGGAAGTAGCTGGATTCCTATACAGCTTGACAGCAGGTGAATTTAGCCCACAGGCCATAGTTTGCCAACCACTACTTTATATCAATCCTATGAGAACACATCATTAATTGTGTTACAGAGATTAGAGAGTTGAAACCCAGAAATATCAAATGTGTGTCGAGTGTCCCACACTAATGCCATATTTGATATTCATACCCAATCTAGCCACAGCCTGGCTTTCCCACAGTTGTATTACTAGTTGTATGTTTCATTCCTTTCCCATCATTCTCCAGTATTCTCATCACTTCTTGATATTCACTGAAGGCTTTGGTTTATCACTTAAAATCATCTTATACCCTACCCACTTGCTATCCCACAGGACAAAAGTGAATCATAAATTCCACCCTAGATGTTTCACATTTTGAACTCTGTTAGCATATGGATAAAACTAGTCTGTCTTTGGGATCTTGAATACTATTTGCAATCATGGAGCCCTCTTCCATTTCCCACTAAATCTACACTTTGTCCCTATTGCAAACTCTTTTATCTTTACTTATCCTATTCTTTTCCTACTGAGTTAGGACCACTGGATGCACTGCTGTGATCTAGACTTCGATCATCTCATGCTTGGACTATTGTTGTAAGTCATGAACTGGACATTTTCATTTCATTCCTGGCCTCCCCCCTCAATCCTAATCCATTCTCCATTTAGCCAACAGAATTAAGATATGTCTTTCTTGTGGGCCACTCCTGAATTAAAAACTGCAATGATTCCCCACTGCCTGCAGTCTAGTCCAAACTCCTTAGCAATGCATTTAAGATGCCTCACAACCCTCTTATATTACCACATGCCTTACCACTTCTCAAACACAGTGCCCCAGGTGTTGCAGACTACCAACCATTCCTAGACAGGTTGTTCACTGAACTCAACAGAGTGTTTCCACATGGCTATATCCATCCAGAAGGGACATCATTTTTTTCTAGTTTGCACAAATGTGCCTCATATACCAGCTGCAGCCACACCTGCATGCACCTGGCACAGTCACACCCCTATGGCCACCACTACTTCCTTCTCTGTCCTTCTTTCTATCTCAGCTCATATGTCACGCTCCTGTGAGGTCTGTCTGATTCTCTCTCTCACCTGTTTTCCCCTAGTTCTCTCTTCATCTTTGTAATCTCATGATTTTGACTGTGCTGTGTTCAACTGCTCAGCTAGGTTGCAGCATTTGAAGAATCCAACCATGTTTCTTATCTTCAATTACTGATACCTAGCATAGCTCCTGACACATAAAGAACACTGACTGTGCCTCCGAACGGCACAGAAGGGCAGGAATAACAGCAAAACTAAATGTTTCACAGTATTCCTGTTTCTCTGTGAAGACTAAATAGCATAGATAGAGGTTGGGTATCTGATTCTAGCGAGTAGACCTGAGTAATGCTGGGTTTGTTTTCAACAGTTTAAGAAAGCCGAATGTCTTCCTGATTTTAAATGGTTGTGCGTTTTCGATATTGGCTGGGAACCACAGATGTGGGTTTTACATTTTTACATTGTATAAACTCTCCATCTAAAATAGCAGTGTAGGCTGCTCTGTATGCCACAGGGTTTATGCAAAGAAAGGAATCAGGTGCTGCTGACAGGCAGGTTTGCAGATGCTTTGCTTTGCTTTGCAAGGGTTGCTCATTTGGTTATCTGAACTGTAGGCTCTGGGAACTATTGTCACAGGTAAAATGTAGCCTTTGTGTGGAGGAGAGCTTGATCTGACCCCCAGGGGAGAGGCAGCCCTTCTACCACTGATGGCAGATGGATAGATCACTTATTTAGGTTCAACCATCCACCCTTTACAGGACCTGGGCCCCAAGTGGGGTTTGTGAAGCAGGTTCAAGTGCACTGGTTACCAAATCGTCTGAGTCAAATGAGACAGAACACCCCCACATATAAGTTACATGAAGCAGATTTATTACTTACAGATAGGGAGCAAGGGACAACAGAAACCCGGAAGTCAGGGCAAGCTTCATCCCCCAAGGCTCAGGAAAGCTGCCCAGGGCAGATGGAATCTTGTCTGCATGTGCCCTACTTGCACTGCAGCTGAGGGACAACAGAAGACATCCTGTTCTGGGCTTTAAGAAACTAAAGCTTTGAAAGGCATCCCGTTTCTACACGAGACTGGAATAGAGCCCTAGCTGTTCTGTTCTGGCCAGTCCCTGTTTCAGACGTTGCACTTCCAGCACATTCTATAGTTATTCTAGAGAGCTATAGGCAAGAAAGGGAGGAGTCTGTGTCGGTACAAGGCCACCCAGGGAGCTGTCTCTCAGAGCTATCCTAGTACTCAGGAGAAGTCACAAGTGTGGATAAGTCCAGAGTTTGAAACAAGATAGATCTCCGAAATAATGTCTTTTTGTGAGCATTTGAAGATAGTCTGAAACAAATAAGTTCTTTTTAAAACTTGTACGATTTTAGAGACAAGATCTTGCTCTTTTGCTCAGGCTACAGTGCAGTGATGCCATCAGAGCTTGCCGTAACCTCAAACCCCTGGGCTCAAGCAATTCTCCTGCCTCAGCCTCCTGAGTAGCTGGGACTATAGATGAGCACCACCACACCCAACTAACTTTTTAAAATAATTTTTTTTGTAGAGACGAGGTCTTGTAATGTTGCCACCTGGTCTCAAACAGCCTCAAGCAAGCCTCCCATGTAGGCTTCCCAAAGCGCTGGTATTACAGGCATAAGCCACCATGCCCAGCTTTGGAAAAATTAATTCTTAATGGTGTAATGTGAAAAGAGGAAATCAAGAATCTTTATTTTTACTACAAAAGGTAAAAGAATAATAATGGTATCAGCTTGGGGAACTGACTTTCATTGTAATCCAAAAAAAAAAAAAAAAAAATTTCTGGGAACTCTTAAGTTCAGGATTTATATAAATATTAGGTATTCCTTTTTCTTTTTTTTTTTCTTTTTTATTATTCTTTAAGTTCCAGGGTACATCTGCACAACATGCAGGTTTGTTACATATGTATACATGTGTCATGTTGGTGTGCTGCACCCAATAACTCGTGATTTACATTAGGTTTATCTCCTAATGCTATCCCTCCCCATTCCCTCCACCCCCAACAGGCCCCAGTGTGTGATGTTCCCCTTCCTGTTTCCAAGTGTTCTCACTGTTCAATTCCCACCTATGAGTGAGAACATGCGGTGTTTGGTTTTCTGTTCTTGTGATAGTTTGCTGAGAGTGATGGTTTCCAGCTGTATCCATGTCCCTACAAAGGACATGAACTCATCCTTTTTTATGGCTGTGTAGTATTCCATGGTGTATATGTGCCACATTTTCTTAATCCAGTCTGGCATTGATGGACATTTGGGTTGGTTCCAAGTCTTTGCTATTGTGAATATTGCTGCAATAAACATATTTGTGCATGTGTCTTTATAGCAGCATGATTTATAATCCTTTGGGTATATACCCAGTAATGGGACGACTGGGTCAAATGGTATTTCTAGTTCTAGATCCTTGAGGAATCACCATACTGTCTTCCACAATGGTTGAACTAGTTTACAATCCCACCAACAGTGTAAAAGTGTTCCTATTTCTCCACATCCTCTCCAGCACCTGTTGTTTCCTGACTGTTTAATGATTGCCATTCTAACTGGCGTGAGATGGTATCTCATTGTGGTTTTGATTTGCATTTCTCTGACGGCTAGTGATGCTGAGCATTTTTTCATGTGTCTGTTGGCTGCATAAATGTCTTCTTTTGAGAAATGTCTGTTCATATCCTTTACCCACTTTTTGCTGGGGTTGTTTGTTGGTTTTTTCTTGTTAATTGGTTTGAGTTCCTTGTGGGTTCTGGATATTAGCCCTTTGTCAGATGAGTAGATTGCAAAAATTTTCTCCCATTCTGTAGGTTGCCTGTTCACTCTGATGGTAGTTTCTTTTGCTGTGCAGAAGCTCTTCAGTTTAATTAGGTCCCATTTGTCATTTTTGGTTTTTGTTGCCATTGCTTTTAGTGTTTTAGACATGAAGTCCTTGCCCATGCCTATGTCCTGAATGGTATTGCCTAGGTTTTCTTCAAGGGTTTTTATAGTTTTAGGTCTAACATTTAAGTCTCTAATCCATTTTGAATTAATTTTATATAAGATGTAAGGAAGGGATCCAGTTTCAGCTTTCTACTTATGGTTAGCCAGTTTTCCCAGCACCAGTTATTAAATAGGGAATCCTTTCCCCATTTCTTGTTTTTCTCAGGTTTGTCAAAGATCAGATGGTTGTAGATGTGTGGTATTATTTCTGAGGGCTCTGTTCTGTTCCATTGGTCTATGTCTCTGTGTTAGTACCAGTACCATGCTGTTTTGGTTACTGTAGCCTTGTAGTATAGTTTGAAGTCAGGTAGCGTGATGCCTCCAGCTTTGTTCTTTTGGCTTAGGACTGTCTTGGCAATGCGGGCTCTTTTTTGGTTCCATATGAACTTTAAAGAAGTTTTTTCCAATTCTGTGAAGAAAGTCATTGGTAGCTTAATGGGGATGGCATTGAATCTATAAATTACCTTGGGCAGTATGGCCATTTTCACGATATTGATTCTTCCTGTCTGTGAGCATGGAATGTTCTTCCATTTGTTTGTGTCCTCTTTTATTTCATTGGGCAGTGGTTTGTAGTTCTCCTTGAAGAGGTCCTTCACTTCCCTTGTAAGCTGGATTCCTAAGTATTTTATCCTATTTGAAGCAATTGTGAATGGGAGTTCACCGCGATTTGGCTCTCTGTTCATCTGTTATTGTTGTATAAGAATGCTGGTGACTTTTGTACATTGATTTTGTGTCCTGAGACTTTTCTGAAGTTGCTTATCAGCTTAAGGAGATTTTGGGCTGAGATGATGGGTTTTTCTAAATATACAATCATGTCGTCTGCAAACAGGGACAATTTGACTTCCTCTTTTCCTAATAGAATATCCTTTATTTCTTTCTCCTGCCTGATTGCCCTGGCCAGAACTTCCAACACTATGTTAAATAGGAGTGATGAGAGAGGGCATCCCTGTCTTGTGCCAGTTTTCAAAGGGAATGCCCCAGTTATTGCGCATTCAGTATGATATTGGCTGTGAGTTTGTCATAAATAGCTCTTATTATTTTGAGAGGTGTTCCATCAATACCGAATTTATTGAGCGTTTTTAGCATGAAGGGCTGTTGAATTTTCTCAAAGGGCTTTTCTTCATCTATTGAGATAATCATGTGGTTTTTGTCTTTGGTTCTGTTTATATGCTGGATTATGTTTATTGATTTGCATATGTTGAACCAGCCTTGCATCCCAGGGATGAAGCCCACTTGATCATGGTGGATAAGCTTTTTGATGTGCTGCTGGATTCGGTTTGCCAGTATTTTATTGAGGATTTTTGCATCGATGTTCATCAGGGATATTGGTCTAAAATTCTCTTTTTTTGTTGTGTTTCTGCCAGGCTTTGGTATCAGGATGATGTTGGCCTCATAAAATGAGTTATGGAGGATTCCCTCTTTTTCTATTGATTGGAATAGTTTCAGAAAGAATGGTACCACCTCCTCCTTGTACCTCTGGTAGAATTCAGCTGTGAATCCGTTTGGTCCTGGACTTTTTTTTGGTTGGTATGCTGTTAATTATTGCCTCAGTTTCAGAGCCTGTTATTGGTCTCTTCAGGGATTCAATTTCTTCCTGGTTTAGTCTTGGGAGAGTGTATGTGTCCAGGAATTTATCCATTTCTTCTAGATTTTCTAGTTTATTTGCATAGAGGTGTTTATAGTATTCTCTGATGGTAGCTTGTATTTCTGTGGGATCAGTGGTGATATCCCCTTTATCATTTTTTATTGCGTCGATTTGATTCTTCTGTCTTTTCTTTTTTATTAGTCTTGCTAGCGGTTTATCAATTTTGTTGATCTTTTCAAAAAACCAGCTCCTGGATTCATTGATTTTTGACGGGATTTTTGTGTCTCTATCACCTTCAGTTCTGCTCTGATCTTAGTTATTTCTTGCCTTCTGCTAGGTTTTGAATGTGTTTGCTCTTGCATCTCTAGTTCTTTTAATTGTGATGTTACGGTGTCAATTTTAGATCTCTCCAGCTTTCTCTTGTGGGCATTTAGTGCTATAAATTTCCCGCTACACACTGCTTTAAATGTGTCCCAGAGATTCTGGTATGTTGTATCTTTGTTCTCATTGGTTTCAAAGAACATCTTTATTTCTGCGTTCATTTCATTATGTACCCAGTGGTCATTCAGGAGCAGGTGGTTCAGTTTCCATGTAGTTGAGTGGTTTCGATTGAGTTTCTTAATCCTGAGTTCTAGTTTGATTGCACTGTGGTCTGAGAGACAGTTTGTTATAATTTCTGTTTTTTTTACATTTGCTGAGGAGTGCTTTACTTCCAACTATGTGGTCAACTTTGGAATAAGTGTGTTGTGGTGCTGGGAAGAATGTATATTCTGTTGATTTGGGATGGAGAGTTCTGTAGATGTCTATTAGGTCTGCTTGGTGCAGAGTTGAGTTCAATTCCTGGATGTCCTTGTTAACTTTCTGTCTTGTTGATCTGTCTAATGTTGACAGTGGGGTGTTGAAGTCTCCCATTATTATTGTATGGGAGTCTAAGTCTCTTTGTAGGTCTCTAAGGACTTGCTTTATGAATCTAGGTGCTCCTGTATTGGGTGCATATATATTTAGGATAGTTAGCTCTTCCTGTTGAATTGATCCCTTTACCATTATGTAATGGCCTTTTTTGTCTCTTTTGATCTTTGATGGTTTAAAGTATGTCTTATCAGAGACTAGGATTGCAACCCCTGCCTTTTATTGTTTTCCATTTGCTTGGTAGATCTTCCTCCAACCCTTTATTTTGAGCCTATGTGTGTCTCTGCACATGAGATGGGTCTCCCGGATACAGCAAATTGATGGGTCTTGACTATCCAATTTGCCAGCCTGTGTCTTTTAATTGGAGCAGTTAACCCATTTACATTTAAGGTTAATATTGTTATGTGTGAACTTGATCCTGTCATTATGATGTTAGCTGGTTATTTTGCTCGTTAGTTGATGCAGTTTCTTCCTAGCATCGATGATCTTTAGATTTTGGCGTGTTTTTGCAATGGCTGATACCGGTTGTTCCTTTCCATGTTTAGTGCTTCCTTCAGGAGCTCTTGTAGGGCAGGCCTGGTGGTGACAAAATCGCTCAGCATTTGCTTATCTGTAAAGGATTTTATTTATCCTTCACTGATGAAACTTAGTTTGGCTGGATATGAAATTCTGGGTTGAAAATTCTTTTATTTAAGAATGTTGAATATTGGCCCCCACTCTCTTCTGGCTTGGAGAGTTTCTGCCGAGAGATCCACTGTTAGTCTGATGGGCTTCCCTTTGTGGGAACCCGACCTTTCTCTCTGGCTGCCTTAACATTTTTTCCTTCATTTCAACTTTGGTGAATCTGACAATTATGTGTCTTGGAGTTGCTCTTCTCGAGGAGTATCTTTATGGTGTTCTCTGTATTTCCTGGATTTGAATGTTGGCCTGTCTTGCTAGGTTGGGGAAGTTCTCCTGGATGATATCCTACAGAATGTTTTCCAACTTGGTTCCATTTTCCCCATCACTTTCAGGTACACCAATAAGACATAGATTTGTTCTTTTCACGTAGTTCCATATTTCTTGGAGGCTTTGTTCATTTCTTTTTACTGTTTTTTCTCTAAACTTCTCTTCTCACTTCATTTCATTCATTTGATCTTCAATCACTGATACCCTTTCTTCCAGTTGATCAAGTCAGTTACTGAAGCTTGTGCATTTGTTATGTAGTGCTCGTGTCATGGTTTTCATCTCTATCAGTTCGTTTATGGACTTCTCTGCATTTGTTATTCTAGTTAAACATTCGTCAAATCTTTTTTCAAGGTTTTTAATTTCTTTGCGCTGCATTCGTAATTCCTCCTTTAGCTCGAAGAAGTTTGATTGTCTGAAATCTTCTTCTCTCAACTCGTCAAAGTCATTCTCTGTCTGGCTTTGTTCCATTGCTGGTGAGGAACTGCGTTCCTTTGGAGGGGGAGAGGCGCTCTGATTTTTAGAATTTCCAGCTTTTCTGTACTGCTTTTTTCCCATCTTTGTGGTTTTATCTACCTTTGGTCTTTGATGATGGTGACGTACAGATGGGGTTTTGGTGTGGATGACCTTTCTGGTTGCTATTTTTCCTTCTAACAGTCAGGACCCTCAGCTGCAGGTCTGTTGGAGTTTGCTCGAGGTCCACTCCAGACCCTGTTTGACTGGGTATCAGCAGCAGAAGCTGCAGAAGAGTGAATATTGCTGAACAGCAAATGTTGCTGTCTGATCGTTCCTCTGGAAGCTTCATCTCAGAGGTGTAACCGGCCATGTGAGGTGTGATGTATCAGTCTGCCCTTAGTGGGGGATGTCTCCCAGTTAGGCTACTCGGGGGTCAGGGACCCACTTGAGCAGACAATCTGTCCGTTCTCAGATCTCAAACTCCATGCTGGGAAGACCACTATTCTCTTCAAAGCTGTCAGACAGTGACATTTACATCTGCAGAGGTTTCTGCTGCCTTTTGTTTGGCTATGGCTTGTCCCCAGAGGTGGAGTCTACAGAGGCAGTCAGGCCTCCTTGAGCTTCGGTGGCCTCCACCCAGTTCGAGCTTCTGGGCTACTTTGTTTACCTAAGTAAGCCTGAGCAATTGCGGATGCCCCTCCCCCAGCCTTGCTGCTGCCTTGCAGTTAGATCTCAGACTGCTGTGCTGGCAATGAGGGAGGCTCCATGGGCATGGGACCCTCCGAGCCAGGTGCAGGATATAATCTCCTGGTGTGCTGTTTGCTAAGACCCTTGGTAAAGCACAGTATTAGGGTGGGAGTGACCCGATTTTCCAGGTGTTGTGTGTCATGGTTTCCCTTGGCTAGGAAAGGGAATTCCCTTCCCCCTTGCACTTCCCGGGTGAGGTGATGCCTCTCCCTGCTTTGGCTCTCGCTCATTGGGCTGCACCCACTGTCCTGTCCCCACTGTCCGACATGCCCCAGTAAAATGAACTCAGTACCTCAGTTGGAAATGCAGAAATCACCCATCTTCTTTGTCGCTCAGGCTGGGAGCTGGAGGCTGAAGCTGTTCCTATTCAGCCATCTTCCTTGTTTTTCTAGGCATTCCTTTTTCTCTCAAAAATGCTTTTTATCAGCATGCTACTTGATAATAAAGAATGTTTAATTCAAATATTATTCTGGCATTTCAGACCTTACTGATGGGATTCTCTAATTTAGAAAGAGTCTTAGTCAGTCCCTTTTAAATTCTGACATGTTTCAATTTAATAATTCATAAAATTATTGTTTGAAGGGTTATTTTGTGCATTAGAAACCTTTAAGCCTTATATACATCTTCTAAGAATTTTAATGAGATATTTGCTAAGAGTAAAATTGTTTTCACTTGTTTAAACTTCGACATGATAACTGTTTTTGAGCTTTTAGTAGATTGTATTATAATTTAATTCTTTCAAAATTCTGCAGCAAAAACAGAAAAAAATAAACTGTCATGTTATTTTCAGTACTGCTGTTAATTATTTGTGCACTGATTGGAGGAAAAGCCATCTTTGAAGAAATCATAAGATTTTATAGGAGATGAAATTGATCAATATAAAATGAACAGAAAATGTTCTTTATACTAGCATAGACTTGAGTAAACTTTTATTTGGTATAGTATTTAGAATTTCAGAGGAGGGATCTAATTATGCAAATTTTATCAGATAGAGAAAGCTTTGTGAATAAGAGGAATAGAAAAATCAAGTAGCAGGAATAGAAAAATGGTTAGAGTAGAGGAAGAAAGTGTAAACAAAGGCAAAAGGAAAGAAAGGAAGGTGTCCGATGCATGCATGGTATTTTAGGGAAACTGTCGGTGGTAGGAATCAGGCCGAAGGGCCAGGGAGGGCCATGTACTGCCCTGGTTTGAGGCCCACCTGAGAGTCTCCATCCACACAGAAGGGCATAGGTAGATGAGCTTTGGCCTTATAGGTGTCAGCTGCTGGTAGGAAGCAGCTAGGTAGGTGCGCACACAGGTGAGGGGGACAGGCTCTGGGGTAAGACAAACTTGGAATGGAGGCTCACTGTGCCATTTAACCATGTTGGTGACCTCGCTAAGCCTCAGATTCTCAGCTGAATAGTGAAGGGACACTAGTATGTACTGAACACAGTGATTGTGAGGATTAAATGATCTAGTTAGCTGAATCCCTGCTACACACACACAGCTAGCATGCATTATGTTACCATTATTACTCAAACTAATTTATTCTGAACCATCACAAAGAGGGATTTTTTTCCCATAAATATTTATTATTGTTCTGTTGCAATTTGAGTAATCTTATTAGTTTGTGAAGGCCAACATCTGCTTATAGGCAATAAACTATTTTTACCTGATTTTAGAACTAAACCCTTAAAAGGTAGTTAATGTTTATTGACTTGTCCAAATTGTCATAAACATGATATTTTAGATAAATGGATCATGAAATACAAATCAAAATTTAAATCTTAAAGAGGCTTTTTTTTAAATGCCTTCTGTTAATAGAAAAAAATGAAAATAAAAAAAGAATGAACTGATCATTCCAAAGTTTGCTTACATTATAGCATATGTATTTAAATATTCCATTCTGATGGTAGCTGTCATGTTAATCACTGAAAATAATATAACTGCCTGGAAATTGAGCAGCTATAAATAGTTTTATTCTTGTTCACAAACAGTGCCTTTGCTTTGAAAGAGGGAAGTGATCAGACTATCACTTTGCACTTTCTGGTAGGGCCGATTGGTTCTTATTTCTTATGCAAGTATCTGTTAGTAGGGTATGAAATTGAACACAGATCATTGATCTAAAGCCCTGTGATTGTGATGCATTAACAGTAATATGTCTGATTGCAAATAATTATTTGGCTCAGGAAGAATTGGATTCAATGTAAATATAATCTCGTCTATAAAATCTGTCCATGCTGAACTGCAAGAAGTCTTGAATTTATTCAAAAATGCTATAACAACTAGGGAGTAATTCGAATGCCATTATTTATTTAAAAAACAGTTTTTAATTACTAGTTTTTCACAAGGAACCACATTTTCTGAATTTAAGCTTGAAGTGGTACAGTGTTTCTGATATATAAATTTAAATAAAAATTTTCTCATAATCAAAATTTCAGATGTCAGAATTAGATTAGCATTTGGTAAATTATCTTCTTGATTAAGAACAAGGTTAGGGAGTGCCTTGGGGCTGGTAGTTCATTTATTACCAGGTCTTAATTCCCCAAATTATTTAAAGCAGTACAGATATGTATAACATGACAGGATAATAAATGACTGAATGGATTGTGGATAGAGAGATAGACAAGATAAGCTAGATAAAAAGACAGACTAGATAGACAGATAGATAGATAGGTGAAAGGAAAATATGGGTAGCAAAATAAAGAGAAAACTGGGAAGACTGGCATATAAAAAATTCATAACACAAGTGCCTATTATAGCTGGTGGGGGAGGATACAGACAGAGTGATTTTTAGTGCTAAAGCAAACAGGAAAACATCAATTAAAAGAACAAAATTCTATATAATGTGTACTTTTCAGGCAGGGCACATGGGCCTTCTGTCACTGGATTCTTTTCTTAATAGGCTCCTCCTACTAAGAGGAGGTGTTTATGGTCAGCTCTTCGGGATGATCATCCATTTATTGAACAAATATTTACTGAGTACCTGGTGCAGTTCTAGATCCCGGGGAGTTCCAGCCTTGAACAGAACACACAGACAAAACTCACCGCCACCACAGAGTTTTCATTCTTGAGGGAGGAGATAGGTAATGCACAAAATAAACGAATGCGTGTATAACATATTAAAAAGAGGTCAATACTATGGGGTAAAATAAAGCAAGAAATGCAGTCAGGAAGTGCCTGGGGCCAGTAGTTTCATTTCAAATAGGTTTCCCAGGGAAAGCTTCACTGAAAAATATTTGCTCTTGAGCCAACATCTGAATGTTTTCCACCTGGGGAGATTCTGTCCTTCAGGCACATTGGCAATGCCAGGAGACTTCAATTTTCAACTCTGGGGGAGAGGGTGCTAGGAGGCCAGGGCTGCTGAACCTCCCACAGTGCACAGGACAGCCCGCTAGGACCAAAAAGTATCTAGTCCAAAATGTCAGTCGTGCCACTGTTGAGAAGCCCTGGTCTACTGCAAGGAGCAGTGGAGTGATCCTGGGGAAGCGTAGTAGGGCCTCAGCTCAGAGACATCAAAGAAGTCTAGAACCCGTAGGGCCATGAAGCCTCTTAGCAGGGCTTTTGCCTTTTTTCCCTGAAAGATCATGGGAAGCCTGCGCGAGTTCTGAGCAGCAGTGACCTGACTCACATGGCACCAGGCTCTCCCCAGCTCCTACATTTTACATAGACTTTCACAGGGGGAGAAGGTGAACCTGGAGACTATTGTAATAATTCTGGAGAGAGACTGAATCCCATTAAATGGTAAAACTATATGGAATGAGTACATTTATTTATTCAATGAAAAATCATCTAGAATATTTACGTTTCGTGTCTTTCATCTTAAAACTGGGGTTTATGGGTACATTGTCCTAGATACCCATTTTTTTAAATTATGAGGGAAAAAATGCTATCTTTCGTAATTTAGATTTCAACAGTTGCAGCAATAGAATATCAAAAAACAAACAAACAAACCAAAACCCCAAAATACCTCTTTTTAAAGTAAACCAGTTTAAGAATGCCAGTGGTGGTAGGTTTGTTTTCAGCAATCCTCATAATTATCCTTGTTTAGTGCTGTCAAAAAAAAAAAAAAAAAAAAAAAAGCGTTTAGAGAAAAAGAACATTTAGACAAAAGTAAAACCAGGCACAGACAGATCTAGATACCATTTTAAAGGGCCATTTAAAGAGGATTTTTTTAAAAAGTCAATCAGAGACAGCATATAGACACACATACAAACAGGCAAAGCCAGACAAAGATAAATATGAGGGAATCCATGAACGCGGGGAAAGTTAAAGTCTCAGAAATGCTCTGGACCCTATTTGGCTCTGGAGCTGGGGAGTGAGACTCAGAGCTGACACTCCTAATGGCCTTTTCTCACCTCTGCTCCTCAGGGCTAGTTCCATTTAAATGAAGGATACAGTCCCTTTTGGTTTTGTTTGATTATGTAACAGAGAAAAAAAAAACTATTTTAAAAAAGTCTTACCTTTTACTGCTTCCCTAACTATAAATAGTAGTCATGATTTATAGGAAGTGAAAAATATTTGTTTTTAAATTTAGACCAAGATTCACCCAATGATAACGTAAACCACTCTCACCTTCCCACCCATGTCCTTGCTGGAACATGGACTATGTATCAGGAAAACCACAGCAAATGTCTTTGTCATCTTGATTTAGTGAGGAAGTACAATATTGTTTCTATTGAATGAAAAAGGCATGGTCTTATACATTTATAATGCTTAAAATCATGGAAAACCCTTTGGTTTTTGCTTTGTGGTTATTTGCTCTTAACAAAAACTACCATCTGGAGCCCAGATTTGGAGTTGCTAAAGATAAAGAAAAAAAAAAAAATCAGAAACCCTTGCTCCTTTCTCTCTCCCCATCTCTCCCATCTCTCTTGGCTCCCTAGTCCAGATTATCACAAAAAGGTTGAAGTCGTGTGGAGGAGGCCTCTGGAGCCTCACCTTGCTGAACATGGCTCTGGAACTCTGCCAGGGATGTACCCACCTCTGGTGCCGTAGGCTGCTCATCTCTAAGGTAGAGTGGTCATGATTTCTGTCCCATGGAGTCTTGCTGAGGATTGAATGATTTAATACATGTAACATGGCGTAGCATAATACCTGGCAAATAGGGAGCACTAAAAAGCGTGGTTTTTTGTTGTTGTTAATTAGTTTCTGTCCCTGGCCAAGTGGCAGACTGCAGGCAAGAGATGCAATAAGCTTTGTACACAATTCCCAACTAACACGGAGGAATTGCAAGGGATTCCCTAGGAATTCTTCATAATATATGAGTTGATACAATTTTCTTTTGAGAAATTCTCATGCATTTATTTGTTTCTTCTTAACTGCATTTTCTGTGAATATATGTTCATTTCCCCAGTTGGAGCTTAAACCCCTTGAAGGCTTGTTTTATTTTCTTGTTTTATCTTTTCTCTCTCTCTCTCTCTCTCTGATGCTCAAATTAGTGTTAGAATGTGTTGTAAAGCATTAAGCACATGATCAATAAATGCTTAGTTTTTCAATGCTTTCTTTATATCTTTTTCTAGAGACAGGGTCTCCCTATGTTACTCACGCTGGCCTTGAACTCCTGCCCTCAAGTGATCCTCCTGCTTCAGCCTCCCAAAGTGTTGGGATTATAGGCATGAGCCATGATGCCCAGCGGATGTTTTCCTTAAAGACAGAAGTTGTATGAATGGTGGAAGAAAGAGAAAAACCTAAGATTTTACATATGAGTGATTATGACAAAATATGATTGTTTTGTGACAGAGATCTATTGGGTTTTTCTGAGCAGGTTTGGAAAATACCTTATTTCAGCCAAATAATGGCAACTGACATTTGTTTGAATTTGTCATTTGATATTTTAAAAATCTATATAAAAAAAAAGGAAACTGACAGTTTGAAAGGCAGTGGTTTAAAACATTTAAAAGGGTATGGTATTTCTATCTAGTCAGATCACTTCCAAAAATTAATTGCTATTTCTTATGTTCTCTTTCAGTCTAAGTAGACTCTTATTAGCCCACCAGCATTCCTAAAAAATGATATGGTGATGTTTCTCCATGTGGAGCAGAAAAAATGTCCACACTGCCAGATGCCTTAGGCTTACCAGAATGAATTCCTACAGCATTTCCATTCCTTACCTCTTACTGCAGAACAGAAAAACTTTTATAAAATTGGCCACTTGGAAATCCATGAAGGTGGTTACCCGTGTCAAAACCATTACCGTGTGTCAACTCTACTTTGAACAACCTTCTTTGAGGAATGAAAAGATTCCATTTGTAGCCACTTTTTATTGTTGAAGTTTTAGAGTTCCAGGTGATAGTTACATTAGAATTTCTCTATTGTATACAAAAGCTCTAAGATGATTGGATTAGTTCACCAAAAAGACAACAAAATTTATAAATTGAAATCATTTTTGAAACAAATGTGTTAAATGTTTTGTAATTCCTGCACTTAGTCACAGAGGGGGAGAAAAGAAAAGCCTCTCAGTGGAAAAGAACTAAGGAAATTGAAAAGCCTGATAGCCTGATAGTGCAAGAAGGACGTGATGTCTGGGAAGCAGACAAGTATTAATTGTCTACCATAATACATTTCATGTTATCGTATTTCAGTCGCACAATAATCCCCTGAGTTGGGTGCTCTCATTCTTACTTTTGAGGATGAAAAACTAAAGCTTAGAGAGATTAAGTAACAAAACCAGGGGCATTTTTAACTTCAAATTCTATTTGGAGCAATTCCATCAGCCATGCTGTCCAGACACTGTAAATGACCCTTGAAAAAAGAAGGAAACTGTAGTCAACAATCCAACCACATCACATTTTTTAAAAGCTACCTCCAGTCCTAGGACCTGGGTCACTTCCAGGGTCATTTATTTAATTTCCTAGCCATCAGGAAGTAAACTCTACAGAATGAATAACATATGATCCTCTCAAAGGTTGCTAGTTATTCTCAAACCTGGTGTTGGCCTCTTTTAATTCTTTATTAAAATATGACCTATGGACAGCAAAGATGAATCTTAAATTTTCTGTTTGACTTTATACTACAGTGCATTGCTGTCAAGAAAGAAACAGTTCTTGAGATTTTTTTTC
Organism: Theropithecus gelada; assembly: GCF_003255815.1. Classification (NCBI taxonomy): domain Eukaryota; kingdom Metazoa; phylum Chordata; class Mammalia; order Primates; family Cercopithecidae; genus Theropithecus; species Theropithecus gelada. The sequence goes on from NC_037676.1 coordinate 74,742,852, forward strand.
CTGGAATTTACTCAGTATGTATGGACTGGATAGTGCGGAAATAACAAATCCTGACTTTGTAACCTTGATGAAACAGGTCATCAAAGCCTGGCAGCTTCAGGACCTTGTTTTTGTTTCCTGGCTTTTCACACTGAATGACAATCCACTTGTCATCCTGTCCACCTCCCGAGGCTGAAAGCTTCTTGAAGACAGGGAATATAGCCCTTAGCTCATGATTTCCAGCTCCTTGTACAGTGACAGCATGGTAGGTTCTCTGTGGATGGTGGCTCAATGAAAGAAGCAGGGAATGACTTTGTTACATCTAAATACACTTATGTAGTCTTAGTCCAAATACTGAAAATGTGGGGCCAATGTAGTCTTAGTCCAAATATTGAAAAGCTGCAGTGGCTCACACCTTTAATTCCAGCACTTTGGGAGGCCAAGGCAGGAGGATCAATCTTTTGAGCCCAGGAGTTTGACAGCAGCCTGGACAACATGGTGAAATGTGGGCTCTACAAAAAGAATACAAAAATTAGATGGGTATGGTGTCCTGTGCCTCTAGTCAGCTACTCAGGAGACTGAGGTGGGAGGATCACTTGAGCTGGGGAGGTTGAGGCTACATTGAGTCATCATGATTACACCACTACACTCTAGCCTGGGCCACAGAGCTAGACCCTGTCTCAAAAACAAAAAACAAAAAAACAGGAAAGAAAAGAAAATGTAAACTCTATAACAGGATGAAACTTTATTTTAAGTCACTTTTTATTTGTTAAAGTTGTTACGGTTATTACATCTAGATTACATGAAGAAAATAGGGTTAAATATTTCTTTATAATTGGGCATGTGTCCATGAGCTGGAGCCAGAGTTAACTTTATAAAATGATTCACTGGAAATCTGAAAGAGAATGGATTTAAATGGCCATTCGCTTTCACGAAAAAATGGTTGTTATGCTCCTTGTGCACTGTTTTTGTGGAACACATTTACTGAAAAGCCATTCTCCTGATTTTTGGACTAGAACAGAACTGGCTCTGGAAACACGGTCACATCTCTTAAACCAGAAAGTTCTGTCTTCCTAATACATTTTTACAGTGGCACATTTTAGAGTTTTTGATTTTTATTTTCTAAGTTTTCTTCCAGTCTGAGGATTCTGAGTCTCTCTGGGTTTCATTTCTTTTTTCTTTTTCTTCCTTTTTTTTTTTTTTTTGAGATGGAGTTTTGCTCTTGTTGCCCAGGCTGGAGTGCAATGGCGCGATCTCAGCTCACCGCAACCTCCCCCTCCCAGGTTCAAGTGATTCTCCTACCTCAGCCTCCCGAATAGCTGCGATTACAGGCATGCACCACCACGCCGGCTAATTTTGTATTTTCAGTAGGGACGGGGTTTCTCCATGTTGGTCAGGCCGACGTCGGGTGATCCGCCCACCTCGGTCTCCCGAAGTGCTGATATTACAGGCTTGAGCTACCACGCCCCGCCAGGTTTCTTCACCTTAAGAGAAACTCTTCCATATCACTCATGTATTAAACTTGGACCATGGAACCAACAATATAGCAGCCAACACTTACTGAGTACTTACTCTACAGTAGTCACTGTTGTAAGCACTTTAATGGAATGACTCACTTTGTCTTAATGAGCAAATGAGATTTGTATTTTTTTCATCCTATTTTACAGGTGAGGGAACAGAGGCGCAGATAAATTAAGAAACATGGCCTGTCAGGCACGGTGGCCTATGTCTGTATTCCCAGTGCTTTGAGAGGCAAAGGCAGGAAGATTGCTTGAGGCCAGGAGTTTGATACCAAAGACCTAGTGAGACCCCGTCTCTCCAAAAAAAAAGAAAAAAAAAAAAAATTAAAAATTAGCCAGACTGTAGTCCTAGCTACTCTGGAGGCTGAGATGGGAGGATTGCTTGAGCCCAGGAGTTCAAGGCTGCTGTGAACTATGATGGCACCACTACACTCCAGTTTGGGTGACAGAGCCAGACACCATCGCAAAAACAACAACAACAACAACAAACACGCCCTGAGTCACATAGCTGGTCAGTGGCCTAGCTGGGCATTGAATTCATAGTCCGATACCAGATTCTCTGGGCTGAAACACTGTGCACACTGCTCTGCTCAGGCAGCAGTACAAAACTTGGAGGAAAACATACCAACAAGGAGAGGACAGGCAACCCTGGAATGGACAGGGAGCTCAGCTGAATAGACAGCCCAGGGCCCACACCAACAGTTTATTTCTTGCAGACCAAAACAGTATGAGGTGACCCTGAACATGTGAGTGTGGATTGCTTCTTCCTCAGAACATATAGAATGGATGATGGCAGATAAATACATTAGTTTAATTCACGTAGAAGGTTTATTTGTAATTTTGGACTGTGTGTCGTCTATTGCCTGCTTTGCATCAAAGTTTGTAGTATAGCGAAAACTGTATATTTAGCTTTTCAGCATATGCTCTCCTGTTAGTTCAGTATGTGAATTAGAACAATGCCTCTCAATAGGAGTGGCACTTCTCTGGAAGGAGGCAGTGTGTGTGTAGGGGGATTGTCTCAGTGACTGTGGCACTATCAGTGCTTGGTAGTGGAGACTGGGATAGTCTACCTCCTGCCATGCTTACAGCCATCCCACGGAAGGAGGAGCTGATACACTTCAAAAGCATGTCTAATTATCTAAACCTAGAACCTAATTCTGTTGACATATTTTTTTTTCTCTATATGTTTCTATTTTTATTTTTATTTTTATTTTATTTTATTTTATTTTATTTTTTATTATTATACTTTAAGTTCTAGGGTACATGTGCATAACGTGCAGGTTTGTTACATATGTATACTTGTGCCATGTTGCTGTGCTGCACCCATCAACTCGTCATTTACATCAGGTATAACTCCCAGTGCAATCCCTCCGCCCTCCCCCCTCCCCATAATAGTCCCCGGTGTGTGATGTCCCCCTTCCCAAGTCCAAGTGATCTCATTTAAACCGAGTTTCAGTAAACACTGAATTTTTCAGGAATACAACAAAAGTGTAAATCTAAGAATGATTGTACTTTCTTTTGCTCTGAATTTTATAGGGATGTTCAGTCTTTCTGAGAAATTGCGTATTGCTTGCAACACTGCTCATGTTGTCTGAATCACTAATAACATACATCTGCAGATACTGCTTTCATGGTGATTATACAACTAAGAGCAGGCATGCGACCACTTTATTCTGGTTGTCTAGCCTGAGCATTTACATTCTGGAAATACAGATTACTGTAACTTATTTTCCTTTTATCTCATTTATATTATAGCTCATTAGGCTCTTATAATGATTTTTAAAGTGTATGTGTAGATTATCCACGAATTTCACTAAAGTATAGTAAAAGAGGCCACACAAAATGATGCTTTTCAAAGGAGGTGTTACAAGTGATAGAATTCAGAATTCCTGGGTTCGATTCCATTTGGAGCTGTAGACACCCAGAGTCATTTCACTCTTCAAATTTTTAAAGCAATTTTAACCAGAAGTAATTTAATGACCTGAGAATTACTTCCTTTTTAGGTACCATGTGGTACAGCAAAGATATATATGTATACCATCTACCTGTTTTGTAATTGGTTTGAATTTTACCAAATCCAAAAACAAAATAAGAATGGAGGTGTCTTCCTGGGATTGTTCTCCTCATTTCCCTGCTGCCTTTTTTTTTTAAAGCTCCTCTCTAAAAGAACATTGGAATCAAAAAGGAGCTAATACCATTGAGCAAAAGGGCAAAGTTACTTCTTTTAAAAGAAAAGCTCATTTTTCACCATGGTAACCAGCATATCATATGACATACATGCCACATGGCCTGTGAAATATGAATCCTTTCAGAAATATATTTCTATCAGAGCATAATGAGCTTTCGTATTAGTATAGCAAGGACTAGAATAAGGTGACACCTTAGGTTGATTTGGGTCAAGCCATTCCTATAATGTCTTCTAACAATTGATTTGCAGTTTCCAAGAGGTAACACTACCATTTCATTTTTTAAAATGCTTAATGAAAGTGAACCATAGGCTGTGAACACAAGATGAATGCATTCTACTGAGTTTTAGAAATGGCACGTTCCCATTTCCTGTGTCACAAACAAGCACAAAAATCTGGGACTCATTCGATTTCTCAGGATGTGTATTTGTAGCTGCTTACGTACTCCAGTTAAAACAAAAACAAAAGTTAAAATCGCAGCTAAACATAGTATTACCAGAGCCACTGCTTTCTTTTAATTATAGTAGCTAAAACCTCTTTGGTTCTGATTTAAATTTGACATTTGACAAAGGACTAATGAAGGAAAGGAAGAGGAAATCCTTTGATAAGTATGCATCACACCTTGGGAGAGGTAAAAATGAAAATATTTCACTCGACTTTTAAAAATCCTTTACCCTTTTTGCTTGGAGACACCTTTTGTTCAGTCAGCTCTTTTTTGTTAACTCCTTTGAAAATCTCTTGTAACTGTAGTACTTCCTAAGTGTACTTTCCCAATGCTAAGACACTTTATATTCAGTTGATCTAGTTTCTTCGGCATTCAGTGGTTTAATAGGTCCCTTAAGGCGCTGTGTAGTTTCAAATCCGATGACTCAAATAAGCACAGATTTCTATAGCTAGACACTGATCTGCTTCTTTCGGGGCATCCAATAGGGTATTAATTGTTTTGGAGCTTAAAGGTTTCTTTATAAATATGTAAATCAGTCTAATATACCTTAATAGTCTGGGACTGAGCTGGAAACTGATGCATGACTTAAAGAAGGTGGACTTCTTCCACAAGTCATAGAAAATCACACCTGCTGTCTACTATGGCAATGAAATTTTATTCTAGTAATCCTAATGGCAAAACCATAGAATTTCATGATGTGTTTAGGTATCAGTGAAGAAAAAGTCAAGAGTTATATATTTCTATTTCTGGATCCCATTCCTCATTCTCCTCAAATTTTCCTGTTCACTAGACCTGAATTCTCAAGATTTTAAGGAGACGATTCAAGAAAGATAAGATTTCTATACATAATAGAGAAAATTCACTGAAGGGTAATCAGGTTACCAATGGATTGAAGATATCGTCATATCTCATTCAACTTTGGATCCTGTGTATGTAGCATGGGTCTCAGTAGATTATTTTGGCTATCATTTTATGCAAAGTTTTTCATTTATAATGTTAGCCTTTTGAATTGTAAGAATAGTATCACTGAGAATAATCTTACATAAGTTTACATAACTAAGAAGTAGATAATCTCTTGAAATGAATATTTAGCTACATAAAGTATACATGCAAAACTTAAAGCATAAGAAATTTACATTTTGGCTTAGGAGATTCACATTATTATTGAATTATGCTATGTCCATCTGCTCAAGTACTGGATATATTTAGGCTCTTGTGAGCCAAATTGAAAGATTCAATGGATTATTCATCTGCTTCATGCTTTGATACATAGAAACATAGAAAGAGAGAGTTATCTTCTCTCTTTGTTTCATGATAAGGAAATTGTAAAATCTGTACTTGGGTTAAGAATGACTTTGTGATTTTCCTCTACACTCTAAAAGAGAGAAAATGGAGTTAAATATAGTAGAGTAAGTGCTTGCATTAATGCTAAATTTAAGAATGGCTTTACTTTAACCTAATATCTCAAACTATACATCAGTATATATCCGCATGTCGTAGGGGTTAGCTGAAAACTATTAAGACTTGGGGTTAAAAAATAGAAATATGATTTAAGGGATAAGAACTATCAACTTTGTGTGTGTGTGTGTGTGTGTGTGTGTGTGAATGGTTCATTTCTACATGTAAAGTCTACCTAAAATTATGTTGTCTTTGGGGCTGCTCACAAGTATATTTTTTATGTAAGACATGGCCACATGATTTGCATTGGCCAGTGAAATGTGAATATTGTAGTGGGTGCCACTGCTGGAAAGACACTTCAAGAGTCAGTGTCCAATTTATACATTCCCTTTTTCTTGTCTTGGTGAATATGAATGTGTACATTGAGATGGATCTGCCTTCAGCCAGGCTTTCTCAGTGACTTTGTTAAGTGAACACTCTGAAGGTCCATGCTAGATGTATGTAGTGAGAATCAGAGACGTTTGTGCATTAAGCTTCTGAAAGTTGGAGATTTTTGTTATAGCAGCATAACCTAACCTAATGTAACATACCTTGGCAAAACCAAAAATATCCATACAGATTATTTTTGTTTTGTTTCCCTGAAAGATAATGCAAGTTGGTCTGGTGTAAGCATTTATAAGAGAATCTGAGGGAATAAAAATAAATAAAAGACTTTTTGAATTTGAGCTACTTTGAAATTTGTAGACTTTTATTTTAGGCTTCTTTTTAAAGTTGTCAGAAGAGCAGACAACATGTAAAAGGAAGTTTGCTTTGATTACATTGAGTATTTGGCATGCCTGATAGTCAGTGGTTGTAATTTAAATTAGAAAACAACGAGTACTATATTTAGTATTCATGGTTGTTTGTTGACATCCTTTAAAGTTTGTGTAATATTTACATTTTAGAAAGATGTACTGAGCCCTAAATATTTGTGTGGAGAGAAGTATTTTAAAGCACAAAAAACTATAAAAGACTTATTAAAAGAGTTTTATTAAATTCTTCAAGCCCTTAAGGTACACTGAATTTTCTTTTGGGAGCTGTAGATACATTATGATGTGTTAGATTATCTCTTTGGTTATGGAAAAGGCAAAAGAAACTGGCTCTGGGGTCTTTAGCAACTGAAGAGAAAAGTGGCAATTCAGTGAAAAGACTGGCTTTTACAGAATGTGTCACTACTGAGGTGAGTATTGAGAAAACTGGTGTATCTAGTTTTCTCTCTTATCTCTGCTTTAATTCCTGGCAACTCTAGGGAAAGAATTTAGAACTGATGTGAGATCCAGACTGGCCTTTGACCTGTTTCCCATTTTGTGATCCTTTAGGAGGCTATGTCAGATATAGGAAGGACCACAGGGAGTAAGGGCCACTTCAAGGGCTGGGTGAATTTCCAATAACCCCTTCTTGATCTGAGCCATAATCTGCTGCCATGGCTGAATTGATTTTGTGTGATCAATTGTTAAGGCCATTTTTTTGTGGCATTTAAAATGATAGAATCTGCTGGGTTATGGTTAATGACTTAAATATTGAACAAACCAGAGTCTGCCAAATGACTTTGCTCTGTTTATTGAGCTCATAGGAAGAACATTTGATTTTTTTTTTTTTCCAGATGGAAAGAAAAAGAAAATTTCTGTGTGGAATGTCAGTTAATACAAACTTTTCACTAAGTTTCTGTGAGGATTTTTTCACTTAACTCTACTCAACAGTAATTAATTGAGCAGATACTATACTAGACACCATAAGGGTAGAAAGATGAGTGAAACTAGCCTCCATCTCAAGGAATTTAGAGTCTACCCGAGGAAATGATAATTTAGTTATATACTTCATCTTGGTATTGCAGATGACTCAGCTCCATTGATATATATGATAGCCTTCAAATGATTTGCAACTGGCAATAAGAAGATAAAGCAAGTTCCTTGATATTAAGAAGTTAAGATGTTTTCAATTTCCAAAAAGTTAAAAATTTACCTCTACCACAAGAAGCAAAGCAATTTGCATCCCCCTCATCCTCAATCCCTGCCACTGAGCATTATTCGAATGGTCCACCCCCTTCTCTGGACCAGTGATGCTTATATCACTAAGATATAAGTCAAATATATAGTCAGATAGAAGAATTGTTAAACTGCTTTAGCTTGTGATGCATAGTCTTGGAGATTTGGTTGGGAAGGTGTGGAGAGGGGGTTGGGGAGTTGACATTTCAGATATATTTTGATATTTAGAGAAACAAGGAAGCAGAATACTTTATTTTGGTAGCTGTAGCCTTGGCTTTACTTTTGGTAATGACCAAAATTACTAGATGAACGTGTCAGTGAAAAAGCTATAAAAATTTCAGCAAGCTCTATGCTCATAACACAGCAGTGCTTTTCCATACCTGAGAATCATTGACTCAGCAGATTGAACTCAGTAGACACGCGTAGTAAAAGAGTACAGATACCCCTCATTCCTGCCCGACATGTTACTTATAAAAGAGTTTCCTTGGCCAATTGACTTACTCTCTTTTTTAAAAAAAGTATAATAAGCCATTTTAAAGCATTTGAATAATTAGTTTTAAATATTATAGCAGATTCAAAGCATCAAATTAGATTAGGAAAAAATTCCTTAGTGTTCAGACATTAGTCAAAAGTGATGGTTAAAAAACACCTGTCCAACAGAGGAGACAGAAAACAAGAATTGGTACAAGAACAAAAGGCTCAGCAACCTGGGACCATTTAAGGTAAGAGGATTGTTTTTCACAGTTTGAGAGTTCCTGAGGGTCTTGCTGTTTTACAGATCAGCCATGCAGTGTGATCCTGTCACACATTGGAGAACAATCAACATCTTGCCATTAGCAACAACTAACTCCCTAACAGAGCCCTTCCTGTGCTCCTCCCCAACCCCAAGCTTCTTCCTGCCCACCATAATTTCCTACTCTGTTCCAGCCCTTGAACTCACTCACGTAGTCTGCAGGTGCATCGTGTGTCTCTTGCCTCTGAGTCTTTCTGATTGCTAATTCTTGAAATCCTTGCTAATTTCTTTTTTCTTTTTTCTTTTTTTTTTTGAGACAAAGTCTTGCTCTGTCACCCAGGCTGGAGTGGAGTAGTGTGATCTTGGCTCACTGCAACCTCTGCCTCCCAGGTTCAAGCAATTCTTCTGCCTCAGCCTCCCAAGGAGCTGGTACTACAGGCATGCACCACCAAGTCTGGCTAATTTTTGTATTTTTAGTAGAGATGGGGTTTCACCATATTGATGAGGCTGGTCTCGAACTCCTGACCTTGTGATCCACCCACCTCGGCCTCCCAGAGTGGTGGGATTACAGGCATGAGCCACGGCACCTGGCCGTCCTTACTAATTTCTAAACATACTTGAATTCTCACCTCATATGTCACTAGCTCTGAGAAGCCTTCACAGAGCAAGGTGGTCTTGGTCATGTGTTCCCATAACACCCTGTATTCCTGTATCTGGTCCATGCTACATTATATTGCAATTGCTTGTTTAATGGTCTCAAGCAGGGTTAGTGAGCTATGGCTCATGGACCAAACCCAGCTCTCACTTATTTCCGAAAATAAAGTTTCAGTGGAACATAATCATGCTTGTTTCTATGGCTTTTTTCATGGTACAGTGGCAGAGTTCACTGGTTGAGACAGACACTGTATGTCACACAAAACCAAAATCTATCTGGACTTTTCCAGAAAAAGCTTCCTGACTCGTGGTCTCAAGAACAAGCAATGTATCTACCATGTTCACCACCGAATCTAATATTTAGCACAGTGTGTGTACCAATAGATGTTCTACATATTTTAAAGGAATTAACTAAAAATAAATACAAAGCAATTGGCCAAGGAAAAATTAAGATAATTAGTCATAATAATTGCACTATTATGTCCTAAGCAATGTCCTAGGCGCTCATGTAACCTTCACAGCAACCCTAGGAAGAAGGCATTATTACACCCAATTTGTAGCTGAGAAACTGAAAGGAAGGTGAATAAATGATTTCTTAAATGTCACCAAGTTTAAATGGCTTACCTGGAGTTTGACCTCAGATTTCCTTTGTAGTAAGGTACTCTGATGTCAGGAGACTATATAATATGTCATCAGCAAAGAGCAGCCTCTGGCAGTAGAACGCAAGATTCAAATACTGGGTCTACCGAGTACTACTTTTCTGACCTTATCCAGGAAGTCATTGAATTGCTCTGTTCCTAATTTTGCACAGCTATACGAAGTTGTTTACCCTCTCTGGCCTTTGTCTCCACATATGATAAATGCTTTGATTTTACTGTCTTACTGGAATGCTGTGAAGTTTAAATGAGATACTATACATACAATGTTTGAAGCACTTGGCACATATGAAATAATGAAGACATGCCCATCATTATTATATAAGGCCGCCTCAAAATCTTTACTAATAGCTTCAGAATTTTCAAGAAATTGCATTCTGTTTATAACTTATATTTTACCTAATTTCAAGGAGGATTTTCAGTGCTATTTTGTCTAGTGTTCTATATACTCTGTAAAGGTAAGGAAGTGATTCAAGATATAGCCATATTAAAACAACACGAAGTATTATATCTTATTTTCTGTGATGGGCTAAAAAATCATCTTCCATCATTATTGCCATGAACTTTGGCTACTTTTTGGAGTTTTCCAAATATCACATGCATGATGCCAAATGTGATGCCTGAATCAGCATGTGGTTTACCTCCTAAGGATTTTCATCTGGTTTGTTTTCTGCTGATGTTATTGCCTCTGCTATTGGCCCCAACATTGCGGAAGCACTGGGAAACAGCCAGCCAGCATGCTTCCCCCCCTGCCCATATTTTTTTTTTTTTTTTTTGAGATGGAGTCTTGTTCTGTCGCTAGGCTGGAGTGCAGTGGCACTGTCTCAGCTCACTGCAATGTTCGCTTCCTGTGTTCAAGCGATTCCCCTGCCTCAGCCTCCCAAGTAGCTGGGACTATAGGTGCCTGCCACCGTACTCAGCTAATTTTTTTGTATTTTAGTAGAGACATTAGTAGAGATGGGGTTTTACCATGTTGGCCAGGTTGGTCTCGATCTCCCTACTTCGTGATCTGCCCGCCTCAGCCTCCCAAAATGCTGGGATTACAGGCGTTAGTCACCGCACCCAGCCCCATTTTCCCTCTTATAAATAATAGGATCAACCCACTGCATAAAGGAGTATGGAAGTCTGGAGTCTACAGCTTTTGGTTTTGTGTTGTTCTTGTTTTCAGATGAAACATCTGCATGTTATCAGGAACCATAAGAAAGTTTCATGAACATTTAAAAAAAATAAAAATATGGCTACTCACTGGAAATATCATTCACCATGCCATTACAGAAATTGATTTTACAGTCTTGCTTCAAATATATCCCAACTTCTTGAAAGTTAAACTTAGCAGAGAGGCAGAGCATTTTATTCATCAAATCATTGTTAGAAGAAGGATTAACTTTATTGGGTACTTGAGTAGAGTTTAGCCATAATGATGTAGTTAAGTTTGTTTTTACTGGTCCCATATGGGAATATTAATTTGTCCTGGATCCAAGGTTCTAGAATTCATCCCTACCTTTATAAGCCAGGAAGTCCCAACCCAAAAATGCTAAAAAAGAAATTAAACAAGTGCTGGTGAGGTTGCAGAGAAAAAGGAATGCTTATATACTGATGGTGGGAGTGTAAATTAGTTCAACCATTGTGTAAAACAGTGGAGTAATTCCTCAAAGACCTAAGAGCAGAAATACCATTCAACCCAGCAATCCCATTACTGGATACATACCCAAAGGAATATAAATCATTCTATAATAAAGACACAGGTATACATACGTTCATTGCAGCATTATTCACAATAGCAAAGACATGGAATCAACCTAAATGCCCATCAATGGTAGACTGGACAAAGAAAATGTGGTATGTATATACCATGGAATACTATATAGCCATAAAAAAGGATGAGATCATGTCCTTTGCAGGAACATGGATGGAGCTGGAGACTATTATCCTTAGCAAACTAACACAGGAACAGAAAATCAAATATCACATGTTCTCATTTGTAAGTGGAAGCTAAATTACGAGAACATGTGGACACATAGAGAGGAACAACAGATACTAGGACCTACCAGTGGGGTAGAGTGTGGGAGGAGGGAGAGGATCAGAAAAAATAACTAATAGGTACTAGTCTTAATATCTGGGTAATGAAATAATCTGTACAGTAGCCCCCCATGACACGAGTTTGTTTATATAACAAACCTGCACATGTGCCTCTGAACTTGAAATAAAAGTAAAAAAAAAAAAATTAAAATGGTAAGTTCTAGTCACAAACAGTTCTGTATTTTGGTCTTAAGATTGTACTGCTACCTGTAAAGAAAGAAAAAAAAAGGGTATCAGCAAACTTGTTGATCAATTACAAACTTTGTAAATTAAGAGCATTTCATTTAATGTTCTCTTAATTAACCCTAGTTTTAACTCTCAATAGGAGTTGATGCACTTGACTTTCACCATTTGTGTTTATTACATCGGCCTTATATTTGCTAGCAAGGGATTATCAGTAATAAGCATTTTTTTCATGAAATGATTTCAAAGACAAAACTTTAGTAATTAAGTTGTTAATGTACATTCCAGTGGAGTGTATGGGAAATACTGTCATTTTGCCTCATCATTTAGAGAAAGGGGAGAATCATGAACCATCTGAGTTTAGAAAAGGAGGCAAAATTGGAGGCACAGGCCTTTCATCCAGCAGTAATATTGGAAGTTCTGGTTACAAATGTTATTGGTTTCTTTTGGTGGTAATATATACATGAAAAATGAATCTTTAACCCCCTTTATGTGAAGTTTAAATCTTGCATTGATTGCTGGATGGTGGGACACGTTACAACTTGATTGATGACTGAACTTCCACTGTGAAGTGTTTAAGGGGCAAATATTCAGGCAAGATGAGTTGTCACTGTGTTACTGGAAATACATCTATTATCCTGTCAAGGTAAATCTAAACTCTTGAAATAGGTACTAATGTGGTTTCTTGACCTGAGTGGCTTAAAATGCCAGTTCAGTGCAGAACACTCTATCACAAAACAATCCACTGAGAATATCACCTGAGCAGCATTTCAACAAGCCTAAGTGATGTTGGCAGCCAACTAATGAGGACATGAAGTCATGAAATGAAGCTCCACAGGCCTGCACAAATTTACACATGCATTTTAACTTGCTTTGGTCTTCAGAATTGCAACTCAAGTTTGGTCAGCAATCAAGTAGCTGAAGGCTTATACTTCTCTAGACAGGTTCTATTTCTGTTCACTATGTGCCCGGGTTGGGAGTGGGGAGGGCAGTGAGAGGGAAGAAATCCTGGGAAAGCTTTGTTATCATTCCTGAAGGGAACCGTGTTCTATTTAGCTTAGAAGCTTGATTCTTGATACTAATAACTGATATTAGGCAGCTCCAGCCATTCTTAAAATCTATCAAGAGAGAGCAAACCTGAGCATTTAATTCTCAGAACATCAGAATCAGTCACTGAGTGGTCTGCTGTGATTGTACTAGGCTAAATTTGGGGAGGTGGCCTCAAGTTTGTCTTAACTTCTTTTTTTAAGGGTTGCATGATAAAATCAGTAAGTAGAATTTTGCTGCAGATACTACTGAATCATGGCTAGAAGTTTTGCTGCTCTACTAAATTTTAGTCAAAGGAGGACTGTGCATTTTGTATTATTTTAGTGTCTATCATTCTTATCAATATCTGTTCATTTAGCTTTATATAATTTCCATGTGAGAGATTAAATGAGTCATGCTACCTTATTATATAGGCTGACTCCAGTCATTTTTTGCATGAAAGATAGGCACTATCTTTTGCATAGTAAAATGACTGTTGCTGAAGCCAACATATAGTGGCTTCAGCAGTAGCCATCTTATTATGACTCATAATTTTATGGGTTGGGAATTCAGGTAGGACATAGCTTGGCAGTTTTTCAGTTGACCTCCCACTGAAGTCAGCTGGTTGAATTCAGCTGACAGTTGGCTGATGTTTGCTCATGATCCTGACACCTTCATGAGAGTAGCTGGAAGGCTGGGCTTATGTGGGATCATCTCCCTTTCCATGTCATCTCCAAGTCTTTCCATATGATCTCTTCAGTAAGATAGTTTTTCTCCTTGTCAGGGAATTCATGGCCATCTTTAATCTGTCACAAATGAATTAGTCAACTTAGTTTCCTTTGAGGTTAAGCACTGAAAAAAAAAAAAAGTCAGCATGCCCACTGATGTATACAAACCTAATGTATACTTCATTAATCCCTTACTTTCTACAGCCAGTGAAATTATCATCTTGAGTTGTGCCACTCAAATTTAACCTCTGAACATCTCTTGCATAACCTTCTACCTGGTATCCTTGTCTCCTGCATCCTCCCCAGTACTGCCAAAATCATTATATTAAAACACATCTGTGATTGTGTCACTTCTCATCAATGGCTCCTATTGGTTTATAAAGCAAAGTCCAGTAGCCTTAGCCTGGCACACAAGGCCTTCCATCATTTGGCTCCAGTCTTCTTTTTAACCATGACACCCACCATTCCCTTCCCAGCTCACCCCAAACCCCTTTGCTAACTGTCATGTTCCATTGCACTCTGACTATACTGTTTCCCAAATGCAACATGCCTTTGCATGACTGTATACTTAGCAGCTCTCTTCTCCTTGAATATTATCCCTTCTCCCCATGTCTACCTACTAATGTGGCCTATTCACCTTTCAAGGTTCCATTCATATGTCACCTGCCTTGCACTCCCATAACACTGTGCTTACATTATCAATACAGGAGCAGATCACTCTTTTGCTGATACTCATTTCTTGTGTGTCAGAGATGCAGAGCAGAGTGGTCAAGAGCACAGACTCTGAGCCAGATTGTCCCAAAGTGAATCCTGGTTTCACAACTTACTAGCTGTACTGGGTTGATTAGTGTCCTCATCCTTCTAAAACCTCAGAATGTGACTGTATTTGAAAATAGGCTTGTTGCAGATGTCACTAGTTAAGATGAGGTCATACAGGAATAGGGTGGCCTCTTACTCCAAACTTACTGGTATATCCTTATAAGAAAAACATGCAGAGACAGACATGCACAATGTGAAGAGACACATGGAGAATGCCATACGACCTTAGAGGTAGAAATTGCCATGATGGCATCTACAAGCCAAGGAATGCCAAGGTTTGTGGTGATACCAGAATATTGGAGAAAGATATGGTGTTGATTTTCCCCCAGAGCTTTCAGAGAAAGCTTGGCCCTGCTGACACCCTGATTTTGGACTTCTAGCCTCCAGAACCGTGAGAGAATACATGTTGCTGTTTAAGCCACGTAGTTTGTGGTATATTAATTAAGAAATTAATTAAGAAATTAATAAATGAGCTGTATGACTTGGAACTAGTTATTCATCCTGTTTGTGTGTTTTCTCATCTGTAAAATTGTCATAACAATCAACCCAACTTCATAGAGTTTTATACACATTAAATGAGTTAAGATGCAGTAACTACTTAGAACACAACCTACACACAATGAATGCTCCCTCTGTACTCTATCACTGATACTTATGTGTATGAATCCTCCCCTAAGGTAGAGATCATGTCCTATTTGGTTTCTATACCTTTTTGAGAAGCATTATGACATAGCAGAAAGAATCAGTGCTCAGAAAAACAAAACCTTGAGATCAAGTTTGGGATGTGGCATTTAAGAGCCACCGTGTGATTTTGAACAACTAAGTTAAATTTGAGCCTCAGTTGCCTTATCTGTAAAATAAACAACTAATGTCAACTTTGCAGTATTCTTGTGGAAATTAAAATTAACATGTATCTGACACATAGTAGGTACTCAAATAATGAGAACTGTATACTCTTCCCCAAAATCACCCAATAAAGTGCCATGAACATACTAGTTGCTCAAAAATGTGTTTTTAATTGGATCATAAATTAATTGTTTTGTACCCATTTAAATTAACATTTTTGGCAGTTCATTCTATATTTTTCTGCAAAGTGTTTTTGTGGTTTTAAATTTTGTGTCCTTCCACTTAGACTCCAAAGGTCATCCCTATCTTGGATTAGAATGCTGAGTTGAAGCGCATGATTTTTTAAAAATGTATCTTTCATTATTTAATGAACTATCCATCAATCATACCTTCTCTTGTGTTTTGTGAAGGAGGAGAAAATGATTTTAACATTCTTGACAAGCTTTCCATGACTGCATCTTGATGCCAAGTTGGTTTTCTCTTGTTCTCATAACTTTATCAGCAGTCTTGCTTAGAATATTTTATTTTGTTCCTGTTGTGCTGTCACTTTGGAGACAGCCAATCAACCTAAGCATGGTTCACCATGGTGTGTGCCACTCAAATATGCAATAAGAAAGTATTTGCAGCACCAGGCTAGAAGATGAAGTTAATTAATAGAAGTAGGCTGTAAAAAGTCACTTGGGGAAAATGTCAGGAAGAAATGCAACGCCCCATCGCACCACTGCTGTGCTCATTACCAAGCCTGACACAGCACAGCTGGGACATGGCGTTAACAATGGTGCCATGGAGGCCTGCTTGCTCCTCGGCAGCTGGTTATGTCTGGGCTACGCTGGGGGCTCCACACTAGACATCATTAGGGGTTTGTAGTGTTGGCTGGCAGCTTTTGATTTTGTTCTTTTAGCCTATTTGTGTCATTACTACCAGTCTGAGACATGAAGATTTTTAACTATGGGGAAAACCGTTGCATGGCTTTAAAGGATTTTCATAGGAGAAAAAAAGAATAGGATTTCATGAGAACCATGTGGTCTTATTAAGACAACTTTCTAAGTCATTACCAAGGAAAGAAAAGTCTTTCAACAGTTAGATGTTACAGTTATACAAAGGGCTGTATTTAAGTATTTTTAATCCTATAAAAAGTGCTTCAACCTTTGAAGTTACACACAAAATAATTTAGTCCCAAACCAATTCCATTGGAAATAAATATTCCAAATGAATCTTTTTTCCAATTTCAACTTTGTCAAGGTATGTGGTTCAATAAAGATTCTAATGGTGGCAGGTGAGCATAAATATAGACAAGATGGTAATTAAATAGAATTTATCTTTGTAGGAATATAAAAATCATACTTTTTAGGCTAACTTTTTGATAGAAGCTTCAAAGATGTCACATCCTTAATATCTTCAAAACAAGAGGAATACTAACCTAGCAATTGGAAAAAGGATGAAGAAAATTGACAAATTAATTGAAGAAAAGTAAATTGAAACAATCTACTTTTTCAGTTGTACAGTGACAAAGATTGCAAAGATTTTGAAAAACAGGACTCAAAGCTGGTAAGTATACAGAATACATTCTCTCTCTAAAATAAGTTAAATTGGTATCATTTTCTAGAAAACAATTTAGCAGTATGTTTATGTTCTTTGACCCAGTAGCTTTATTTCTAGGAATTAGTCCTAAGGAATAATAAGAAATTCACAGTATTAGGTGTAAACACTTCTCACAAAATTATTATAATAGGGAAAAACTAGAAACAATTATAGAAGAATGACTAGATAGCAGTGACAAATCCATGGAATTCTGTACACTTTGATGAATATTTAGTGGTATATGTACATACTCATAATCCAAGTAAAAGAAAATACAGAATTTTAGATGGAATATTACACTGTTGTATAACATAATATTTTTTAAAAATGGGAAAATGCATCAAAGTTCTAATTATTATCTCTGCATGGCAGGATAATGGTGATTTGTGATTTTATTGTTATTAACATTTATCATACTAATTAGCAATCATTATTTCACCATCAGAAACAAATGGGCCATTAATTTTTCAGCCTGGAGGCATTAGAGAGAGGTCCTCAGCTCCACATCGCCTGTGGTATTGGACCCTTCGAAGGCAGTTCATTGGCCATTTGGGCCAGCATGTGATTTGCATGAAGGTCTGATAAGCCAAGGAGGAGAGATCATGAATAGTCCGCCAGGACAGGTTCTCACAGAGAAAAAGACCCAAACAAATAGATATCCACCACTTAACTGCTGTGACCTGTGAGCACCAGGAGATGTGGTGTCCCTTGCTGAGGGAGAGTAAAAGTTAAGGTGGAAAAGTGTACCTGAAATGAGAACCGGGTTCTAGATTCTAAGACATCATTGCTGGGGAATGAGTGCCTCTTATGGGCTAGAGGCTAGAGAAAAGCTGAGCTTCAGTGTCTGGGAGAGCAGACCTGAGGGACCAGTGTTGAGGACTGAAGTCAGGATCTATGGCCAAGAGTGCAGATTTGGCTAGAGAAAAGAGCAGGGCAAAATGAGTTATAGAGCAGTGGACTGTATTGTGTGTTGATGTAAAGAGGAAAGGTTAAGCACTGGGCACCTGCCTCAAAAATGGGCTGATGTCTCCTGGGTTCCCTTTTGAGTTACTTCCAACACAGTTTTTGAGCACCATGGACAGTGGTAATGCTAAAGAGAATGACACATATCAAAGGCAACCAGAGGGGCAGCAGTATTAGTGTGGGGAGAGGAATGGAGTTGGAGGAACAGGGATGGGGCCATTGGAGAGGCACATTAGAAGCAGAAGGAAGGAGGGTGGGCTTCCTAAAGTAGAAAGGACCATCCTTCTCAAGAATGATTGCAAGGCATGCCAAGGACCCCTTGTTTCAAATGCAGTAGTTTGGGGAAGAGAGATGGAAGGCTGGAAGTTTAGCAATGTATTTATTGGAGATTGAGCTAGAGAATGTAATTGTGTTACTGTTACAGTGACTCATTCTTTACTATTGCATTTCCAGGCTGGCATGTCCCGGCAAATGCAAATATATTGAAATGTATGAAGAGTAATGAGGATAAAACATGTAAGTGTCTCTGTGCCTAACAGTAATACAATAAGCAAGGAAATGTCATTTTGTGATTTATATTTTATGATCTTTTTAGAAAGTGCTTTTTCATCCTCAGACATAGCTATAGAAAATTCTCATCTAGTCTCTAAGATTTTGTCATTTCCATATTGAATGATTGCTTTTAGAAAAAATTTTATTTGTTATAGAGACCCATGTATGCACTTCATTTAGGACTAAAGCAAGTTTGAATAACCATATAAAACATTAGAAATAAACTTAATTTGTCTAACACATTTTGAATATCACATGTTTACTTAAAAAATTAAAATTATAATTATGAAATAAAAGTGACGTATTTAACTGAATTAGTAAACAAAAATACAGAAATTCATTCATCCGCTCATCATTATTAAACATTTATTGACCATCTGCTATACGTCAGGCACTGGTCAAAGAGCCAGCGTTTGAATAGAAACCAAGCTGATAAGATCCTGCCTAATGGAGCATATATTCTCATGGGGGCAAGAGATAGTGATCTGAAAATTTTTCAGATATTGATGAGCTCTTCAGGGATTTCAAAGTACAGTGATGTGATAGAGACTTCTGGGTGGCTCCTCCAGATTTTGAGGTTGAAGAAAGCCCCTTGGAGAAGGAGCCTGCCTTGTGCACATCTGTGGCAGATGTGGCAGATGGGGGTGGGCATTCCCCGTGGAAGTGGACTGGCTGGAATGGGGAGGTGAGAGTGGGCAGAGAGGCAGGTAGAGGCTGGAAACCAGGCAGGGAGAGGAGGCAGGACTTGTTCTGACTGATGTGGGCAGGCAATGGAGGGGTTAAAACAGAGGCATTATGCTATCTGATTTCTATTTTTTAAAAAATTACTCCCCGTCTCTACTAAAAAAATACAAAAAACTAGCCAGGCGAGGTGGCGGGCGCCTGTAGTCCCAGCTACTCGGGAGGCTGAGGCAGGAGAATGGCGTAAACCCGGGAGGCGGAGCTTGCAGTGAGCCGAGATCCGGCCACTGCACTCCAGCCTGGGCGACAGAGCAAGACTCTGTCTAAAAAAAAAAAAAAAAAATTACTCTAACCTCTATGTGGAAAGTGGAGTCTAGGGTAGCAAGAGGGAAAACAGAGAACATGTTGGGAGGCTATTGAAATAGGTACATGAGAGGTGCTGATGCCTTGGGTGAGGGCTATGGAACTGGAGACGGAGAAGTAGAGGCTGTAAGTTAGAGATGCCTGTGGGTGTGCTCCTGGAAGCTAGAGAGCAGACACACAGGAAGGAGCTAGCCTCGGGGTACCACCAACGGTGAGGTGTCCAGCAGCAGGAGAGGGACATCAAAGGAAACTGATAAAGAATAGAAACTATAGTGGTGTCTCTCCAAGATGAGAGTAAGAATGTCTCAGAAAGGAAGGACTGAGACATCAGTTCAGCCACGTTTAGGCCACCACTGAGCACATGAATTAACTCGAAACTAGTAGTTAAGAGTACATAGCTTCACAACTTGGCCCAACTTGTGAAGTTTGGGCTTCAGCGGTTATCATATTGATGTCAACCATCCAAAGATCATAAAAGGATGGTTTACGAGGAGGAGTTAAGAGGTTCAAACAAGTGATTTTACTTGATAACTTAACAGTTTAGTGCACTTATGTATAACAAGTAATTTTCTATTATGGAAGTATAATCTTAGGCACGAGTGATATAGTAGGGAGTAGAATTGTTTCATAGACGATTAGAATGAGAAGAAGTATGAGAGGTTATGGTCTAACACCTTTTTCATTTTTAAATATGAGGAAACTGAGACCCAGAGCATTGAAGAGAATTTGTTCAACATCATATAGTAGCTGATGAAATATTCAAAGCTAGAACCTTGGTCCATGTTTCTTAGGTCAAGTATGTCCTTAACACTCACACACACATACACTCTCACAAGTGCATGTAGCACATAGGACAATATAGCAGTAGTTGATAATTATTTGCTTTCAAAAGTGATTTAAGAGTAATGCTGAAAAACAAACTCTCCTGGAGCATTTTCAAGGTTTATTTGATTCATAAAATTTCAGTCAACACTTCTTTTTCAAGAAGTTCCTTTATGAAGTGAGTTACATTAAACCATATAAGAAGAAAAAATATATTCTTTCTGAATCAAAAAATTAGCATAATAGATATCTGCATTAGAGTTTACAATTTTCATTAGAGACAAGAGTTTTTTCCACAATAAATATTATTAGTATTTTCTATTGCCCTGTTATTTGTGCTTGAACATAAGGTAGAGTAGACATAGATAATATCAGATTTGGAATTTACAGCAGAATCTGGTATCAGGCAAAAACACAAAGGAAGAAATATTTAATATTGTATATTATAATGTCAATTAGGATCAACTTAGTATAAGTTTATTTGTAGTTCTTGGAATATTTGTAAAATATTTTAGACTACTGAGCACTATGTTTATGTGTGCACTTATGTAAATCATTTTTCATTAAAGTCCCCAGTCGAATAAAGCATGATCATCTAGACATCTTCAGTGCTGCCACACTGCGCAGACCCAGGACATCATTCCATTGAAGTCCAGCATTCAGGGGCTGCTGTTCACATGGAATATTTTCACAACTCTCCCCGGAGTTGTACAAGTTGCAGCTCTGGCTGTCTTCTTTCTTCTTATATAAAAGATCCTGAAAACCTAAAACAGATTTTTGTTGTACCTACTAAAGTGCAATCACTTAATAATATTTCAAAAGAATTTGGTGACATTTCTGACCGCAGGGATGGGATAAGACAACAGGAAAAGAAAAACTTCAAATCAATGAATAGAAAAGGATTAGAGCAGGGAGTTGTTGGAGAGAAGAGAAAAGATAATGACTTTTAAAGCTCTGCAAATCACATCTCTTGAAAAGTAGATGTTGTACTGAAATATAATCCCCTCAGCATCAAGGGTTTAACATTCGAGTGTTCCTACCTAAATCAGTGGGATTTGTTCCTCCAACTGATGTGCATAAAAACTGAACTCTTAACTAAGTTAAAGAAAAAGTTTTAAACAGAATCTACACTTTAAGCAATTGAATTATGGTAACATGAAGATTTTCCTCATATTTTTTTTCTTTTTTGTGTTCACCAAGTAGTATTTTTAAAAGCCTGGGTGTGCAATTTGTTTGCCTCTTCCTGAAATTTCCAAAACAAATTATGCCTAGCAAAAGGATAAGGATATGATCTCTTATGTGTGCAATAAAAATAACACTCATAATAATATCAACCAAAAAAATAGCACTTTCTATATGCAAGGCACTGTCCCAAATACTTAAATAATTTAGTAACATATTAATCCTCACAACCGACTCTATGACATAGGGTTTATTATTAGTCTCATTTTAAAATGTGGTTAAAGAGTTAAGACATCATTAAATTAAAAACTGAATCATTCTAAAGGAAAATGAAGGCAAATAACTATTATAATGAGTAAATTCAGAAGACAAGTGATTTATGTAACATACAGGATTTTGGTCATTAAAAACATATAAAAGCAAGACAGGCAGCTTATCTCACTGACAGGGTAACAGGAAGACCTCAGGTCAAATCCAATGAGATCAGATTTGTCAGAAAAAATGATTTTGTCTCCAATCAGTAATGACCTTTCAGCCTGCCCGTGGATTGAGGGAATACCTTCAAAACATTGACTTTATCACTGAGCTGATGAAAATAATGGACTCAGTCAATGAATCAAGACATGTATGTTGAGATTGCTCTAAATTCATGAATCCTGGATTGTAGGGAGTAGGAAGCACTGAAGAAAAGGAAAAAAAAATCTATATGCTATCCGTTCTAAAACTGAGACCATCTTTTAATCCTCAGAATGTTATTAGTATTTTCTTATAGATTCCTGACAATGATGCATATGGATGATGTTAAAATATCATTTTTAAAGTTGATTGGTATTACAAGATAGATACCTGTATTAGTTTTCCCAATACCTTTCACAAAAAGTCTTTTTTTTTTTTTTTTTTTTTTGAGATGGAGTCTCGCTGTGTCGCCCAGGCTGGAGTACAGTGGCGTGATCACGGCTCACTGCAAGCTCTGCCTGCTGGGTTCACGTCATTCTCCTGCCTCAGCCTCCCGAGTAGCTGGGGCTACAGGTCCCCGCCACCACGCCCAGCTCATTTTTTGTATTTGTAGTAGAGACGGGGTTTCACCGTGTTAGCCAGGATGGTCTCAATCTCCTGACCTCATGATCTCCTGACCTCATGATCCCCACTGCCTTGGCCTCCCAAAGTGCTGGGATTACAGGCGTGAGTCACTACGCCCGGCCACAAAAAGTCTTTTGTAATAAAAATTATCTAAACAAGTCTCTTAAATGTAGATAGGATTACCGTATTTTCAGATGCTCCCCTGGGAACAGAGTTGACTCACTGCTTTCAAACTTACAACTCTTGGGTTTTTGTGACCCCAGCACACTAAAGTCAGTATCTGAATCTGCCAACATCTCCCTTGTTATTTTAATCACCTATGATGTTTATAACTTGCAATATGGACTTTTGATGATCTATATTTTCCATGATGAGAAAGACCCCCTTGCCATGAGGACTGCCCATGTTCTTTTTGGGAACAGGAAGGCAAAGAGGATGTGTGTAGCAACTGGCTTTGCTGTTTACTGCATGGCACACTGAGCTCTTGACAGTGGACTGTGGAAGGGATACCTTCTATTTCATAGTGTATTGTTCTGCCAATTGCAACTTTTTGCCTTATGTTGGTGATGCATGAGAATAGAAAGTATCAGGCATTGGCTCACTCCAGTTTGGCTTAAAATCCTACGTAGCCCACTCTGCCCAACCTTGAGAAACCCATTTTTTTTTTTTTCTGGATCCTCACTTTCTTCATTTTCAGATGGGAACAGTAGGATTTGTGACAAGGACTGAATATTAATCAATTAATTAATATTTTTGCCTGAAACATGTCAGAAAAAATCCCTAAATGCAAAAAAGCTATTATTTAGAGTAGAAAAAATAATGCCAGCTCACTTACTCTTGAGTTCAAGTGAAATAAAAACTTAAAAACTCCACACAAACTTCAGATACTCTCAAACAGTATATCCCATGCAATCATTAAAAGATTTTACTTAAAACTTACCGTCAGTAAATTCAGTGTCTTCTTAATTCACAGTTGTTCCAGTGATAGTAAGCATTAACATCATAAACCTGACTATTGCCCCATTCCAACTTAATTAGCAAATATAAATGATTTATTGTTCTAAAATCAAAGGATTGAACAATGCAGGGTTCTGAGTGACGAATGACATTTAATCTGTCCACAAGTGACCAAAGATTTGCTATACAGGTACTCAACTTTGGTAAATGTAAACATAAGCAACATAATCTTTGAAAACCCAAGGAAGTAAAATAAAACTTAATGGAAGAGTTGCTGGTGAATTTCTAGAGTCAGATATCACTTCCAGTTCTTAGTCATTCATACTGATGACATTTGGCCCTGCTTTCTTACTTCTTTAAGTTTTCCATCTCTTTCAAGCAAGTTACATCATGGAAGATGCTATGGGAGTTAGAAACACTTGCCCCTGAAAATCTGGTTCTAATTTAGGTCTTCATAATAAAGCCTGACACATTGAAGCAGACAGTGTCAGGAACTGAGACATCAGGGTCAAAGTCTAGAACAAGATGAACAGAAACAGTTGCCTTGGGCTTTGTGGAAGTAAAATGGACATCTGAATGCTACTGGATGAAATAATTGATTTTTCCTGAGGCACGTATGATTTTAGTCCTTAGAACTTCTAAGCTTTTTCAAGTTTTAACTTGCTAAGAATTATTTTTTAATATAAAGTACAGCATGAGAAAATCAGCAGGAGTGTTCTTTTCAGTAGATATCAAAGCTAGATTTTCTATGTTTTAACATTTTTGGAAAATTAAATATGACAGTATTGTTAGAAGATACGCTCTTGGCTGGGCACGGTGGGCTCAGGCCTGTAATCCCAGCACTTTGGGAGGCTGAGGGGGACGGATCACAAGGTCAGGAGATCGAGACCATCCTGGCTAACACAGTAACACCCCGTCTCTACTAAAAATCAAAAAAAAAAAAAAAAAAAAATTAGCTAGTCTTGGCGGTGTGCGCCTCTAGTCCCAGTTGCTGGGGAGGCTGAGGCAGGAGAATGGTGTGAACTCAGGAGGCAGAGCTTGCGGTGAGCTGAGATCGCACCACTGCACTCCAGCCTGGGCGACAGAATGAGACTCCGTCTCAAGAAAAAAAAAAAAAGAAGAGATGCTCTCCTGTGGAAATAACGTTTCTATCAAGTTAGCATTATTTTGTTTACACATGTACCGTGTGCACACATGTGCACACAGTCTCACAAATAAATGTCGCGTAATAAACGAAAACTAGATAACAATGGCTCAAGAACTGCTCCATGGGTACATATGGGCTGTCTGTTTCTGCCCCACTGTATCATTATTGTGTTTTCCACACCATGGCTAGAGAGAGTGAATCTGAATTTAGAAAGATAAGCTGAAAATAAAAGTGAAAACAGTGGATTTCAAACAGGCAATTATCTTCCAGATGAATTCAATCATAGCAAGAAAAAAATCCCTACAAACAAGCAAAACCACAAAGCAGGCGATCACATCTGGCCTCTGCAAGTCCTTAAGGAAGCTACCACTATGTCTGTGATAATTTTGAATTTATATTCCTCAAAAAAAGAATGTTTTAAATATCTTTCACACTGTTATCCAATATACATTGAGTCACTGACAGACTATGAAGATTTATCTTATGCACCTAGACAGATATGTCTAATTATTTCCATGTTTCAGCAGCATTTGACTTGGAAGAAACAAAATGTAACAATAAAATCCCTCTTACATCAAATCAGTGGTTCACTGTGTATTAAGATCTCACCATCTGTGGAGTGTGTTCAATTGGAGATACATCATCCCTCAGTCTAAGCTGTACTACTGCAAGTAAATTTCACTCCACATTGGCCTGTCCTAGCCACTCAGGGGTATCTGATAACCATATTCACGCCTCCAGTGTAGTCGCATTGTAAACCCTTGATGTGGTTAAACAGTGCACTTGTTAGTTGCTGTAATTGGCACATTGAGTATTCAATTAGCAGAGTTCCTTTCTTCTGCCGTAAATTCAGAATGGTCCACATTTAAAATTCATCACGAGAATGAAGTAATGTGAAAGAGTGAATTTCTTGAGCTCTTGCAGTTATTCAGATGGGATCTTACCCGTTCTCAATACGCAGAGATTATGGGTTTAAACTCCCACACTGTTGCTGAGATAATGACACCAACTCAAAGCATAAATGTGGACGATCTAAATTTAGTCAGGTAGCAGTGGATTCTCCTGTAGAAATGCTGCCTTTCTGCTAGGAAGGATGAGGAAACGTAGCTAGTCACACATTGATGTAAATTAGTTTTGCTCCTGAAAAAGAGTGTAATGTACAATCTGCAGTAGGCAGCTCTTATTTCTGATAGCATCACAACCTGTTCTCCCAGTGCTGTTTATTGGGTAAAAATTGTTTTATTAGATATTGATTAAATGCCAAACAGCAAGGAAACACCTTTTAGTTTTAAATATATGTATTTTATAGATACAGAAAGATATCTATGATGTCTTTATATTAGTTTCTACCATTGAAGGATTTGTTGTCATCCTAAAGGGTCAATGCGTGATGGTACGTGTGGAATCAGAGAAGACTCGGGTTCAAATCCTAGCTCTACTCTAATAGCCCTGTGAAGGTAGACAAGGTTCTTAAATTGGAAATTCGATTTATTGTGCTGTTAAAGGAATCTTCCTCACCTGATCGTGTTGTTCTTACAGTGAAATGAGATCACACAGTGAAATGGGGGATTGAGTACAGCGTAGATGCCAGTCCCTGACTGTTGTAGTTAGTGGACACAATTGCTCTTATTCTCTGTGCTGAAGAGTAGGTGTTTATAAGGGCACCTGCTCTTATAGGATTTTTCTAATAAGAATTGCTTCGGGATGCTATAAATCTGTCATCTTGTGACTAGGTGCTCAAAGTCTTTGTCTCCCTCCCGTTGGTTCTGTCCTTTCTGAAAACAACTTATTTCATTTCTTAAATAATTTGCTGTCCCCACTCCATCCTGACAGAAAAGCTCAGAGGAGACATGATTTCCTTGGAGACTCAGAGATGCCATAACTTACATATAACCATACAATGGCCCATGTGAGCTAGGTGGCTAAATGCCGAAATACTTTTGAGAGACCAAAAATATCAAAGAAGTAGAGGCAATGTATTGTCCCTGGGAGGCAGGACGCTATGAGCGGGTGATAGAAGTGGCTAACGAAGCAGCATCAGTCCACACCACGAGGGGAGACCAAACCTCCCCACATAACACCAGCTGCCCGAGCAGGCCCTTGGACTCCACGTTTGCAGTGGGTAGGGAAAGAAAGACCTGTCCAGAAAACAGGAGCATGGAGCTCCTTAGACTTGAAACATAGACCCAAGTCTGCCTTTTACTAATTGCATATAGTGGATACATCATTTGCTTTCTCTGAGTCTCGGTTTCCTTATCTCCAAAATGAAAATCACAGACCTGTCTGCTTATGGGAATGAAATAAGATGTCGTGTGTGAAAGCACTTGGTAACCTGTGGTTCTGCTTAATACTAACCACTCCATGGCTCTGAAATCACACACTGAGGGGCATGTGAGGCAAAAGATGAAGCAAAAACTCCCTTTAATCCTCTGTGGTTTGGCTTCTCAGTTGTACAAGAATTGCCTAAGGTACTGGTTTAAAATACAGATTTCAGGGTTTCACCCCATAAGTTTCTAGTTTCTTTGGCCCATGGCGGAGCCTGGAATCTGCATTTTAAACAAACATATAGGTGATTGGTTAGAACTGGTTGGTCCCTTGGGCCACATTTTGAAAACTGCTGTTCTGCCCCTCTTAGCCAGACCACTGGGGATGGGTGTGTTTTGGGGGATTACTAAGAGCTAATAATGTGGAAAATCATATTGTAGGCTGGAAACTTTGATACCTCTATTGTACTTTAAAATTTGGAAAGTTTATAACAAGTTGAATAGGGCAAAAAAGTTTTCTTTGCCCAAGTGAGGCATAGTTTTTAAAGGTGAGGGAATGAAGTAAACAGATAAAGGAAGAAAGTCAGATAGATAAGATCAACATATTTACTCTCAGTAGTGTCTTTAAACTCTCAGCTGCAAGTATCATAATTTGCTTTGATAAGTTTTTTAAGTTAGTGAACAAAAGATAATTTAAGTTTAAGTTGAGCAGAAAATAATTTATTGCTTTTGAAATGCTGGCTGCCCTGTACAGGATTGTCTCAATCTTGAACTGTCTCCAGTTCATGAAACCCAAGGCTACCTATTGACAAGGGGAAAAAAAGCTTTTCTGAGGTACATGAAAAGATTCAGGCATTTTAAGGTTCTCAATCATATCACCTTTTCTTTCTTAGGTTTTAAGCTGAAGGATTCCATTTGAATTTGCACGTTTTGTTGAAATTAAGTGGAGGGCCTTTCCGAATTGTCAGCTTTTATTTCTTGCCCATTCAAGCTTCCATTTAGAATTGGTATAAAATTAAATCTGCAGTGGAACTATAGCTATAATTTTTAAATCAATATGGATTTTGATTGTGCAAGTGGCATTCTTATGAGTAGTGGAAGCGAACAACAAAACAGTGTCACATATAATAACCTCATGAGTGTTAAGAGTCAGTCTTACTGGCTTTTTTTATTCCAATGTTTATGAAATTTTTAAATCACCAAAGTCAGTCACATCTCAGCCTGTGTAAAATTCTCTAGCTCTTGGGCTTTTTTCATTTTTCTTTCAGGTCTCAGTTCATATACTAAATGTGGTTCTAAGGGTTCCAAACTACCCCTTGCAAAGGAACCCCTTTCATCTCTATCACTTTATTTGGCTTCATTTTCAAGCACTGTCTGAATTGTCAAGCATTTCATTTCATGTAGCACTGTCTGAAATTTTCTTATCTGTGTATGCATTTATTTACTGTCTTCCTCTTCCTATGGAATGCAAAGGTTATCAGAGCAAGGACTTTTGCCTGTCTAGGTTATTGCTCTTTCTAGGACCTGAAGCTATACCTGGAACACAGGGGGAAAACTAATAAATATTTACTGTATATATGAAGAGGAGGAGTTAATATAATAGGCACAGTTTTCTCAGGGCTCTATATTCTGTCCTTTGCCTATTACTGAAGTCTGCTGGAGGAAGATTGGAGGGACTTAAATGGATCTCACAGCTCTTACACATTCCTTAACTAAATGGCTTCCACAATTTCTCTCTCTCTTGTAATGTTCTGTGGCTTCACACCTCGAGCCAGGTGTCTGCTCAATTGTGATTTATGCAGGCCAGTTCCAAATAGCAGTGAAATAGTGACTGAATAGTAAAGGGCCACAGATGCATCTATGAGGCCAGGGTCAGGGGGAAATGGTCTGTGCCCTTTCATTTCCCTCTCTTTCCTCTACTTTTCTTAGCTAGGAGGTATCCTTATGTCACCTGTCTGAAACCTGTATACTAATGTTGCTCCAATCCTCCCATCTTTCCAACATGATAGTTTCCCACCTGGTGTCTGAGCAGTATTTTGGAAGAAAACACTCTTATTTTCAATTCCAAAACAAAGATAGCCAGTGATGTATGTTGCAGAGAGAAAAGGAAGATAGGCAAGGACAGGATTTGGAATGGAGGCAAGAGAACATTGTTTTAGAAAGGCAGGGATTTGGTGCCCAAATCAGATTGTTCTGCCTTCTCCATCCAACTCCAGAAAGACTTGAAGAACTCTCATCTTTGAGTGGCAGGATCAACTTCCATGCCCTGAAATTTCCATTTGGTCCTCGCATATTCAATATGGAGCAGAAACCAGTGCATTTTGTCAGTATAGGCTAGCATCACAGAAATGAAAAAAAAAAAAAAATGACAGTAGACTATAGCTCGTTTTGATTAGTGGACATTTTTACAATAGACCCTTAATTATTCAGTCACTATTTCACTGCTACTTGGAACTGACCCTGTTAGTCTTAGTCATCTATGTTGCATGTCTTCCCTTCACTTGTAAACTCTCCATCTAGTGGTTTTCCCAGATGCTGAATTTGCCCCCCACCACTGCCCCAAGAAATAAACAACTCATTAAAAATAGAGCAAATTTTGGCAAATGCTGTCTGCAGCCTATTTTAGAAAACACACACCATATTATCTAAGCGGTGTCTGAAGCTCTTTAGTGAGGCATATGTAACTATGTGGTGGAACGACTTCAGGGATCACAGCATGGAGCATCGGCAGTGACATCTGGAGTCTTTCATTATGCAGTTACTGGTGCTGCACAGCCTCCCACTCACCTTGGTACCTGCACACACTGCTGTTTCTCCTGCAGCCCCTTGTGTGGCTGCATCTGTATGGTGGGAAAGCTAAAAATATCTACCGAGATGGCAATGTAGACTGACATTAGCTCATAATCTTTGCAAGCTGCACATGTGTGTTAAAAAGAAAAAGAAAAAAAGAAAAAAAATCCCAAAGAACTAACATCCCAAATGATTCAGGTTTCTGTAGGAACTAGAAACAGAGAAGTAGACTCAAGATCAAAACCAAATAGTGCCCCCAAATTACTTTTTGAGATCTTATACCCTTAGACTCAGAGAAACTGTCCTTCTTTTTCTTGCCCATTAATTCACCCTAAGTATTAGTTTAAAAATACAATGTTGCTGTGTTGTCATGTATCCAACTAGTTGATAAAACTACAAGATTTTAATAAACATAAATTTTTATTATTTTGCAGTTGATATTGAAATAGAACACCAGTGAAAGAATTTTAGTTACTCATTTTTTTCCAGAAAAAATGTATTTTAATATGAAAATTGTATATTTGGACACAAAAACTACTATACACAACAAGAAACCATGATTTGATCAATTATGACATTATTATCTCTTCTAAAAACACAGAAATAAGCAATCCCAAGAGGAAAAAAGAAGTCTGTAAAGTCCTATTCAGTTTACTTTTTTAAGGAAAATGATATTTATTTGACTCAGGTCACGGTTCCATTGTGTCTACTTTCTTTGTAAGTTCAGCTTTGGTGCTACCTAATCCTCTCTTTGCTTCTTCAATTTTCACTTGAGCAAGAGATGGATTCAGCATTAAATCTAAATAGATCTCCATTTTTGTCTTCAAAGGTATGGTCTGTCATTTTAACTCCGCCAGTTTCTCTGATACCGCTACTAGGGACTGATGAAATGGAGAAGCATCCATGCCTCTAGCTGAAAGTGGCTCCTCTGCAGCTTTGATTTCAAATCTGAACTCTTCTAACTTTGCTTTTCCTGTTCTGAAGATGACCGTTGACTTTGGCCCTTTCCAAAGACACATGAAACTCTACTTTTTTGAGATCCTCTTGTTGAGATTTTTCTAATACTAATGTTGCGGTTAGATTTTTTTTTTCAAGATTTTCCCATTCAGTCTTCATTTCCTCAGTTTGGGATTTTGTTTGAAAAGATCAGATGTCGAATTATTCACTGCAGGGATAAACCTCGCTAGTGAGGTATCAAGGGTCATGCGCTGTCAACCAAAGCATTCGAATATGTGGAACCCACGCTGGAGAGATTGGCAGGGGGAAAATTCACACTCCTCATGAGAAGGTCTTGAAGAGGCTTGGCTTGTGATTCATATTCACTTGCTTTCTGTCTGTTTCAAGAGGTTCACCTCATACTGTGGAATGGGATTACCTCCATTTTTTTTTTTTTTTTTATCACACAGCAACCTGCACCTTTTTCTCCTACTGGGGCTCCATAGCTGATGCTTCTGCCACTTCACACAGAACTCCTCATGGAAAAAGTGCCCTGCAAGCCCCTTATTTATTGATTTTCATTTCAAGAATATTATTTTATTATCTTCAAATTTTATTTTATCTAAATCTTATCATCCATAAAAAAAGAAATGAGACCACAAATTTGTGGGAATGTGTTTTTAAAAGAATCCTGCTAACATACATACATTTCATCTCTTAACCCTTTCTGACTCCCTGTATATTTTTATTTTTTCCAAATGATTCAATCCCAACATGTCAGTGGTGACCTCCCATACATACCAAGAAGCTTCTGCCATCTGGTTGTATATGTGGAGGACGTGGCAGTCAAGATCCCCAGAAGGATCAAACCCCCCGGCCAGATCCCAGCTTCCAGATCTGTTTTCTCAAAAAACTTGAAAGTTGGAATGGAGTATAACAACTTGACACCATCATCAGTTCAGCTAATGGTTGTTTCTCTTGCTTCCCAGAAAGTTAGTTTGTTTTTTGTCTTTTTATACTGGAGTAATGACATTACTTGACTTGAGCATTTCCCTGCACTCATTTTTAATTATTTATTTATAATTTTTTATTTTTAATGTTTGTGGGTACATAGGTATACATATAGGGTACATGACACGTTTGGATACAGGCATACAGTGTGTGATAATCACATCATGGAAAATGGACTATCCATCCCCTTGAGCCTGCACTCATTTTAATTAGCAGTCGTTTTGTTTTTACAGAAATAATCTGGCATTAACCTCACAGTTTTAATAAAATGTAGACTAAAATTCTCTATTAATTACACAAGTAAAATAAGGATCCAATGAAATCTGTGGCATGATTTCACCATCCTTTGAAACTGATTTTGAAAAGTTGTCTCCCAGTTTAATGTTGGAAGCTGGTCTTCATACATCCCAGAAGTGTTCATCGTGTTCATGTAACCTCAAGCATAGGCAACATTTCCCTCATTCATGTTATTTCACCAGCTCTATTAGACCCTCAGACAAATTATATATACTTAACAGTTTGCCTTTTAAAATATGTTTGTATTATCTATAATCAATTTTTTAAAAATCATTTTGTCAATTAGTGCACATTTCATGAGTATCTATGATGTTACCAAGCCCTCTGAGAAATGTTAGGGATAAATTGATAAATAACAGTCTAATTCTTATGGAATGTACATAGAAAATAAACAGTGTTTGACTTTTCTGAGGCCTTTTTTTGTTCTGCAAAATAGGAATCAAAATGTTTGCATAGTTTCAATATGTTATAGACATTTTAAGTGGCGTATAAGTGATTTCAGAAGAAGAAAAGCCTACACTTATGTAACTAGTCTTCTGGATAATATCTACACAGTCTTTCACTGTAATCCAAGAGTATTGAGATTAATTGGAGCATTTCTTGACCCTCCAATAATAGGAGACATTCAAACGTGTTATTAACATAATCTGCCATTGTAGAGAACAGCTGAAATAATGTGATATGAATATCATGATCAACCTTGATGGAATAAACATCTTCCTACAGATGCACAGTGAGATGGGGATGAAAGCCCTTTTTCTGTGTCAAGCTTCCAAAAATGGTTAATTTATTACTCTGAATACTTTAGGCAAATTACAAAGAATGGAATGAAGAAGGATGTGAATAATCTAGGTAATTAAACCCTACTGTGCAGCTTCTTTGAAAGTTAGTCTAGGGTTTATGCCATAGAATTATGTAAGAATCTGTTAAGAGAGCTTATTGTTTAATTGTTCTGGTCTATATAACAGTGTTAACTAAAACATAACCTGTGTTCAGTAGAATTTGGTTTGAAGTGGGTTTATCTCCAACCCCTATCTACTAAAATGCTCCGTGCATCTTAGTTACCTGTAAGAAAGCCCCGTAGTAAAGCTCTGAGAGCTCCCAGACACCAACATTTCTATTTGGGATCTGTTCCAGCTCCTGCTAGAACTTGCCATGTGGTTTTATTCAAGACACCATCTACCTGAGCTCGAATTTCTCTATCTATAAACCAAGGGAGTGGGCCCCAAATTCTGATTTTATCAAAATCAGAATACTATAAGAAGGAAAGTGGAGGTTTACAAATACCATTTTTGATGTATCTTCATTGACTAAGTGTTAATTATACTGCCATTTCACTGCAGCATTTCTGTTGTAAAGACTTCTGTTCCAGTCAGTCAGAGTCAATCAATGTTGAGGTTAACTTTCTCTGGCTATATTGATTGGGTGATAGTTATCCCCAAAGCTGGAGGAAGCAAATAAATTCCCCCTACCAACTTAAATTGTAGAGATGTCTGTCACAGTTTAGGGGCATTTCTTGCTATTTGCCCTTCTGGAGTTGTTTTGATTCCAGGAGTACAGAGACTCAACTCCAGCTTTGAAGAGGAAGGTTGGAGATGAACAGAGGGAGATACCTCTGAGCCCAAGGAAGCAGCACCAAGGATAAAGTGGGGAAGAAAACCAAGTGTCACTTATTGAAAAGCGAAGGCTGTGATCTGCAGTTTCTGATTTGTTCTGATAGAAGACTTTGGAACCCAAACCATCTGGACACATTTCTGGGACAATAAAGAATTGAAAAAGGTTTTACAAATAGAAGGAAGGTGGATAGGTTATCAGGGGAAAATATGAGTCACGACCTTGTGGACTAGTTTAGAGGAACCAGATTCCTAGCACATAGGAGGCCTTAACCAGATTAAAAAGATAACTGATTTGTCATATTTATCTGCCTGGTCATATTCAAAAAGCTTCACCTGTATTAGCTTAATTAATTCTCATGACAACCACTACAGGTAGGTCTTTCCTCTCCTTATTTAATAACACGAGAACATGGATTTATAAAGAAGTTAGGTGCCCCAAATCACAGTTGTGAAGCATCTGACCCACTGAGGCTGACCCCAAAGACAGACTGTCATTGGCACAAATGTCCTTTCTGGCTCTAGGCTTCTTAGTCCCCTCATGATCACCCCTTCCTTTCATGGCCCCCCAGATGCTTGAGCACTTCCTGATTGGTGCATAAGCATGTGTTCATTATTTAAGAGTGCTTATGCCAGTAGGTAGCTTATCTACAAATCATTACTAGAGACAGAATTAGGAGCCATGCCTCCTCCTCATTTCTCTACTCACTCGGCTCTTCTTTTTAAATCAATCAAGTCTCCATAATGTTCCTATTAGTAAAATACTTAAACATAAGCTATTTTACAAATATGTGCTAAGTTCTTAAATATCTTCATTCTGCCTCATGCATGCTTGGCTTTCTGTGCTAGTGTCTCAGTCAAAGCATATGGAATTGGATAGTTCGGGTAGAAAGCTTCTCCAATTATCTATATGTTCAGAAAACTGGGAAAACATCCTCGAAGAAGAAGCACACATTAAGTGCCTTTTCCCTGACAGATTTTAGCTTACCACAGGATTTCAACCCTTTCTTCTTGGGGAAGTACTTTCTTCAGCAACAAAAAAGATAACATTATGGTTCTGTGGTACACTGTGATGTCTCTCAAACCTTCTTTATAAGCCTGAGATGGCTTTTCAGAAATGGTTTTTGCTCAGAGGTATGGGTTTTTTTTTTTTTCATTGAACAAGGAATGGAAAATATGCTAATTATAATTGAATAATAGACTCAAAATTTAGATTAACCCTACCTGATCACACTAACAAGATAGTGTGATTCTGCATTCATTTGTTTGGTCAACACATCATATTGAGCATTGCAGTAGGCAGATTCATATGGCAGTCCCCATGACCCCCACCTCCTGGTGTTCAAATGTGGATGGGGCCTGTGACTTGCTTAAAAACAACAGAGTAGGGCAAAGGCAGTAGGATGTACTTGGTTACATCACATAACATTGCAGTGCCCCTCTTGCTGGAGCCTCTCCTTGCTGGCTTTGAAGATGCGAGCTGCCATGCTGTGGGCTTCCCGTGTTGGGAGCTCACCTAGCCAGGAACTGAGGGTGGCCTCTTAGAGCTGAGGAAAGCCTCCAGCCAACAGCTAGTGAGAAATACGAGTCCTCAAGGTCACATCCTTTAGGAACTGAATTCCGCCAACAAAAGCAGATCCTTTCCCAGTCAAGCCCCATAGGAGACCTCAGCACCAGCCAGCAGACACCTTTCTAGCAGCCTGATGAGACACCAGCGGGAGACGTAGTCAAGCCGTGTCCATATTCCTGACCCACAGAAGCTGTGAGATGCTAGGCCTCTGTTGTTTTAAGTCACTGAGTTTGTGGTAATTTGTTATATAGAAACAGGAAACTAATACAAACACCCTCAGTATTCCAGACACATTTTGAGGAATTGGAAATGGAGCAGTGAACAAAATGAAGTCCCTGGCCGGGCGCGGTGGCTCAAGCCTGTAATCCCAGCACTTTGGGAGGCCGAGACGGGCGGATCACAAGGTCAGGAGATCGAGACCATCCTGGCTAACACGGTGAAACCCCGTCTCTACTAAAAAATACAAAAAACTAGCCGGGCGCAGTGGTGGGCGCCTGTAGTCCCAGCTACTCGGGAGGCTGAGGCAGGAGAATGGCGTGAACCCGGGAGGCGGAGCTTGCAGTGAGCTGAGATCCGGCCACTGCACTCCAGCCTGGGCGGCAGAGCGAGACTCCGTCTCAAAAAAAAAAAAAAAAAAAATGAAGTCCCTGTTCCAAGGAGCTTGCATTTCAATAAATCTAAAACATAGACATTTTAGAAGCTTTAATTCATCTCAGTTTCAAAGTGAAAACCTCAGTGGTCCCAAAATGGGAAAGAAAAATGTACTTAAAATATTTATTTTTTACTTTTACTATTATTTTTTGAGACAGTCTCACTCTGTCACCCAGGCTGGAGTGCAGTGGCGCAATCACAGCTCACAGCAGCCTTGACCTTCTGGGCTCAAGTGGTCCTCCCACCTCAGCCTCCTAAGTAGCTGAGACTACAGTCGTGTGTGACCATGCCCGGGTTATTTTTGTCTCACTTTATTGCCCAGGCTGGTCTTGAACTCTTGGGCTAAAGTGATCTTTCTGCCTCGGCTTCTCAAAGTGCTGGGATTGCAGGCATGAGCCACTGAACCCAGAAAAATGAGCATTTCTTTTCTGGTCCAAAGAAGGGAAAATAATGCTGGACATATCTCAGTATTGACTTACCAGACGATCTTATTCAAGGAAAAGAGTGGGGAGAACAGGGGTTGTCAGCTACAGAACACGAGTTCTCCACGGACTGTAGCTTTAGAATCAGAACTTTGCAGTCCCACGATAATGCAGTCTTACAGTATATGTCACTACTTCAAAAAAAAAGATACTGAAAAGCTTAAATACATAACTGCCAAAAGTCACCAAAATAAGAAAAACAATTTCAAAATCAGCCTAGTGATTTTGTTTCTATAGAAAGACCATTGTCTAAAAGAAAACCTAGAATTCATTCAGCATTTTCAGAAGATCGAAGTCACATCCATGGACAACATGTATGTTAGTTCTAGTGTCCAGACAAGACAGCTAAGAAGGGCTTGAATTTCCACACAAGCTGCCTGGCTTTATAAGTAACCCCAGAATGCTCAGGCGCACAGGCCACAGAATGCCCAGAAGACACAGGCCGTAGTCCACCCGAAGCCCAGTGTCCA
Source organism: Theropithecus gelada (assembly GCF_003255815.1). NCBI lineage: Eukaryota > Metazoa > Chordata > Mammalia > Primates > Cercopithecidae > Theropithecus > Theropithecus gelada. The sequence continues at coordinate 74,779,540 of NC_037676.1, forward strand.
GCAAATTTGAGCTGCCAGTCACTTGGGGGACCAAGGAGCCTGTACTGTATTTGAGAAACCACAAAGCTAAGGCCACATTCTATAGAATAGACTTTTGAAATTAATGTGTAATCAATCACACTCAGAATATATTTGGGCAGCTTATATGTACAATGTGTTGCATGCAGTTAAATGACTAACATTTCTATTGTGGTGTACAGAAGGTGTTCATAGAGCTAGCTCTTGTTGAATTGCAGTTATGGTTATTAATAACATGTATTGAGCACTAGTTCTGTCTAGACCTTGTGCAGAGTGCTTTGATATGTTTTTAATTTTATTTTCTTAAAAGGATTATTGTCCCCATTGAATAGATGGGACTAAACCTTAGAAAGTCTAAGACACATACACAAGATCTAACAATGAGAAAATGTTGGGCTTACAATTTTAATTCAGGCAGTCTGATTGCAGAACTGGTGCCCTTGACCGCTATGCATGGCACCTCCTGTTAATGTGACAAGCACAGTGTCAGATGCCATGTTCTTTCATTTGTTCTTTATAACAACCCTGCAAAAGGTATTTGGGAGTGATGGGATGAGCCTTGAAAAACTCTTTCAAGTAATTAGTTTAAGAAAGAGGGAAGGCCGGGCGCAGTGGCTCATGCCTGTAATCCCAGCACTTTGGGAGGCTGAGACGGGCGGATCACGAGGTCAGGAGATGGAGACCATCCTGGCTAACACAGTGAAACCCCGTCTCTACTAAAAATATAAAAAAAAATTAGCCGGGCGTGGTGGCGGGCGCCTGTAGTCCCAGCTACTTGGGAGGCTGAGGCAGGAGAATGGCGTGAATCTGGGAGGTGGAGCTTGCAGTGAGCCGAGATCAAGCCACTGCACTCCAGCCTGGGGGACAGAGCGAGACTCCATCTCAAAAAAAAAAAAAGAAAGAGGGAAGATATCGACATGCATCTTCTGATGCCATAATCACTTTTTACGTTACCAGGCTAACTGGGGGCTCTAAGGGCTATTGTTCTAAGTAGGAAACCATTGTGTGTTAATATTTATCAAGTATTTAGAAGATCAATCTACTTCCAAGACCCTCCCCATCAGTTTGATAATGCCTAAAATTCTAAAAGCTCATGCCAAATTTCTTTACCTTAAAGCTTTGAAATTATTCTTAGTCATTTACCCTTATCAGTCATGTATACTTTAGTAAGAATAAGTTTATCTTACTCATTCATGAAAGCAGATTTTTATGGGGAAGAGGATGCAAAAACTTGAGGATTGCAGATGCTGAATCTTCTTTAGAGAAGGTCACTAAGAGTGAAGAAAAGAGCAGATGATATTTAGCCTAATGGCTACCAGAGATATTAAGAACACTTTCTGGAGGTCTCAAATTTGTTTTTTTTTTCTGTATAACTAATTATATTTTCTATCATAGACAACCTTGTGTATAACCTAGAAATGGTGGAAAGTATATGATCCAAAAGCAAGGTACCATCAGTTCTCCTCTGTACTTATTTTGAAAATTGGAAATTGTCCCAACACATTTGGATACATTAGAGAACAATTTGAACATAATGAAAATGTCTTGTTTTTTATGCATGATTTTTATCCATGATAACACTAGGTGAATGCAGAAAACTGCATCCAGATGAACAGAGCTGTGTAGGAATGTGCAAACTGCACACAGGCTCACACCTCAAACATCTGCCAGCTTCCTCTGCTCACTATGTGCTTTGAGCCACACCCATCCACATCTGGCGTTAGAACTTTCCTTCTGACTTCAGATAACCCTCCTTCCATACTTCCTAATGGCTTACTAACTGCAACCTTTTGACACTTACTTCTGCAAGCAAACTCCAGGTCTTTTTTCACGATAAAATATAGTATTTATTGTGGTGTTTATTTATTTCTTAATCATTTAACATGTGTAAAACTGTGTTGTTTTTGTTAGGTTTTAAAAAAATGTTTCCCTGATGACATTTTTTTTGTTTGTTTTGTTTTGTTTTGTTTTGTGGCAGAGTCTTGCTCTGTTGCCCAGGCTGGAGTGCAGTGGTGGGATCTCAGCTCACTGCAACCTCCACCTCCCGGGTTCAAGCGATTCTCCTGCCTCAGCCTCCTGAGTAGCTGGGACTACAGGTGTGCGCCACCATGCCCAGCTAATTTTTGTATTTTTAGTAGAAACAGGGCTTTGGCATGTTGCCCAGGCTGCTTTTAAACTCCTGGCCTCATGTGATCTGCCTGCTTTGGCCTCCCAAACTGCTGGGATTACAGGTGTGAGCCATCATGTCTGGTCACTGATGAAGCTTTTAGCATCCATTTTTCTGATGAGTCCTGTAGGATTTTTTGCCTGGTGATTTTTAGGAATGTGTGTGTACGTGTGTAACTTTATTGCAGAACTGATTTTTTTGTCCCTTATTATGCAGATTTCTCCTGTTAGGGGGTGTGTGTGTGTGTGCCATGCACTTGAAGGGGTAGCTGATAATTATTTGAAGTACTTCTTTTCACAGTGGTTTAGCAGGTTAGCAGATTTTTCTCAAAAAAGAAGAGCTAACCATGCATCAAAATAACACTTTTCAGGAGAATTTCTAGAGGATAGCCCCAAGGAATGATGCCGACTTCATCCTTTATTAAGGTTGGTATCTCAGGAGAAGTTACGCTGATAAACATGTGTGGCCCCGGGAAGGCAGCTTCCAGCATGCCCCATTTCATCCTTAGATCTAGCTAATATTGGGAGTTGGTGGATTTCTCTTAGGGTCAACATTTGGAAATAGGCCGAGCCCACCTCCCTGCACCCATCTGCTGCTGAATACCATCCAAATGAGAGCCTCACTCTGAGGTTAATGCCTTGGCCTGGTGACCATGCCAGCTCTCTCTTCTTACCTTATAAAGTCCTGTATTCTTCCCTTCCTCCACTTCAAATCTTCAGAAGTATATCTGTGCTTTTTGAGCTATGGGCAGCCCCGGAATTTATGAAAGCTACAAACTTAACGTACTTAATATTTTAGGCACTAAATAAATGCTAATATAACTGAGGAGTGTCAAACCAATTGTTAGGAGGTGAGTGCAAGACAGTGACACCACAGACAAAAAAGGAAGGCATTTGAAGCATTCGTGTCACACGGTAGTCTTGATGTAGGGGAAAGCCAGGTATGGTTAAGTCTCAGTAAGAAATCCATGACTTCTGAAGAATAAATTGAACTCATTCTCAAAGAAACGCTAAAGAGAAGTCTCAGTGTTAACAATGGGAAGGGTCCTAGTAGCAGGGGGAATAGCCCCCACAGTGGCTGGTAACTGCTTATTGAGGGGCACTGTTGTCACCTGAAGTTAATCCCAACTCCACTTCCATCAGTCAGGTAAACTCACCCCTTATGGGAGTCTATGACTTCTAGAAACTCCGCACTTAACAATCTGTTCTCTCATTCTACCTTTGTTTTACACAGTATCCCAGTGAAAAACAAACTTCTCTTCCAGAATTTCCAAAATAATAATAATAACTATAACTCAACGGTCAGCCTTATTGGTCTAGCCTGAGTCTTATGCCAGCCCTGGGCTAGTCATGATGACTGGTGTGGCAGGGAAAATATGATGCTCTGATTGACTATGCCTGATTCACATGCTCAGTTTGGAGCCGGGGAAGGAATCAGTTTCACTTGGATCACATGAATTGAGAATAGAAAATAAGCAGTTTCTCAAGGAAAATTGGTGTGCTATCGCTAGAAGGGCAATGGGTTCTGGGCAGGCAGGAACACGAGATGGCCCCTCTAAGAGTCTCCTAAGCCAGGCTGTGTGCTGGGCACTGAGCCTGTGACAGTGAGCATGACACAGAGTCAATGCCCTCCTCTAATTTGTAGTGATTTGGATATTAATTCAGTAAACACACAGGTAAGGAAACTGAGCCTAGAGAGATGAAGTCACGTTTTTCAATGTTGCACAGATAATTACAGCCAACACAGTGACTAGAAACTCTGAAATGATGGTCGATATCAAGATGCCATCTTGCCTTACTCGTATAGCAAGCTAACCTATTTGAAGCATGGTTGTCTGTCTAGCACGCAGTTGTGTAGGATATTACTGTTATAACCAGTTGTATCCTGGAATTGACTCAAACCAGCTGGTGCAAAATTATTGTGTACATCTCTTTCCTTCTTAGGATTCAGTGAAATAATGTTGGTAGCTTGAAATCAGCTATGGTGGTATTTACACTAAAAATTGGCAACCATCACCACGAGCTGATTGTTACACCTTTACCAACATACCACCAGTTACCATAGTTATAGGAATTTAGTCTTCAAGCAAATTGTTTTTTTCTTTTCCAGAGTATTTAATAAAATTCACATAATTATTGATACAGATGAATAGATGTGACAGGTCAGGAAGTTCTTAAACCACAGAATTTTTGTTTCTTTTTTCTTCCATTCTACTCCAAATCCCAAGGTCTTCAATCTTATACATTTAATACAATTTATATTTTATTTTCGTATTTGGTGCATGTTGATCAAAGCGAAACCACAGATGAGAGGAGACTACTGTACCACAAACTAAGCAGCTTAGACAACAGAAATGTATTGCCTTGCAATTCTGGAGGCAAGACGTCCTAGATCAGGGTGTCAGCAGGATATCTCTATTACTAAGGCATCTGTAGGTAACATGTATAAATTTTCAGCATCAGACTTGACCTTACTAATACTGATTTTTAGCATAACAAACAGACTAGACTTTAGCTATGTTCTTCTTAACTGCCCAAATTAGTGGCCAATCACCTATACCTAAAGTTTTCAACTATCAGATTTGTTAGCATTGTCCTTTGTACTAACATGCATTTATTTTGGTAAAAGGGGAGAAGGAAGATACATCAAGACACCCCTTGATAAACCTAACTCAAAAAGGAATAAAGACATTTGTATCAGTTTCTGTGGCTGCTGTCACAAAGTGCAGTAGGCACCCCTTATCTACAGGGGATACGTTCCAAGCCCCCCATGGATGCCTGGAACTATGGATAGTACTGAACCCTGTATGCAGTATGTTTTTATCTATACATACATGCCTATGATAAAGTTTAATTTGTAAATTAGGCACAATAAGAGATGAACAACAATAACTGATAATAAAATAAAACAATTATAATAATATACTGCAATAAAAGTTATGTGAATATAGTCTCTTCCTCTCTTTTCCTCACAATATCTTAAGAGTTACCCTATGTACCTAAGGGTAACTGAAACCCCAGCAAGTGAAACTGCGGATCAGAGGAGACTACTGTAGCACACACTAAGAGGTTTAAGCAACAGAAAATGTATTGCCTTGCCATTCTGGAGGCAAGAAGTCCTAGATCAAGGTGTTGGCAGGGTTGGTTCCTTTTGCAGGCTGTGAGGGAGAAATCTGTTTATGCCACTCTCCTAGCTTCTGGTGGTTTTCTGGCAATCCTTAACATTCATTGACTTCTGCGGCATCACTCCAATTCTGTCTTCATCTTCACATGGTGTTCTTGCTGTTTGCATCTCTGTGTCCAAGTTTCCCCTTTTTTATAAGGACATCAGTCATATTGGATTAGGGCTCACCCTAATGACCTCATTTTAGCTTGATTACATTGGTAAAGACCATATTTCTGAATGAGGTCACATTCTCCGGTACAGAGGTTTAAAACTTCACCATATCTTTGTGGGGAGGACACAATTCAACCCGTAACAGCATTGCAATTAAATTGTTAAATTGTCACACACTAATATCAATAGGTAAAATGTTCTTTGTCAAGCTAGAGTTCTAACAAGTAAATATTTCATTCCTTTTGTAAAACAAGTATTTCTGCTGAGTTGATTTCCATATTATTCAGAATGTCTTAAGGACCTGGTCTTCAGCCTGTGCTCCTTGTTCAAATGCAGCATTAATTTTAAGACAGGGCTCAGTCAACTCAGCCCACTGCCTTTTTCTGCCTAGAATAGTTTTTACATTTTTAAAGGGTTAAGTGGGCTGGGCGTGGTGGCTCATGCTTGTAATCTCAACACTTTGGGAGGCTGAGGCAGGAGGATCACTTGAGGCCAGGAGTTTGAGACCAATCTGGGCAACATGGCTAGACCCCCATCTTTTTTTAAAAAAAGATTTGCTTTTTTTTTTTTTTAAATTAGCTGGATATGATCACATGTACCCATATTCTCAGCTACTTGAGAGGCTGAGGTGGGAGGATCACATGAGCCCAGGAGGTTGAGGCTGCAGTGAGCTATGTACATACTACTGCACTCCAGCCTGGGAGACCCTGTCTCAAAAAAATAACAATGGAAAAAAATCAAAAGATAAGTATATTTCATGACGTGAAAATTATGTAAAATCCAAATTTCAGTGTTGTCAACAAATAAAGTTGTATTGGCACACAGCCACACTCATTTCATTTGCACATTGTCTATGGCTGCTTTCACACTACACAGGCAGAGTTGCAGAGTTGCAGAGTTGCAAAGGAGACCGTTAGTCTGCAAAACCTGAACTATTTACTCTCTGGCCATTTACAGGTAGGATGCTAATTTTGTTAACTATACCTCACTCACAACTAATTGCTGCTGCTCCCGAATGACACAGCCTAGTCTCTGAAGCAGACAGGCATCATGCTGCTGACCTTTGTGCTGTGAGGGGGGTGTCCTCATTCATAAATTATAGCATCATCATGATTCTGCCTATTTTATTACTATCAGAAGAATCACGCAGCTAATTAGTAAGCATTTAATTAGAAGTCAGAACCAGTGCTGTTAATGGGCATGCTTAATATTCCATCGACAAAATTAACTGCTGACATCAAAGGTGTGTGGTCATTGCCACCTCCAACCCCCGCCCAACATGGCAGCATTTTATGTCTATTTGTTATACATAACTTCCATGTGTAACTTGCATCTTGAAATAATTTAGTTCCGTTGAATCCACTGGGATTGTATTTAATCCTGTCTGTATTAGTTTTCTATTGCTGCCAAAGCAAATTACCACAAATTTAGCAGCTTGAAACACCACAAGTTTTCTGTCTCGGAATTTTCCAGGCTAGAAGTCCAGTGGGCTTGACTGGTTCTTCTGTTCCAGGTCTCACAAACTGAAGTCAAGACAGCAGCAGGGCCACATTTTTTTCTGGAAACTCTGCGAAGAACCTGCTTTCAAGTTCTTTCAGGTTATTGGCAGAAAGAGGAGCTGATTTCTGTCAACAATCTCAAGGAGGGTGGTGGTCCCTGCTTCCTGGCTGGCAGTGGGTGGGAGCCTATCTTAAGGCTACGTGATCCCTGCTCCCATTGCTCCTCCATTTTCAAGCCACCAAGGGCATGTCAAACCCATCTCATGCTTCAGATCTTCTCATGACTTCTGCCTCTAGCTGGAGAACAATCTCTCCTTTTAAGGGCTCATGTGATTAGATTGGTTTCTTTTGGGTAATCCAGGATAATCTCCCTATTTTAAGGTGCATAACCTTAACTACACCTCCAAAGTGCCATTTGCCATGTAACTTAACATATTCCGATTCCGGGAATTAGGGCATGGGTGTCTCTTGGGGGCCATTCTGCCTGGCACGCCTTCTCTGGGTTCTGTGTTCCTAACCTGAGTGTCTGCATCTCTGTTTTCTCCTAGAAGACTCTGAAGGATCAGTACTTGGCCCTAGGGACTGCACTTGCTTTTCCACTTTGGGAGCCCGCAGAAACACTACCCTTTGGTAGTCTCTTTCTATTGCAGAGTTGGCATTTCAAGTTAATTTTTCATGGATGTATCACCATGTTATTCCCATGCAACACAATTAAATGACCCCAGCCACCACAGCTGAAAGCATTTATACTTAGTTATTTCATACAGCTGTGTTAGAAAACCGCTGCATACGTCAACTGTGATATAAATGTACCCTGCTAGAGTTGGGCTGTTAACAGCCTGCTTAGACTGATGCTGCGGCCACCAAAAAAGGTCTGTGTGCATCTTGGTTGCCCATCTTCTTTCTCCGAAAGGCAAGAGCCAGGGAGTCAGACTGGAACACCTTGCCACTCTGAAGTTTAGAATACATCCATTTTCATGACTGCTCAAATTAAAGGTAAATTGTCACTTTGCTGTGCACTGTAATGTTTCTGGTTACCCTTGTAAATCTGGTTGACCTCCATGTTTGGAAGAATTCCTTACATTTGATCCAAATGTAAGAAAACTTGAAGCATTTTGGAAGTTCAGGCTGAGTTATAGCTGCATTTTGGAAATGCTAAGTACCTGATAACTAAAGGGAAATTCCAGCAGAGTGGAAGGGGAAGTAGGGATGGGGAATAATCTTTTTGTTCACTGGCCATGATCCTGGCACAGAGACCCTCAGAGTGCAGACTAGGACTTCTTAAACACTAGCATGCTCATGAATCGCCTAAGATCTTAACATTCACATTCTAATTATAGGGTCTGAGATGAGGCCTGAAATTTCATATTTCTAACCACTTCCCAGATGACGCAAGCTCTGTAAGTCTGTGGGCCACACTTTGAGTGGTAAGAATTTAGAGAATTTAGACTACGAACAAAATGAATCAATTTCTTCCCAAAGGGTTATTTTTTTCACACTAACTATTATATCTAGGTTACATATATTCATATTACTGGCAAAGTCAAAGAGCTCAGCTTTCCTTTCCTTGCTAGGTATTAGGATTTAAGTATAACTTTAAGGATGCTGCATTTCCTCAGCACAGGAAGAACAACCACGAAGAATGCCATTAGTTCTAATCAACTCAAACCTGATTAAAGAGAATAATGTAATTTAAAGTGAAAATTTTGATTCAAATAGGTTCTTGATGGCAAGATTAGCATAAGAAGATAATTTCTTTAAAATATCTTAAGTATAGCTGGAGAACGAGACAATGTGGTTTAATGATTTTTGTTGATGGGGAGACATTTAGGGCCTGAACTAAAATATTCTCTTCCTTCATTCCCTCCTCTGCATCTCATTTAAGCCCCCTAGAATTCTTTGGAAAGCCTGGAGACATGCTCGCTTTTATCATATTGGGAGCTGGTCCATGAAGTATGAATGTGAAATTTCAGCATTTGTGTAACTGCCAGCAGGTGTGGTCTGAATGTGTAGTGCAGCCTCCACTTTCGGATTTCAGGAAAGAGCTAATTCCTCGGTAATGCTCTGTGATGCTTGAAGCTTGGCGTGAAGGCTGGGCATTCCCGGGGAGGGAACTGCCTGTCAGTGGTCCTGATTCTCTGTCTGCTGGCAAGGCTGGATCCAAACAAGCTTCCTCCTTCCCCTTTTTGCAGTCAACTGCAAATCCTGAATGAAGGTAGACAGAGGCAACACCCAAGAGGCTGACACCATGTCTTTCACCTTCCAAGATCAAAGGATTTAAGAGTGCTACTAAAGCACTGTAATTCGATTTATATGAGATCCTGAATCACCAAGATTAGGCTTGGTTATCATGAAAATGGAGGAATTATCTTCTCAGGGGTTTGTCATCCTGTCAGTCAGCTGATTTGCCTGGTTGACAGGAAAGGCCCCAAGGGAACTCCATGTGATTCTGCTGGGGAATATGAAGCCCAGTATCGAATGAAGAGTGCCCTGTCTCTGCTGCTGGGATTGCACTGTGGTTTAGCAGGAAATGTTCCTAGGCTTCAGTTTTATGTTCTCACCTCTAGTATTGCCAGGGGCAGCCACTTGCTGTTTTCATAGGATGGAGGTCCCCTGCAAATGCTGGTAAATGCACTGCAGTGTTTAATTAGGAAGAAGTATGCACAAACTTCGTTTGGTGTGTGGCATATAAAGAAGAGAAGGTAAAGCATCTCTGTCAACAAAGAATTCAAAGTGTAAGAACTCCTGGCTGCCTTCAGCCTGACAGAAAGTGTCTTATCATCTGTGTCTGCTCTGCAGCATGGTGGTCAACAGTGCAGGCTTTAGAGAGAATCAGTCTGATTTCTGATACCTGCCCTACTACCTACTCATTGTGTCACTGAGCAAATTTTAATTCCATTGTGCCTCAATTTCCTCATCTACACATTGGGAAGAGTAGTACTGTACTTTATAGGGTTTTCATTAGATTAAATAAGTTTACAGCTCTGAAGTGATTAGAACAGTGCATAGCATTTATAAGTCTGCCAGGAAGGTTAGCTCTTATTCAGGTGCTCAGAGAACCCGAGGTAATAGCAGGGAAATCAGAAGACATGGGTTCAAATTCTGACTTTTTCATAGATTTAGGTCTATCACAGTGTCTCTGACATTCTTTGTAAAACAGGGACTGTAATATCTGTCTCCCATGGTTTTAGTTAAGCTAAAATAACAGTTTATGTGAAAGAGTCCAGCAATAAATCATCACTCAGGGACAGATGGTTGGAGTCTTACTTATTATAGCAAATATGTTGTCCTAAAAGGTATTAAATTAACTGATAGCAAGCAAACTAGATTTTTATGTAAATTAGAAATCTATTTGCAGGCAAGTATCCATTATGAATTATGGAAGGGATACAATTTTCCTCTATTTGGTTCTAATCCTTTCATTTTGATTAGATTAAGTTATAATCCTGACAGTGACATTTATTGAGTGCTTTTTACTTTATCTCATCAGTCCTTGGTACACTCTGGCAATATTATGGTAGATAGTATTATGATCCCTGTTATACTGCATGTTGGAAATATGTGGCTCAGAGAGGTTAAGTAACTTACCTAAGGCCACACAGCTACAAAGAAGCAGAGGCAATGCTGTAGCCTACTCCTCTTTGACTCCCGAAAAAAAGTGCTCTTTATAACTATGGTGTTTTCTCTTCTCTACATCAAGTCAAATCTCATGGTCTCTTAGAGCAATTTTTGTCATGACAGTTCAAATTATAGATCAGATCTTAGTTTTAGTTCAAAGGCAGAAGCAGTCTAACTTCAAAGTTAGAAGTAATCAAATGAGAAGAAAAACAAACAGCCATAAAAATCCGACGTTGGCCCATTTCTGCCACCAACATGCCATAAGACTGATCATTGTTTTCCAGTCTTGAAATATCTTCTCCCCAAATCAGAGGCAGCTGCACAGTTTTGTTATAGGAGAGGCTTCTGGACAATATTGAGTCGAAAGGGGAGAGTGGTGGTTGATGCTCTTGCCTTGAGTGTAAATTTGCCAAGCAAGCATATAGTTTGTATTACAATACTATGCTTGCTAGGTGGTTTGGCGGGCTTCATAGAGATTTTGGAGGCTAAAGCCCTCCTGCACATCACAGTCTTATACCTTTGACTCAGTTTCTGCTAACAATAACCAAAGTATATAAGGATGTGATACTTTACTGCACTGTGTGGCCAGTATTTAGTAGTGTTACTAGAGTAAACCAAACCACAAAAAACAGTTCTATTCTAAAAAAACTCTGTATTTTACAGTGGCCTGGTCAGGAAAGTTAATCTGTTTTTGCTTAGCAAGTTGTACTAGGAGATTTCACAGTTTAGTTCATTGCTTTTATAAACAGTGTTTTCCTTCCTCTCTCTGAATAGGTCTTTTTTTGTAAGGAAATTGGAGCTATCAATCTATCCAGTGTAATTTCATCCTTTTCCATCAGATGATCTCTACTAATGAATCAGGAAGCCCGTGTGTGGGCTGGGAGACGGGAGGGAACTGAGAAGATATAGAACGAGGAAATGTAAGCAGCACTGCCAGTGATGCTCATGCAGCGAAGATATGCCCCACCGTCACTGTTATTGCCTCTCTGTCTCACACTTCTTTAAAAGCTAATTCTTGGAATCCTTGGCGGAACCCTGCGAGTCCCTCTTCTCTCACCTCCCTTCCATGCCAATTACATGTAACAGACTACTTGCTTGGCTATGCACTTGACTAAGACTGTTCAACTACAGGTCACTAAAGACATGCCATCAAGGGATTGCACAACCTCATAGGAGAATATGTGACACAGAGTAGGGGCTGAGAAGCCTACTGGAAGACCAGATTGGAAGATAGTTGAGAGGGAGAAAAAAAAGAAATGAACAAGCTATGGAATAAGAAGTAAGTTAAAAGGGCAAAGACACATGGGCCGTATGTCAGTATTTCCTTGCTGCTCTTCTCACCAGCTCTGAGACTGTGGCCAGCTTAGCCTTTGTGTTCCTATCTGCAAAATGGGATAATAATAATGCCAATCTCCTATTACTGTAAGTATTGAGTGATAAAATGGATGGAAAGCAATTAGCACTTAGCACTTTTGTTCATTCACTATTAGAATTATCCCTTTCCCCCACCATCATTGAGTCCAGTCTCTGCCATTCAGAACTCTGTAAGGGATCATTTACGATCCAATGACCTTTGAAATGGGTCAGGACCTATTCTTCTCTCCTTTCTTCTTTTTTCTCTTTATTTTTATCTTTCACATTTCAGTGAAACTAGAGTGAGCACCCTAAAGTTTTCCCCTGTGGCTCTATGGAAACTCACAAAAGATTGGGAAACTACCACGAAGTGAAGGCTTTTCACTCTCTAATCCCAGGAGCTCTTTCCACCTAGGACACCGACCACCGGGCTTCATAAGTGTTGCTGATTCTTTGACCTCTCTCTAAAAATAACTACATGATGGTCTCTTCTTCACAGCTCAAGGTAAAGCCCCTCTTGTAGAAGCTGGGTTCTTCTTCTAATTAGCATTTCTACTTGTGTAGTTTTCTTGTATAAGACAAACAAATATTTTTAAGCTGGCCATAAAGTTGGAACTGCCATCTAATTTCTGCCTCTGAAACAAAAATCGCACAAGCCGGCAGTGCACCCAAACCACTATGAAATCCAGTCTCAATCAAGTCAGACTCTTTTGTAACTGGAAAAAACTCAGAAGCCATTTAGTGCCATTTTCTCAATTTTATGGTTGAAGAAATTATATTGGAGAGGTTAGATGACCTGCTAAGCATGTAGTTATTCCAGAAGAGCCTGAAACCTTTCCTACTACATTGCATTGTTTTCCATCCTCAAATGGAAAAACTAAAACACCCTTCTCACCTTGAGAGGATCGATGCCTGAAGGAATTGCTTCCAAGCATTTCAGACAGTATTAAATCTGTCACTCAACTTATGTAGATCACTGTGACTTCCTTGAATTTTCATTATTGGCTTCCAGGCACATGCAGTGTGCTTAAATCATCACCTATAAAGCTCCTTCTTTCTACCTCCAGTGATGGCATGGGTTGATAATATGAATTGATTTTTACAATTTTAGATACTTCTATGGTTAACAAATCCATCGTGATAATAAAGGAAGCTAGAACTATTGGTAGTAGGTCCCCGACCTTGGAAACTGATGAACACATCTTCCCCAGCTTGATTTTGGCTGCATCTGAGAAGAACCCTGGGCTGCATAACTCCTGGGTCTGACCCAACATGCTCTACCACCCACAGCAACAGCACAGAAATATAACCAGCAGGATGTCTATTGATTACACATCCACAAGTTACATTACTGATTACCTACTCCTCAACCTTCAGGCAGGCAAACACGTTTTAGGCTCTCATGAAGTCATTTATTTTCACGCTTCTTAATATTTCACATTTTCTTCCCTTGGTTTTAGACTTTTCTACCTCTGGCTGTGAGGTTTGCCTTTTGTATTATTTGCCCAACAGAGCCTCCTTAACCTGGTCTCTTTTCTGCCTGTCACCCAGATATTCTGCTGAATTACTCTTGCGGATAGGAGTATGCTCTTTCCTAAGGAGGGTTGTGCAGGAGTACAAGGGAATCTGTAACTTCATCTGAGTTTGGCTTCTCAGGCTTCATGATCACTGAGTAGAGCTGTCATTTGGAACCCATTCTGGTTGTTTCCTAAAGTCACCAAGGAAGCTTTGAATAATGCAGGTGCCAGGCCCACCAGAGACCAGTGAAACACGATTTCAAGGGAGAGGGCATGACGTTGGTCTATTTATTGAGTTCCCCAAGCTAATCTAATGGGCAGCCAGGGTTGAGAGCTACTCACCTGGAAATTTCCTGTAGCAGACAATAAAACTAAAAATAGAAATATGGAATGGAAACCCAAAAAGATTAAACAGGTGGCACGATGTCAAGTAAAGGAGAACTGATAGCAGAGAAGGGGGAACAGGGTGCGTGTCAGTATGTCGTGGATTTTTTTTTTTTTACTGTCTTTTCAGGAGTCGTTGGTCAAATGCATCATTGCATGATTCTAGCATTGTAGCCCAAGATGGTATGGTGGTGACCCTGATTTGTGATAAAGAGGCTTTTTGGCCTTGTTAGGCAAGAAACAAAGGAACAAAGTGGTGTGTGGTTTGTTTAGTGGACAGTGACCATTACTGTGATTCCAGTTTATGCTTGCTGAAGTGAGCCTATTATTTTTATATTGGTCTTCCCATAAGACAGCAACTTCTCTAATAATGGAAACGTGCCTGTGCCAGACACACAGCAGGAGCTAAATATGTGCTTGTAAAACAAATCAAGCAGGAATGAATAAGCGAACAGCTGAATTACACCTATGGGCCAATCCTCTGTTTTGTTGATTTTTTTTTTTCTTTATTATGGTCATCTGATATCAGGGCATATTGTGGAAGTGAAGCAGCCCAAATCCTGTCTTCTCAGAGTGAAATCCTCTAGAAAGTTATGACTTAGTCATTTTTAAGAAAATGCTGCTTTCGGTGGATATCTGTAGTAATACTCAGTCCAGTGGTGCTGGAAACACTGATGCTGAGCAATATTGATTTTTTTAGAAACTTCATTAAAATTTTTATTTTTAAGCTTTACAAAATCAGATCATAATAGGAGACTACAAGAAAGTCTACGAAGTGACTCATGATAAAACATGTATTAGGAAAAAAGGGTTTAATTATAGTTTATAAACTATTGATGTTACATTATGGTTGGTTTTAACATAGCCAATAGACTCTTCATGATTTTGATGAAAAACTTTATCTTCTAGACCTAAGATCTTTTAAATTATGCTATTATCAGCTAATCAATTAATTCAATTTTATAGTAAAAGTGTTACAGAACCAGTCTTAGGAAAATGGTATAAAAGTAAAAGAAGTTGGTCTTCAGTGCCCTCTCCAGCCATAATCTTGTAACTCACATGATAAGTGTTCATACTATGCACATCTTTGTAGGTATTGGGAGAGGAGGTATGTGTGTAGGGGGCCGAGAACATGAGTAAAGGGACGATGAGAATTTTGAAAATGGAAGCAAAAGTGCAGATCAAGCACTTGCTGCCTTGTATAATTATGGCATTGATGAAACCGCCCCAAATTCCCTCTTTACAATCCACTAAAATGTTACTGGATGGAAGATCAAAGTACCATATATATGCTTTAATTTGGGAATGATTATTTTGGTGTTAATGGTTCCACAGTTGATAATAGACTTGTTCTCTACCTGTAGATGCATTCGTATTTTCTCATCCCTAAAGTTCCATTTTACAAAGCACCTCACAATATACTTATTTTTTCTGTCACTATCCAGGTGAGCTAAATCACATTCATATAATTAGTTCTTTACTGTCTATTCAAGGGAGAGATATGTATTGTGTGTTTGTGTGTTAGGCAAAAGAAATAGGCCTTCTAGATGTTCTGACTTTCACCTTCTTTCCTTGCTTAGTTACTCTCATTACTAAGGCTTCCAGTCCTTTTACCCTTTGTTTTTATATCACGTTAAATTAGACACCAATGAAACTAGATAACTTTGGATCTCCTTAAGCCATCTGAAGGCCATGAGTGTATGATGACCAAACACCAGAATCTGGGGACAGACTGTCTAGATTTGAATCTTGACAATGCTTCTTCCTAGCAGCATGACCTTGGGCAGGCTACTTAACTAAGACTCAGTTTCCTCATCTGTAAAATGAATACAGTCATATTACCTACCTCATAGGCTAGTCATGAGGATCAATAACATACTGTATATAAAATAACACATGTAAGTGCCTAGGATAAGTGAGGAGCTAGATGGTTGTTAAGTACTAACTGCAGTGCCAGGAATTTCATAGGAAGCCATAACAGCTACACATGTGTGCCTTCATAAGCCAGAAACACTTATTCAGTGAATTGTCAACTACTTATTAAACATGTCCTCTGAACATAGGACTGTGCTAAGCTCAGCTCAGGATTTGAATTGAACCTTGAAGTTTCATTAAGTAGGATTTAGTTAAGTGGAGAGGAATAATGATCGATGTTGTTCAGTATGGTAGGTGGCCTCTAGCTAAATGTAGCTACTCAGCACTCAAAATGTGGCCCATCTGCATTGAACTATGCTGCCAGCATAGAATACGCAGCTGATTTTAGAAACTTAATGCAAAAGGAGAAAATGTAAAATATCTCATTAATAATTTTATATGGATTATATGTCAGACTGATATAGTTTTGGATATATTGTATTAAATGAAATATATTATTACAATTTATTTTACTTATTTCTTTTTACTTTTTAAAAAGATGACTATTAGAAAATTTAAAATGGCATATGTGGCTTCTATTGAATTTCTAGTAGGCAGCACTGTTTTAGATGGCGCAGCTCATCCATCATTAAAAAGAACACAGAGGCGCAGGGAGTGAGCACGGTTTGTGGACTCACACAGCTTACAGTCTAGGAAGGGGACACAGTACCTTACATGACTGGGTTCATAACTTGTGGAGTTTGAGCTCATCCGTATCATTTGCACTCAGTGGTGGAAGTTGGAGGCAGGATAGTAGCAACAGTGACTGTCACCCACCGAAAGCCCGCCTGCACAACAGAAGAATTTTCCTAACCAGTTTAGAGAACTTAACAGCAAGTTTTGTTTGTCTTCTGCAAAATTGGATATCAAAATTGTAAAATCAGGGTAAAACTGCTCACTGCTCCTTCTGCAATCTTCAGAGCTTCTTTGTTCAGAGAAAAATTTCTTGCACTGGTTGTGTAATATTTTGGCCAATGTAGTTGAGACATATTTTGTAGTACTTTGTTGAAATAATATCAGATGTGAAATAAGCCAGCGTATAGAGGACTCGAAACAAGAATTAAAAAGGCACACTTTAAAGCTTTTAGCCTTGTCAAGAAATAGTTATTTTGACTTTCAGATAGATAGCTTTTGAGCCTGCCAAGTAAAGGAAACGAAATTTAAACTATCTACCAGAGCTTTATTTTTCTTCTCATACATGCCAAATTTGAAGTGGCTGTTCTGCCTTCCAGTGAAGAGCATGCTCTCATGGTGTTCCACGTCTGCACAGTGGGTGCTTTCCATGCACTCTTTCCACACAAAGTCAAAACCATACAATATCTTGCACCTTCATTTTTGGAAATAGAGAAAGGAAGGATGGAAAGAAGAGTGGAAAGAAGAAAGTGGCCATTATAGAACTTCTTGTATGTGCCAGGTCCTGTGCTAGATATCAGCATGTGTCACTGAGGAGGTATGGGATGGGCTAGAATTCTCTGGTAAGTAATTTAAGGTGTGAAACTAACAAATATCATCCCAGGACATCTGTGACAGTATGGCACACCTCAGACTCTGCATCAACCCCTAATCTAGACTAAAACCACATAGTGTTTACCTTAAGGGTTGTTTTTGCCCATTTTGTATGTCTGACTCATGGAGTGGCCTGAAATCTGCATATGCCATTAAGAGCACTCCATGGGGTGGAGTGTGGACCAGTCACTCTGCTGAGGTGTGTTGGCTTACCTTTTGATGAGGATGCAGAGCTCATATTTGTGGCCTACTCATCATTTCCTTCCAAGCTTGTATCATTTTTTATCGTTGCTAGGTTTTCCTTCTGGAAAATTATCTTTAATTCATGAATTCATAATGGAAAGTATGGAGACACTTGAACACTTCCCATCCAGATCTCATTTTTGAAGACTACTGGACTTATACGTGAATAAGGGAAAATACATCAGATAGACCCATTTCTCTTTACTCTGAGCAAAGGCTTGTAGAGAAAAGTTGTAAGGAAAACACCACCCCGTACTCAAGGAAAATATGAACCCTTCACAAATGCACAGAAAGAGAGTTTAAACTTTTCTAGAATGTTCCCAGCAATTTGAAATTGGTTTAAGTGGGACAAATCAAAGCAAATAACCTTTGCTTGTCAATAGGTTATAGTGCTTTGCAACATCTGGGAAAAGAATGCCCCTTCATTAATTGAATTGAATATGCAGTGAATAAGTAATGATAACATTATGATCAACAACCTAGATCTGTACATAAAATGCCATGTTCTTTGAAAGAGAGTTTTGTGCTGTATATGAACCAATTGCTTTCATACTCTGAAAACAATAATTCATACCAAAAACTTAATTACCCATGTGCACTGTAACTATGCCAACCACATTAAACCCGGATTTTTGAAAAGGTCACACCCCCCTTCTCTTTAGATAAATGCTAACTGGAAATAAAGTAGCATTTTTGTTTTGCTTTGCCCTGAATTGTGCTGCTGAGTGATATTAACTGGTTGTTTACTAGATTTCTATCCTATACTATTTATCCCGTCCTGACAGTGCAGGCTGGGTCTTTACAATAAATGGGAAAGAAATAAAGGATGAAAATTCATTCAACTTGCAATGTAATGTGTGGCACCACATACTGGAGCCCCAAAGTATCACGACCATTCCTCCTGTAGCTTTAGGACAAGCTTTGCAAAATTGGAGCTGCCTTATTGGAAAGCCTACATGTTTGTCTGTGGTACATAAACATAGCCTCAGACTAGCATCTTATTTGAAGAAGTCTGGTTATAAAGTGGATAGCCATCACTTTAATTGTCAATTTAATATGCATCAAGTGTTTTATTGGATATCAATTGTATTCTCTTACAATTTAATTTTGATTTGTTGAGAACAACTTTCCCTGTGCCAGGTGGTTACTGAATTGTTCATGTACTTTATCTCATTTAGTCCTTGCCGAAGCCTGTGAGCTTGTTTCTCTTGCTTTGCAAATAACGAAACTGATATTTAGAGAAACCGAATGACTTGACCAAACGAAATGAAAGTGAGGACTCAAGTCTAGGTCGGCTGACTCCAAGTCTGGTGTTAGGCACGTTGACTTTCCGTATTCCAAGAGTCTACGCTGAAGGATGGAGAAAAGAATGCCCCAGATTGTAGTAAAGAAAAGCAAACAGTGCCAGAGTTTCCTATACAATCATCTTTTCAGAAATTAGAGACATTATATTTGTGATCTCTATGGAATATAATTGAGCCACAGCTCCATGATGCGGCCCATTTCCAATGAGCACTTGGAAGAGCCCTAACCAATGCCACACCAGTGATGACCATCTCCACTTTGCAATGATGCAAAATCCTAGGTCCTATCTCCAGCTTAAGAACCCTGTACCATGGAGGCAGACACTCATCCCCAGAAGCTGGCATTTTATGGCCTGAGTATATATACTAGGTCTCTACTGCTTGTCATTTTACAGGCTCCTTATAGACCATATATTCTGTGGTTGGAATCCCCTGGTGTCAGCTGCTCCCGAACTCTTCACATGAGCAGCTATGAGATGGCAGTAGTGCATTTTATGCTCTCAAGTGCATGATTTTTTAAATATATCACAGCCTCAATCCTGCCTTAGCTAGGCATAGTAACAAATCTGCTGTCTTCCTGTACTGCTAAAGGCAGACCCAGAGAAAGTATTATATATAGTTCACTTTTATTCACTTGGCTTAGCTCTTAGTGATATCAGAGCTACCGGGCTCCTATTTCAAAGTAACTTATGGGTGGCTGTGTTCTTCTGGAGCTTCAGAGGGGCACAGGACCACTCTAAATTCTGTTAGCTAAAGTGCCTGGTGACCTCACAATGAAACTGAATTATGTTCTGATGCTTTTTGCCAGTCTTTAAGTACTCATGAATTAAACCACACCTACTTTAGGATGAAACTTCAAATGGAAACATCAGTGATTCTCCTACCTTTACCAATTTTAGATACCGATCCATCAGTATCTAAATTTCTTGATTAGTAAATGACAGATGGTATTGGTGAGTCTTCCCAGCTGTGGTCATTAATATTTAACACATATTCTGTACAATACATTACAGGTTACAGAATGGTATGTTAGGCCACCTGCCACTGAAATGGCAATTGATGATCTTTTTCTCTTCAGTTTTTCATTAGTGTCATCAGAAGAATATTTCACCTTCATTTTAAAACACGGATGAAAGATTCACCATGTTGAGTTAGAGAGTGTTTTGGGAGTGTGAATCAACTGTATTTTTACTATTATTTGATGTTTATTCA
This sequence comes from Theropithecus gelada, assembly GCF_003255815.1. Classification (NCBI taxonomy): domain Eukaryota; kingdom Metazoa; phylum Chordata; class Mammalia; order Primates; family Cercopithecidae; genus Theropithecus; species Theropithecus gelada. Next base: position 74,799,611 of record NC_037676.1, read on the forward strand.
ACTTTAATAAATGTCAAGATACATATATACATATATGCTGACACGGGTTTATCAGAAATACTATATATGCTTAAATATATAATATTTTCAAATATAATATATAAATTTTATATATTAGTTCTGTTTGAATTATATTTTACTTTGTATATTTGTATTTTTACTTACAGATATTTAGTGCTTAACATTTTATATTATGAGAAGTCTAGTTAAGAGACGTATTTTCTTCTAAAGTTCTTATATCTTGTAGGTGAATATAGTGATTGTCCCTCAAAACTAAACTATTTCAAAGAACTGAAGGATTGGCTCATAAATCTTCCAGCATGTCTTTGGTTGCATGATGGAAGTTGGAAACATAATATTCAGACAAGGGTTATACTTCCCAAAAAAATGATCAAAAAGCACTTCTGTATTTAGCCTTAAAAATGAAGGAAGTGCTGGCATATGCTACAATATGGATGAACCTAGAGGACATTGTGTTGTGTGAAATAGGTCAGACACAAAAGGGCAAATATTGTGTGATTTCATTCCACTTATATGAGGTGTCTTGAGAAGGCAAATTCATAGAGGCAAAACAGAATGGCAGGTATCAAGGGCTGGGGGAAGTGGACATAGGGAGTTAGTGCTTAGTGAGTATGAGGTGTTTGGGATATTAGTTCTAGTAAAAATTCTGGAGTTAGTGGTGATGGTCACACAGCATGTGAATGTGCTTGATGCCACTGACTTGTACAGAGATGCAAAAATGAGAATACGTGTTTATGAGAAAGCATTTTTTTGGTACTGAAATCCTCTAAGGAAAGTTACAGTGATTCTATTTTCTTGGCCAAAGTTCCAAAATAAAAAGAGGTTAAGTAACCTCAAGATCACTCAGTAAATAAATGGAAGAGCTAAAAATGGAACGGAGGGTTTCCCGACTCTCTCTTGATGAACACGTGAGCATCCTTCTCTGCAGCAGTGAGGTTGGCAGCATGCATGAGGGATTGGCAGGCTGAAGAGAATCTTCCATGTCTTAAAATAGTTGCGGAGTTCTAAAAACTTATCATGGCAAAGCAAACTGTGTTACAAATGCTGACTCCTCATCCCAGCCCTAGCACTCTCTACTAAGGAAACTAAGGAAATGAAGGAAATAGATGGCCTTTGAATAGCCACATTTTCATATCCTGATGAATTCCTGCTATTTACTTAATTGTTTGGGTCATTTTTAGCATTGCTTTTCCTCTTTTTTTTTTTTTTTAAATAGCATCTGTCAAGTTTGCTAGAACATTTTCGGTGCCAAGGAAATTAATAGAAATTTTAAAATCAATTTCAACAAACATATTACTCTTCAATTTGCTTTAAAAGGCACATACATTAATTGAAGTTCTTTGGACACCTACTCAAAGTTATAAGTATAATAATTATATTTTCATGAAAAAATGAGAGCTCAGTACTATCAAGGATAAACACAGCTGGACATTCATTGTAGCAGTGAAAACAGATTTTATTCAGTAACCACTGACAGTCGGGGGCAGAAAGGAGCTCCATTCTGATTTGCGCAGAGGTGACTGGGCCTTCGAAAGGGAGAAGGAGGGAGTGGGAAGTGGGAATGAGCCCGGGCTCAAGAGTCAGAGAAGAGAAAAATTACAAAGTTGGTCAGTGTAAATGCAATTAAGGCAGCTGTGCCCCCTAGCTGTCAATTATCTAAGTTAGGATTCTGTCCTTCCACCAGGACTGGGAAACAGAGGCTCTAGCCTTCCTAATAATTACATTTCAAAAGAATGGCTTTCGGCCGGGCGCGGTGGCTCACGCCTGTAATCCCAGCACTTTGGGAGGCCGAGGCGGGCGGATCACAAGGTCAGGAGATCGAGACCACGGTGAAACCTCGTCTCTACTAAAAATACAAAAAATTAGCCGGGCGCGGTTGTGGGCGCCTGTAGTCCCAGCTACTCGGGAGGCTGAGGCAGGAGAATGGCGGGAACCCGGGAGGCGGAGCTTGCAGTGAGCTGAGATCCGGCCACTGCACTCCAGCCTGGGCGACAGAGCGAGACTCCGTCTCAAAAAAAAAAAAAAAAAAAAGAATGGCTTTCAGGTACTTGAGAAAGGCACTCTGAAGGTTTGATAGATACATATAGATCTCAGAGGGACAGAAGAAAGATTCACAATTCGAAGTCCTTTTCAGTAAATGCTCTAAAAAAGAGTGGTCAGGGGCCTATGGTCAGGTGTAGGCTAGAATGAACTGTAAATTCTTTTGACAGCCTTGAACTTTTGCAAACAAGAGCTCGAAAGGGGACTGGATCATCCCAGGATGCAGCCTTAGGTTACTAGACTTCTCTTAGTGCAGAGGTGTGAATGGAATGTTTGTGTCGAGAGTTTCTGCAGTTGTTGGTACCCTTGATGTTATGTCTTTATAGGAGAGAATATAGTGTCAGATGTTAGATGCAGAGATGACAGCAAAAAGTTTGATTTTAAGCTGTGCTTTAGGTCTTCTGTGTCACATTAGATATGAGAATCATGAGTGAAGTTTGACTTTTGATAAACACTTTGTCTATGGTTGCCTGTGTTTGGAAGAAAGTATCAGTGGTTCACTGGCCTCAAGGGATTCTCCCAGCCTCCTGAGTAGCTGAAACTGCAGGCATGTACCACGCACGCCAAGCTAATTTTTTATTTTTATTTTTTGTAGATACAGGGTCTATGTTGCCTAGGCTGGTCGTGAACCCCTGGGCTCAAGCCCTCCTCCTGCCTCAGCCTCCCTAAGTGCTGGGATTACAGGCGTGAGCCACCACACCTGGCCTTTTTTTTTTTCTTCAGAATATAAATTAATAGTTTGAGTAAAATATTAACAAATTTATGTTAATGAATGGGTGTTTGGTAATATATCCAGTTTTTACCTTGTTTTAGTTCACAAGCCAGAATTTCCCCCACTTAAGTAGGATATAAGATTTATTTGCCTAGCTGGAAAAATCTATATTGAATAATGCATATCAGAAAAAAAGACAGAAATTATAATTCAGAAATGACACCCTGTCTAAATAGTTTTATAAACAGATAGAAAACTATATTATTCACCAGATGAAATAGTAATACCAGAGGATTAATAGACAATATCTATAAAATAGGCACTACTTTGTAAGAAATATGTTTGCTACTGAATTAATCTGACATTGTCCTTCCTGTGAAATTTTACATTGTGCAAGTTTTATTTGTTTTTTTCTTGGATTGCATATTTTTCTCATCTTTACAGATATGTGCATAATACAAAACCATGCCTTCTGTGTTTTTCTATTAAAGATATTTTTATTGTCTCCTTTTAAAATAGGATGTTTTCATTATATCTAATAGCTTAAGAAAATACTTTTTCTATTATTCCTCTGTATTTTACAGAATGGAATAAATTGTGCTTTTTTGACATCTTCTCACTCATAGTTTTCAGAACTTTTTCACTTTAGATTTGTGGATATGGGTTTCTGTTTTCAAGTTATACATCACTGAGTCTGTCTTTTCACTTGGTCTAAATGTCTCTGTGACAGATACTAGAACACCTCCTATTCACTTAAAGAATTCAATATCATTCAATTTGCAAGGCTGAGGTTGGAAAATGAGTCATGGGCTCTTTGAGTTTCCCACTGAGTATTCGAGGATATAAAAATGGTAACAATAGTCACTGGAGACTACTAGAGTAGGGAGGAAGGGAGGAAGAGTTGAAAAACTATTAGGTACTATGCTCACTACCTGGGTGATGAGATCAACTGTACCCCAAACTTCAGTATCATGCAATATACTCATGTTACAAACCTGCATGTGTACCCCCTGAATCTAAAATAAAATGAAAACTAATTTTTAAAAAAAGGTGATTTCCACTAATCATCAATGAGAATAGATACTTTCATGATGGGAAGTGTGGGGTCCAAAGTGTTGAGCAGTATATTTCGAGAAATATCCCAGGCCTCTGTCATAGACTAGCTCCCTTTAGAACCCCAGAGAACCCCTAAACATCATAATCTTTTTCTCTTTGTGGAGATTCTGAACAGTCCTAAACATGACATGATGAAGTGATTAATAGGAGAACCACCTGGAATGACTCCAACAGGTGCAGCCATTAAATTGCAACCAAAAGGATGACTTTTGCATCTCACTAAACAGATGGTTCTCCTGTGAGTGACAGGTCTGTTCTTAATTAGCTGGTAATAAGAATGCAGTGAACTTGGAAGACCTACCAAAGGGGGCAACAGGGAGGAGTGATCCAGCATTCCAACTCATTTCATGTCACTATGGATCATAAAGGAATAAAGCACCATTAAAAGGAAAGACAATTATACGGAGAAGCCTGTAAACAGTCACTTACATAGTTAATTATTTAAATGAAATATGTGTTTGTGGGGAAAAAATAGTTAAGTAATACCCTGTAGCTATTTTATAGCCCTTGCCTAGAAGCTTCTATATATAGCTTGGGTTTGTTTTTACATGTCCATTCAACTAATGATTCCAGATTTCTTAACTACCTTAGACACTCTTCTAAATTTCCAGTCTGGGACTTTCAATCGCCAGATGCCTCAACCTCATCTTCTATCTTCCACTTAGTTGCCACTTTTTTCTAATAGTTCTGCCCCTGCTCACCAGCTCTTACAACGAAAAGAGACAAGAAATGACATTAGAAGAGCTCTGGCTTTGAGTGAGACACTTTCAGTACATTTCATCATTTAATGTTTCCAACAATCTCCGTATCACTGATAAAGAAACTAAGATTCAGAGAGGTTAATAACTTGCTCAAGATTGTGTTCACAGCACTTATCAGAGCTAAGGGTCACTACCAGATCTCTCTGATACCACCTGTACTATTCTCACTCTGCATTCAGCATCCCAGTATCTTGTCACTGACTTAGTCACCCACTGATGAGAGAGTGTGTCTAGTGTCTACAAGAGTCTGCTTGGAAAAGAGCAGTTTTAGGATTTATAAGGTATATGTGTGCATATTTTTAAAAAGACAATCAACATTTATCATGCTTTCTAAAGTATTAACCTTGCTTTCAATATCTGTAAGCTCTGGTGAAGATTTAGAAATAAATACAAGGAGATAGATGTTGATAGAGGTCCCCCTCCCTAGTGAAAATGACTTTTACTCTCCACATAGAGACTTGTATTTACTATATGGCAGCCAAGATCTATTTAATAGACGAATACATTTGGAAACCTCCAGATAGCATTGGAGCATTGGAAAATGAATTGTCAAAATTGACATTCATTTTCCAAACCCTAGAATTACCATGTCGTGAGGCTGTGGGTTGCATTGGAAAAAAATGTCTTTTCCTGTGCTCTGCAGCATTCATTGAGAAAACTTCAGTGAAGACATGATAGGGAATGAGGAAGACTAAGCGTAGCCTAATACTTTTCTTTCAATATAAACGTGTTTAGAGTGTGTGCATGAGGCATAGTCATATGTCATATTTCATTTTCTATAAGCCTTATAAAAATAATTATATTAATATCCAATTTGACCTATAGTTGATTAAAGTCATTATTTCTGCTAGTAAATAATTTTCAGTGAAGGCCTAGGGAGGCTATTTGGGCAAAGGAATAATAAACAATTTTCTCTTGGGAATTCTTTCAAAAGTTGCATTTCAATTAAGATGGTGTTGGATAACAAAAGCAGTTGAAGTGGAATTATGAATTTGAAGTACTTACCATCCAACACTAAAACAACTCATTAAACCCCTACTGTTAAAGATTACTTAACATTAGCATCCACGGAGACTTTTTGCCCACCAAAGTCAATGAAGGCAGTGCTGAGCCACACAAACCAGTGATAAAAGGCTCAGCAGTGACTTGGCTAGAGGCCCAGATGTGGTTCATCCACTATAAATTTTACTAGATAATCATAGTCAATTACAAGTACTTTTTGAAAAATGCTTCTATTTTTTTTTGTCTTTGGGCACCAGATCTGCATCCAGTCTATCCAATAACCTTACACTATTAGGGAGAAATGTAACATCAATTTATTGTATCATTTCATGATATAATAACACTGGAAATGAGCATATCAGAAATTAACCCCTAATTTAGTATATGTAACTATATACTCAATCTCTTTATTTGGATATTTAATAGACATCTCAAAGATGAACCCTTGAGTCCATCCCTCTCCCATATCCCAAGGGCATGATCCCATTTGCCCCATCCTGGTAAATGGTAGTACCCAGTGGTTTGAGTTAGAAAAATAATGTCTTCTTGATTCTTCTTTCTATCTGATTCCCTATGTCAACTTCTAAAGTCTATACATTTCACCTCCATAATCTACTTTGACCACTTCTTAATACCTTCCCACCACTAGTCCAAGGCCCAAGCTTCATTAGTCCATGCATTGCCCTTGGACAAATTTTTTAAAGGTATCTCTTTCTCAAAGCAAAATCAACTGCTAGAATATTGGTATAATATACTCTTTCTCTAAGGAAAACATATCAATGCCCATCTGCTGGAAAGCAATTGTAATAAATATACAAATCCATAATGCTCATGCTTATTCCACAAATGGTGCCTCTGGGATTGTGTCATGCAAAGCCCACAGAATTGTGTATAGCAGCCCTGAGTGAGGCCACCCATCGTCTGATGTCTAGACTACTGCAAGAGCTATCTACCTGACCAATATCCTCTCTTGCCCTCCTGCCACAGTCAGTGTTTTCCCATGCGGCATCTAGAATGGTCTTTTGAAAATTGTATATCACATTTTGTCCTTCTCCTGTTAAAAGCCTTCCAATGGCTTCAGTTTATGCTCAAATAGAAAGTAAAATCCAAACTCCTTTCCATGGTCTATAAATCTCACTAAGATCTGGCCTCAGCCTATCTCTCCAGTCTTCCCTCCAAGCTCTCAGGCTGACATTTAATCAGGATGCATTGATAGGGCTTAATGACCGGTACCCTTTCTGACTGACTGGTGCCCTGCCATGCTAGACATTAATATGTTTAGTATATACTTTGACTTTGCTCATTTGGCTCTACTCATATGGATTTTGCGGTTCCTGGACATAGCAGGCTTATTTTAATCTGTGTTACTTTCCTAGGGCTGCCCTCACAAATTACCACAAACTGAGTGGCTCAAAATAACAGGAATTTATTCTCCAACAGTTGTGGAGACTAGAAATCTGCACTCAAGGGGTCAGCAGTGTTGATGCCTTCTCGAGGCAGTGAGTGGGAACCCGTTGCCTGCCTCTCTCCTAGTTTCTGGTGGTTGCCAGCAATCCTTGGTGTTCCTTGGCTTTTGGCTGCATACCTCCAATCTCTGCCTCTGTCTTCACACGACCTTGTCCCCTCCTCTCTGTGTCTGTATCCCTTTCCCTTCTTTTATAAGAAGAGACTTGTCATTAGATTTAGGGACTAATCAATTCAGGATGACCTTGTTCCCAAATTCATAATTTAATTTCATCCATAAAGATTCTTATTCCATTAAGGTTATATTCTGAGGTTCTGCATGAACATATCTCTTGGAAGACCACTGTTAAATCCACTATACTTTGTAGCAGTTTTTCATGTAAAATTTCTTCCCTGAATATTTTTCACCTGGCAGGACTGGCATTGTTCCTTTACTTTATCCCAAGTTCTTCTCAAGGAATAGTTCCTCAGAGAGGCTTTTCCTGAGTGCTGTATCTAAAATAGCTTTCCCTTCTCCCCATCACTCTTGATTCTTTTATTCAGCTTTTATTTTTATTTTCGTGACACTTTGATATCACCTACCATGTCATTGGGTATTATTTATTTTTTGTTTATTGATTCTTCTCCTGACTATAAGCTCCATGAGGTCAGGAACTTTGTCTGCATCTCATTATTACCTAATGAGGAATCAGCAAACCATGTCCCGCTGGCCAAACCTGACCTGCCACTGTTTCTATGAAGTTTGATTGGAGTACAGCCAAGCCCATATGTTTACATATCATCTATGGCTGCTTCCATGCTGTAACAGCAAAGTTGAATCATCATGACAGAGACCATATAGCCCACAAAGCCTAAAATACATGCTAGCTGGCACTTTACAGAAAGCTACATGTTGATGGCATATGTGTCTGGGTTATGTTATATACTTGTTGAATATTTATTGTAAAGAGTTATTTCTAAGCAGAGAAATTTAATTTGGTTTTAGGGTTGACACTGAAGAGAAAGATATCTGGGTTCTTTTTTTTCTGTTTCTAATTTAGAGGGATTCATAAATGCTAATTTCAGTGGTTAAAAGAGGAAGAGGAAATTCTGTTAAGACAAGATTAGAGAATGCACTTTTTAGATCACAAATTGCTTTAAAGAGTATGCCATCTTGTTTAATTTTCATAATGATCCAATTCGGTCAATATTATGCTCTCTGTTTCACAGGAAGATAAAATGAGGTCACCCAACTAGTAAGGGGCAAAGCCAGGACTCCACTGGGCTCTGACTTCAGGTTTCAGGGTCTTCTTTTTGCTTCTTTTCCACAGCAAATATCATCTTCCAAAGAGAGTAAACATAGATACCTCACTGGGGCCATTTCATACATCCAACATTTTCTATGAATAAGTTTAAATCATGAAGTATATCTCAGGCTTCTCAAATTATAAGCATTTTCTTACATTTTAGCATAAGATGTAAAGATGAAAGGGTGACAGCTATTTCAGAGCATAAACAATGCCATAATTTTTGTACCCCACAATCTCTAGAAGAGTGCAACATAATACCCAAGGGAGATAACCAATACTTAGTAAATGTAATTGTATTCTAATACCCAATACAATATAAAAAAAAGTGCTATCTAAAGGCCTGAGAAACTTAAAATATTTTCTTGAAATCTCAAATGGCCATGTAAACAATAAAATGATAGGTACTTGGGTTTTCTTTAAAATTTTAGATTCTTTGTATCATTTACTGCTTTTTCAGATTCTTCAAGTATTTGCTTTACTAAAGAAGTGTGAAGTAAAAAGGCAGTGAACATGGGTATTTCAAAAAGCCATTAGTGAACCTGAAAAAAATCTCCTAGAACATGGGAAAGAAAAACAAATCAGGAAAACTGTGAGAAAAAGATAAAAGATAACTGCTGACGAGGTTACAGGGAAAAGGGAATGCTTATACATAGTGAATGAAATGTAAATTAGTTCAGCCACTGTGGAAAGCAGTTTGGCAATTTCTCAAAGAACTTAGAACTACCGTTTGACTGAGCAATCCCATTGTTGAGTATATAACCAAAGGAACATGAATCATTCTGCCATAAAGACACTTGCACATGTATGTTCATCACAGAACTATTCATGATAGACAAGACATGGAATCAATGTAAATGCCCATCAATTTTAGAATGGATAAAGAAAATGTGGTACATATGCATCAAAGAATACTACGCAGCTATAAAAAAGCATGAGATCATGTCCTTTGCAGCAGCATGGATGGAGCTGGAGGCCATTATCCTAAGCAAACTAACATAGAAATGGAAAACCAAATACTGCATATTCTCACTTATAAGTGGGAGCTAAACATTGAGAACATATGGACACAAAGAAGAGAACAATAGACATGAAGACCTACTTGAGGGTGGGGGATGGGAGGAAGATGAAGGTTGAAAAACTACCCATTGGGTACGATGGTTATTACCCGGGAGATCAAATAACCTGTACACTGAAGCCCTATAACCTGCAATTTACCTATATAACAAACCCTGAACCTAAAATAACAGTTAAAAATAAATAAATGAATAAATAAATAAAAGATCTGGAGGACAGAGCAAAGGATTCAATGTCTATATGGTAAGAGTTTTAGGGAATGACAGGATTAGTGAATGAAGAAGAGACATACGGGTATCTACTACTTTCTAAAGTAAATAGAATAGCTATAAACCAATAGATCTAATAGGTTCCCCAGAAAGGAAAGTTAATCAAACAGCAACCAAGAAATAGAGTTTTAACCATGATACATTAGGAATTCTGCTGGTATTTGTAAGATTATATAAGGAGTAAAAAAGTATTCATAATAATGATTAAGACTTTGACTAGAAGAGTAGAAATTTCATCAGTCACATTATTTTAAAAGATGGCATGGATATATCTACCTGAGATTCAGTCCTTTCTTGCTTTTTATTTATTCATCTACTACGTGTGGTTGCTGGGCAGTCAGTGCTATATGCTGGTTCTACACAGCAGAATATGGCATGTTCCTTGTCCTCAGGGAGTGCATAGTCAGATGAGAGACAATTTCAATAGATGTGGTCCTCAGAAAGGTCAAGAAAGGTTTCTTAGTGGAAGAGACTTTCGAGCCACTCAGGAAGGAAGGGACATTACGGGCAGAAAAACCAGTGCATGCCAAAGCACAGAGGCAAAAGAATCCTACTTTAATTCTCAGAGTCCTGGGCTTTTCTCCATTTCTTCACCCTTATACTTTCAATTTTGCAGCACTGGAACTTTCAGACCAACTATTAGGAAAATTGACATCTTCCTTCATTGTTTCAATGATATTTGCCAAATGAAGAAGGGTACAAATTAAGGCAAAAGATTAAAAAGGATAAAGAAAGGAAAGGACAAGTGTCTTAAAGACAAAGCAACTTGCACCTCTGAGAGTGAGCTATCCTCAGAAGTAAGATATTTAATATGAAATATTTTGCATGTCTATTTCATTCAGAAAGCCCCAAGGCAGAAACCTGTTTACTCTATGGCTTATGCAATGCTGAATTGGCTGTCAACATTCAAGTCATAAATAATAATAATATTAATGGCACACAAAAGCCAGGAAATGCAAATGCAAAGGCTTTCATTGTAATGTTAACACTCATCCAAATTGTATGTGTATAATATCTCTCAATATCTGGTTAAACTTTCCAGGGCTGTTTTGTTATATGAAAAATGTATAATATAGTCAAGTTATGATTATAATGAGAATCTTAGATTTTCACAATTTGGTCCTTTCCTAAGCCTTATGGTTTAAAGCCTTCACATTATATTCACAGGAAGTTTCACATTAAGGAATAGAAGCAGACTGTCTTTTGCATTTGTAGATAACACTTTTCTCCCTGTATAGATATAATAGCACATGCACTGTGGAACCCAGTTTTCTTCAGTAGAGGTCACAGAGTTTCTCAATGACCATCTCATCAGATCCAGCTTAGGACCAGCAGCTCACTTTCTCATTATCGGGCTACCAGCAAGGAAGCATTGTGTTGCCTGAGACAGAAAGCTGATGGTTCATTTCCATAAACACACATGTGGGATGGAAGTCCCAGCCTCTAACTTATCACTGGCCACAGGCTCTATTTTGTTAGGGTAGAAACCCACTCAATATACCTTCAAATTCACTTAACTAAATTGCTTTTAATTCAATTTAATAAATATTGATTGACCTCCTCGGATATTTCTGTGTTTAAAACATATGCTAGGCACAGTGCAAACTACACAGATTGAAGCACAGTTACTACTCCACAAACCCACAGAATTACAATCTGTAGGAATAGTGGTCAATTACACAGGGATTTAGCAAGATAATATACAACTAAAGAAGTATAAAGTACTTTGAGAGTTTGTAGGGAGAAATTACAGGAAAAGATCTCAAGCAAATTCTTAGAAAAGAAATCACTAAAGATAACATTTTAAAGATGGACAGGATTTTTTAAATCAAAATTTATTCAGTTAATAACATATTAATCTTGAGTAAATGTAGCCCTAGTTACACAAAAATATACTTTCAGTTTCTAATATCTCCAATTTCAAGATTACTCTTGTAAAACTCTTACTACATTCACGTTATGGAGAAGTTGTTAAACAGCAACAATTGAAATATCATCTTGAAACTAGTAAAGGAAGGAAATGGGACATTTATTCATGAAATTCACTTTTAAGGTACATTTATAAAACAGTCTCCTAAGAATTACAATTCTATCCAGTTTCCACTGAGCAATTGTATAATCACTCGACTATAGCACTGAAACTAAATGAGAGGAAATTCAAAATTACTTTGGAAAAGAAACAAAAAAGTTTCTATGCTTCTGGATCAATAGGAGAGACTTGTTGAATAGTTCCAACAAGAACATTCGACAATATAAAAACAAAATAAGATGTAACCACTCATAAAATTCACATTTATATAACGTATATCTAAAAACATTCTCCTATGATGATTTTGGGGTGACACAATTCACACCCATATAAGACAGAGAATTTAAATGATAAATGTTGTGTCTGTCCTGACTGCTCTGCCGATCGGCTCTTCCTCCATCTGTCTCCTTCTCCATGGACTTCCTATTCCCTGAGACCCAGCAATATTGAAATTAGGCCAATAGTAAACCTACAGTGGCCTCTAAGTGTTCAAGTGAAGGGAAGAGTCACTTTTTCTTCGCTGTAAATCAATCACAAACTAGAAATGATTAAGCTGAGTAAGGCATGTCAAAGTCAAGACAGGTTGAAAGCTGGGCCTCTTGAGCCACATAGTCAGCCAAACTGGGAATGCAAAGAAAAAGTTCTAGAAGGAAATTAAAAGTGGTATTCCAGTCAACACACAAATAATAAGAAAGAGAAACAACTTTATTGCTGATATGTAGAAAGTTTTAGTGGTCTGGACAGAAGATCAAACCAGCCACAACATTTCCTTATACTAAAGCCTAATCCAGAGCAAGGTCCTAACTCTCTACAATTCTATGAAAGCTGAGAGAGGTAAGGAAGCTGTAGAAGAAAGTTTAAAACTAGCAGAAATTTGTTCATGTTGTTAAAAGAAAGAAGCCATCCTCATATCATCAAAGTGCAAGGTGAAGCAACAAGGGCTGATACAGAACCTGTAAGTTTTCCAGAACATCTAGCTAAGATCATTGATGAAGGTGGCTACACTAAACAACACATTTGCATTGTAGATGAAATGGCCTTCTGTTGGAAGAAAATGCTATCTAGGACTTTGATAGAGAGGAGAAGTTGAGGCCTGATTTCAAAGCCTCAAAGAACAGGCTGACACTTGTTAGGGGTTAATATAGCTGGTGACTTTTTAAGTTGAAGCCAAAGTTCACTTACCATTCCAAAAACTCTGGGGCTTTAAGCTTGATGCTAAATCCTCTCTGCCTATGCTCTATAAATGGAGCAACAAAACCTGGATGACAACATGTCTGTTTACAGCATGGTTTACTGATAATTTTAAGTACACTGTTGAGGCTCACTGCTCAGAAAAAGATTCCTTTCAAAATATTACTGCTAACTGACAATGCACTTGGTCTCTGATGGAGATGTGCAGGGAGATGAATGTTGTTTTCATGCCCATGAGAACAACATCATTCATTTTGCAGCCCATGGATTAAGGAGTAATTTTGACTTTCAAGTTTTATTATATAAAAAAATACATTTTATATGGCTATAGCCACCATAGATAGTGATTCCTCTGATGGATCTGTGCAAAGTAAATTGAAAACCTTCTGGAAAAGATTCACCATTCTCGATGCCATTAAGAACATTCATGATTCATGGGAGGAGGTCAAAATATCAACATTAACAGGAATTTGAAATAAGTTGAGGGGTCCAAGACGTCAGTGGAGGAAGTGACTGCAAATGTGGTGGACATAGCAAGAGAACAAAAATGAGAATTGGAGGTTAAAGATGTGACTGAATTGCTGCAATCACATGATTTGTCTTTAATAGATGAGGAGTTGCTTTTTATGGATGAGCAAATAAAGTAGTTTTTTGAGATGTTGGATGTGCTGTGAACATTGTTGAAATGACAACAAATAATTTAGAATATTACATAAACATAGTTGATAATTCGGCATCAGGGTTTGAAAAGATTAATTCCAATTTTGAAAGTCGTTCTACTGTTGGGTAAAATGCTATCAAACAGCATTGCATGCTACAGAGATGCACACTGAAACTGTGAATTTCATTGCACCGTCAGATTCATGCCACATTGAAAGTAGAGTCAATGTGGCAAACTTCATTTTTGTCTTATTTTAAGAAATTGTTATAGCCACTCCAACCTTCATAGTCACCGCCCTGATCAGTCAGTAGCCATCAACAGTGAGGGCAAGACCCTCCACCAGCAAAAACTCGTTGAAGGCTCAGATGATCATTAGCATTTTTTCATAACAAAGTATTTTAAATTAAGGCTTGTACATTTTTTATTAGACATAATGCTATTACACACTTAATAGACTATAGTATAGTGTAAACATAACTCTTTTGTACACTGGGAAAACAAGAAATTTGTGTGACTCACTTTAATGTAATTTTTACTTTATTGTGGTTATCTGCAACTTAACCTGCAATGTCTCCAAGGTATCCCTGTAGAATTCAATGGACAGAATTAACCTACGGCATTCACATTTAGATACTCCAAATATAAAACATTATACTGAGAATTATAGTTATACCAAGCTCCAGTTTGATCCATTGTATAATCACTTAACAGCAATATAACTAATAGAGGAAACATCAAAATTATTTTCATCTTGTGGGGGAAAAGCCTCTTGCTGTGGTTCTAGACCTTCAGAAGGATGCTTGTTAAAGGAGAATGAAGTTGGAAGGTGGCTCACTTTTTTCAGGTGGGAAGGTTGAAACTAAAGAAGGTTGCAAGTGTCTGCCAGTGCATGGAGCCCCAGAAAGTGCTTTGGAGTGCCCTTGTAGAGGATGAAGTGGTCCGATGAAGGAATCCTGCCTTAGAGTCCTTACCCCATCAGGGTGGCATCTGGTTCACATGGGATGCTGGACCTGACTTCCTGTGCCATCACAACCAGATGCTCCTTTTTCCTTGAGGATCTGGCCACCCAAAGGATTCCCTGGTGGTTCTCGCAAGCCCTACCAAATACCTCATTTCGAACATCAGAGACTTAAGTATGCCTTTTGGAATGTTTAAATTCTTCCATGATAAATTTTGTCTGATTTCATCTCTCTTTTTAGGTTATTGAGATTTCTCTCAGCTGTCAGAGCTCTCAAAGTATCACCATGAACTTTTCTTTCATGGGAAATAGCTGGCTTTGATAACAGTAATTTACTAGAGTTTTTGTGGAACAAATTTTGGCTTGTATTTTATGTGTCCAGTCTTTACATGGATAGCTGATCTTGTCACCAGTTTTGGATAGATTCACCTGTGTTTTTATGAGTTAAACTTGTTATTTTTTGGATATTTAATGAAAATTCATTCTTTAATATAGTTCAGAAAGGAGCTAAAGTTTCTCCTGCAATTTTTGCATCTTCCTTTCTAATGCTTTTCCCTAATTACAGGGACACTTTCTCAGCTTTAAGATTTCTAATTTGATCATTAAGTGCATCCATTATTTTGTCTTTTTAAGTTAATTTAGTGTACATTTGGTTGTTTTTTTATTTTTCAAATACATTCTTTTTCTTGAGATGGAGTCACGCTCCATTGCCCAAGTGGCATGATCTCAGCTCGTGGCAACCTCCGCCTCCCCGGTTCAAGCGATTCTCCTGCCTCAGCCTTCCAAGTAGCTGGGATTACAGGCATCCACCACCGCACCCAGCTAATTTTTTGTATTTTTATTAGAGACAGGGTTTCACCATGTTGGCCAGGCTGGTCTTGAACTCCTGACCTCAGGTGATCTACCTGCCTCAGCCTCCCAAAGTGTTGGGACTACAGGCTGAGCCACTGCACCTGACCTCAAATACATTTTTGACTCAGCCACAGCAATTATTTTCTTCAGAACTCCTTTTGATTTCTGTTCTAAGAGGTCTTCATTCTCTGATGCATTTGTTATATCCAATTCCACATGTCCTCACGATTCATATTGTCTTCTTCAAGAATAGCAACCCAGTCTCATCTTTAGCAAGAGATCATCCAGAGACTTTATTTGATGTAGTCATTTAAACTTGTCTCATAGATACTTTAGGATACTCTGCCATTTTACTCTTTTTAATGTGTTTCTTTCCATTCCTCATCATTTTATGAAAACCACTTTAACTTCCTTAAGGAGTGGAATTTTCATTCACAGCATCTTTTAGTGTTGTCTGAAGTTGTTCTTCATTTCTCTGATATGTTTTGAAGGCTGTTTTAGTTGCAGCTACTTAAAATTGGATGTGTGTTGATGCATCTTCTAAAAACTGAATCTTTCTTGTCCTGTCAGGCATCAGCTCAACTTGTTCTAAATGTTTAGATTTCTCTTCTCAAAGACCTGCTCTAAAAATTTCTATTTTAAACCTAAGTAGAGACCTGGAGACTTATAGCTTTTTATTAATGATCTCAG
Source organism: Theropithecus gelada (assembly GCF_003255815.1). NCBI lineage: Eukaryota > Metazoa > Chordata > Mammalia > Primates > Cercopithecidae > Theropithecus > Theropithecus gelada. The sequence goes on from NC_037676.1 coordinate 74,815,740, forward strand.
TTTTGTTTTGTCTTTTGTTTTGTTTTGTTTTGTTTCTGATACTTTGTTCTTGAGTCTGGCTTCCATTAAAGTTGATTAAAGGCCTTAAATTTCTTTTTCAGAGAGGTTAAGTCTCTCAAGAATTTGATGTTTTCTCCCTGAAGGGCAGAAATTCCAGCATCCAGTTCTTCATCCTGCTTGCCTAAAGTAAACTTCCAATGATTAAACATCCTACCATGACTATCAATGCCACCACTCCCATAGCCATCCATGGGCTCTGGGTCTGGTCTCAGGGTTCTGGCAGCACTACTGCCTCCTGGCATTAATCTCCAGGGACAGCACAGTGCAAAGCATCATGACCACCTGTGGCTGCTCCATGGCCCTGACCCTGCTTTTCAGGAACTCAGTGGCCACAACAGATTGTAGAGGGCACGGGGGAGCATGCCACCCAGGACCAAACCAGTATAGGGCAACCAGCACAGGCCTCAGTGGGGGTGGGGAGGGAGGACGGTTTCTCCCAACATTCTCCACATAACGAAATACCTAGGTAATGATAATATCGCATGACACTGGGGAATATGAATTGAGGCTACTGGAGGATATGGATGATGGCTGGGGGCTCCAGCTACCCCAAGCCCTCAGGCAACTAAGAGCAGCAGTGTCACACTATGACTTATTTGGGCTACTAGTTGGACAACACTGTGGTGGAGGATTACAGTCCCCTGACCCTGGTCAGTGCTCTTCATTTTCTTGAGTAAATGTTTTATTCTGCAGTCCTGGAGATGTCATTCTACCCACGGAGGTCACAGAAAACTGTGCTCTCAGTTCTTCCTTGTTCTGTGTCTGGCCTGCCTTGAATAGCAAGGGGAGTGGGGCAGCAGGGCTAATGGAGGGTTTGGCTTCTTTCACTTATTTTACATTTAAGAACAAAAGAAGATGTAAGTGAGATTTCCATAGTCCGTACATTTCAAGAGTATGCAATTCAACTGTGAGCAAGGAAAGCATGATTTTCAGACTCTTTTTGAATGTGGTGAAATGTTTGATGACATAGAAGTCTTCAGAAAACTGATGATCAGAATGATCATCTTTGATACAGTGGCAGGAGTGCTGGGCCACCTGAGCTCCACCCTAGCATGGAGGCTGTCCCTGGCACATTATACTAACCAACATTTATGGGACACTTCTACATTCCAGGTGGGAACCAATTGCTTTGCTGGGGTTAGTGCATAACAACATTATGAGATAGGTTCTTGTATTTTTAGTTCTTGTAGGTGGATTAACAAAGGATTTTAGAGGTTCTATAACCTGTCTAAGGTTTGCACCATTAGTAGATACTTGATTATAACCTATTTTTTTTTTATGATACAAGACATGGAAGACTGAAAGTGAGGAAGTATTCCAAGTAACAAGTAGGGTGCTTTGGTTGAATATGGAATATATGTTGGATATCATCAGAGAATAGTGGGAAGGTAATTTGGAATCATTATTTGTGGTAGATCTTGGGTAGCAGTGGTTTTGAAAAGGCTACTTAATTATTCAGGCTGGAGTTTTGCAAACTGCTTCACTAAGCTATGATGTTTCTGACTGTGTGCCATGCTGGGCGTTGGGGTAGAGTATTAGACAGTCATTTGGTCTATAGGCTCACCACTCCCACCCTACTTAAAGCAAAGCATTTCTACTTTTATCTGCATTATAATTTAGTATAACACTCATTTTCAAGAAAGGGTTCTATTGCTTAAGTATAAAAGTTTGACTGCTGTTTGGAACAATGAAAAGTCACTGGAGCTATTTGAGAAGGGAGAGACGTGATACCAGATAAGCTGCAGTAAGGTGCAGATATTTATGTAAGATAGATCTGTATGGAAAGAGCAAAGGTAGGACAATCAAAAAGGATGATATTTACACTGAAAAAATAATAGCTTTCATATTTCTCTATTTTTATTGTTAATTTTATAAACAAAGACCTTAAACATTTTGAAGTATTATTTCTAAAAAGCAACTGCAGTTTGTCTGTTAGTGTAACATCAATGCCTCCTTCTGAGCCTCTTTCCATAAATAAATGGTCCTCCTCCTTCTTGCTTCAAAGGGAGCCCTGCCTTAAATGAAATTCTCTTTGAAAGCAGATGTCAGGCCATTTTAGCTTTTCAATATGCTCCAGTTTTTTGCTTTAGATTAAAGTAAAACAGGGAGTTCATTCTCACTGCAGGAATTATGTGATTCACCTAGGCTTTCAAAGCTGTAAGATCCCAGGAGATCAGAATGAGGCTTACCGGTCTTTCTTTGTCTGGTAGATACCCTGTGTCAGCTCAGCTCCTGGCTCTTTTACTCTGCAGCGCCCTCCCAGGTGAGGTCCACACTGGTACTCTACGCAGGGCCAGCTCAGGGATTACGTAAAGGTAAAGTGTCAGCATCTGAGGAAGGAAGAGTTTCCTACGTTTTGTGCAGGGATGAATTTGAGTTCAAGCCAGCATGCATTTCTGTGCTTGAGAATAAAGTGCCATAAACACATCCAGAGATAACATCCACAAACACCTGTCACTTCTCCCCCAATAGCTCCAACAGTTTTCATAATCTCTGGTTTGATTAATGGCCTGCTGACAAGGGTCAGCATAAAATGCCACCTCTATCAAATAAAACCCATTTATGTCACAGACTGGTTCTATAGAATCTGTTATTTCAAAGGAAAGACTACCCTTTCTGATTTGAAATATATAAAGCATCTCTTTCATTTTAACATTGACACACATAACATCTTTATTAAGTACTTGTTACATTTCAGACAGTATTCTAGATACTAGGGATATAGCAATAAGCAAAACAAAACTCCCTACCCACCCAGTACTGCTTTCCAGTGAAGAGAAATAGACACAGTAAATAAGTAAAACCACAGTGTGTTAGGAACCGTTAACTGCAAATGCATGAGACTAGTTTGGAATCATTAGGGATTGTAAGTTTAAGTAAGGTTATCAGGGAAGACTGTGGAAGCAAACCATGTCGAGATAGGCTAAGGAAACAGCAAAGACAAAAGCCCATGGCAGGAGAATGCCTGCAGTGTAACACAGACAGAAAAAGAGCCAGAGAGACGGCAGTGCTGAAAGCCAAGGAAAAGAGCGAAAAAGGCCAAGGGGAAAGGAAGTGGGGAAGAACATCTAGGCCCAGGTAGGCACCGGCATTTACTCCATATCAGCTGGGAAGACACTGGAGGGTATTGACTAGGGGTATGTGCTTGCCATAATCTCACTTGCTTTTGCATATGACTGCTTGACGTGATGCACTAATAGGATGAAGAGGAGAGGAAGGAATAGGTAGACATGTGGCATTTGTGATAACCCATACAAGAGGACCACAGTCTTTGCTGGAGGCTTGATAAGAAGTAAATGGATACTGGTATAGGGCTTGACTGGAAAAAAACAAGGAGGTCTCCAAGGCTTTTAGCTGCAACTACTGGGAGGGTGGAGTTGTCATCAACTAAAGTGGGAAACTGCTGGGCAAATTGGATGGGGAAGAAAGAACAGAGCGGACCTGTCACAAACCTGCTGCTTGTCCCTCCTATCCCCATTTAAAAAGTGAAAGAAAATGGTTTAGAACATCCAAATATATATATACACATATATTTGTGTGTTTATATATATATATGAAATTCCCAAATATTTTTAATCAACATTATAAATAATATAATAGAGGTGTATCATCAGAGTATTTGGGGAAAAATCTCTCATTCACCATTATACCCTCAGAACCTAAGGTGGGCCTGGCACAGAACAAGTACTCCATGGGTACGCAGTCACTGAGTTCAATCAGATTTCCCAGTGTGGAGACTAACATGTAAGTTTGTTCTTAAATCGTTCCTGTTTTTATGGATATTTACGAATTATAGGGTTGTATTACTCCCAGCCAAAAACTTAGTTCTATTCAGATGATTGTGTTCTATTCAACTGAAAAACAACCATAGCCCCAGCCAAAACAGACTAGTGGCCTCCCATCAAGCTAATCACTAAACACAGTCAAATTTCCCCACCTAACCAGCTGGCACGCTGTGAAAATAAACTGGTTACCACAGCGAATGAGGGGGGTGGAGTTGTACACACTTGGAGAGGAGGGAAGTGGCTCCCCACGTCCCCTGGACAGGGTTTAGCATTACTTCCCTTCTTTTCTACCTTGCCACAGCTCCACTTCTATGACAAACTATGACCATGTATCTGGTTTTTTTTTTTTTTTTTTTTTTTTTGAGTAAAATCAGAAAGATGTATTCCTTTTCAAGATTACTTGACCCTGTGATCTTTTTTAATTGCTTTATGGGAAACTTCAACTTCCTTTCCTTTAGAAACAAAAATAATAATAATGCAATTAATACACTGAGGTTCTTTATGCAGATGCTTCTGGCAGGCCTCATTTTCTCATCAGAAGTGCATACCTGATACCATCTGCCTACATGAGCAAGCTACATTTTCCATCCCTTTTTCATGGTTCTTTCTGCTGCTTAAAAGAGAGTAAAAAAGGTCCTCCCACTTTATTTTATGTATCTCCCACCTTGAGAAAGTGTGATTTTGCCCATTCTCTAAAACTTAAGGAGAATAATAATGGTCAATATCTGTAACACTTTGAAAAGCACTTTTGAGTACATTATCAAGTGTAATTTTCATATCATTATCCTGATTTTGTAAAGAATGTCAAAAGCTTTGATTGAATTCTAAATGAAAGGTTTATGAAGCAGTATTCTGTGGTGCTATGTTTTATTCAGTAAGTTGTCTAAAATGTGGACAATTTTCTAGTTTCTTCAGTGACCTTCAAATAAAAAATAAAAAGTTCTTTTTTCTTTTCTTTTCTTTTTTTTTTTTTTTTTTGAGACAGAGTCTCACTCTTGTAGACCAGGATGGAGTTCAGTGGTGCAATCTTGGGTCACTGCAACCTCTGACTCCAGGGTTCAAGCTATTCTCCTGCCTCAGCCTCCTGAAAAAATAGAAAGATTTTTATTTTATTTCTTTTTCTTTTTTTTTTATTATTATACTTTAAGTCCTAGGGTACATGTGCACAACGTACAGGTTTGTTACATCTGTATACATGTGCCATGTTGGTGTGCTGCACCCATCAACTCGTCAGCACCCATCAACTCATCATTTACATCAGGGATAACTCCCAATACAATCCCTTCACCCTCCCCCCTCCCCATAATAGGCCCCGGTGTGTGATGTTCCCCTTCCCAAGTCCAAGTGATCTCATTGTTCAGTTCCCACCTATGAGTGAGAACATGCGGTTTTGGTTTTCTGTCCTTGCGATAGTTTGCTGAGAATGTTGGTTTCCAGCTGCATCCATGTCCCTACAAAGGACACAAACTCATCCTTTTTTATGGCTGCATAGTATTCCATGGTGTATATGTGCCACATTTTCTTAATCCAGTCTGTCACTGATGGACATTTGGGTTGATTCCAAGTCTTTGCTATTGTGAATAGTGCTGCAATGAACATACGTGTGCATGTGTCTTTACAGCAGCATGATTTATAATCCTTTGGGTATATCCCCAGTAATGGGATGGCTGGGTCATATGGTACTTCTAGTTCTAGATCCTTGAGGAATCGCCATACTGTATTCCATAATGGTTGAACTAGTTTACAATCCCACCAACAGTTTAAAAGTGTTCCTATTTCTCCACATCCTCCCCAGCACCTGTTGTTTCCTGATTTTTTAATGATTGCCATTCTAACTGGTGTGAGATGGTATCTCATTGTGGTTTTGATCTGTATTTCTCTGATGGCCAGTGATGACGAGCATTTTTTTCATGTGTCTGTTGGCTGTATTCATGTCTTCTTTTGAGAAATCTCTGTTCATATCCTTTGCCCACTTTTTGATGGGGTTGTTTGTTTTTTTCTTGTAAATTTGTTTGAGTTCTTTGTAGGTTCTGGATATCAGTCCTTTGTCAGATGAGTAGATTGCAAAAATTTTCTCCCATTCTGTAGGTTGCCTGTTCACTCTGATAGTAGTTTCTTTTGCTGTGCAGAAGCTCTTTAGTTTAATTAGATCCTATTTGTCAATTTTGGCCTTTGTTGCCATTGCTTTGGTGTTTTAGACATGAAGTCCTTGCCCATGCCTATGTCTTGAATGGTATTACTTAGGTTTTCTTCTAGGGTTTTTATAGTATTAGGTCTAACATTTAAGTCTCTACTCCATCTTGAATTAATTTTCGTATAAGGAGTAAGGAAAGGATCCAGTTTTAGCTTTCTACTTATGGCTAGCCAAATTTCCCAGCACCATTTATTAAATAGGGAATCCTTTCCCCATTTCTTGTTTTTCTCAGGTTTGTCAAAGATCAGATGGTTGTAGATGTGTGGTATTATCTCTGAGGACTCTGTTCTGTTCCATTGGTCTATATCTCTGTTTTGGTACCAGTACCATGCTGTTTTGGTTACTGTCGCCTTGTAGTATAGTTTGAAGTCAGGTAGCGTGATGCCTCCAGCTTTGTTCTTTTGACTTAGGATTGTCTTGGAGATGCGGGCTCTTTTTTGGTTCCATATGAAGTTTAAAGCAGTTTTTTCCAATTCTGTGAAGAAGTCATTGGTAGCTTAATGGGGATGGTATTGAATCTATAAATTACCTTGGGCAGTATGGCCATTTTCACGATATTGATTCTCCCTATCCATGAGCATGGTATGTTCTTCCATTTGTTTGCGTCCTCATTTATTTCACTGAGCAGTGGTTTGTAGTTCTCCTTGAAGAGGTCCTTTACATCCCTTGTAAGTTGGATTCCTAGGTATTTTATTCTCTTTGAAGCAATTGTGAATGGAAGTTCATTCATGATTTGGCTCTGTTTGTCTGTTACTGGTGTATAAGAATGCTTGCGATTTTTGCACATTAATTTTGTATCCTGAGACTTTGCTGAAGTTTCTTATCAGCTTAAGGAGATTTTGGGCTGAGGTGATAGGGTTTTCTAAATATACAATCAAGTCGTCTGCAAACAGGGACAATCTGACTTCTTCTTTTCCTAACTGAATACCATTGATTTCTTTCTCTTGCCTAATTGCCCTAGCCAGAACTTCCAACACTATGTTGAATAGGAGTGGTGAGAGAGGGCATCCCTGTCTTGTGCCAGTTTTCAAAGGGAATGCTTCCAGTTTTTGCCCATTAAGTATGATATTGGCTGTGGATTTGTCACAAATAGCTCTTATTATTTTGAGATACTTTCCATCAATACCTAGTTTATTGAGACTTTTTAGCATGAAGGGCTGTTGAATTTTGTCAAAGGCTTTTTCTGCATCTATTGAGATAATCATGTGGTTTTTGTTTTTGGTTCTGTTTATATGCTGGATTATGTTTATTGATTTGCGTATGTTGAACTAGCCTTGCATTCCAGGGATGAAGCCCACTTGATCATGGTGGATAAGCTTTTTGATGTGCTGCTGGATTCGGTTTGCCAGTATTTTATTGAGGATTTTTGCCTTGATGTTCATCAGGGATATTGGTCTAAAATTCTCTTTTTTTGTTGTGTCTCTGCCAGACTTCGGTATCAGGATGATGTTGGCCTCATAAAATGAGTTAGGGAGGATTCCCTCTTTTTCTATTGATTGGAATAGTTTCAGAAGGAATGGTACCAGCTCCAGCTCCTCCTTGTACCTCTGGTAGAATTCAGCTGTGAATCCATCTGGTCCTGGACTTTTTTTGGTTGGTAGGCTATTAATTATTGCCTCAATTTCAGAGCCTGCTATTGGTCTATTCAGGGATTCAGCTTCTTCCTGGTTTAGTCTTGGGAGAGTGTAAGTGTCCAGGAAATTATCAATTTCTTCTAGATTTTCTAGTTTATTTGCATAGAGGTGTTTATAGTATTCTCTGATGGTAGTTTGTATTTCCGTGGGGTCGGTGGTGATATCCCCTTTATCGTTTTTTATTGTGTTTATTTGATTCTTCTCTCTTTTCTTCTTTATTAGTCTTGCTAGTGGTCTATTGATTTTGTTGATCTTTTCAAAAAACCAACTCCTGGATTCACTGATTTTTTGGAGGGTTTTTTGTGTCTCTATCTCCTTCAGTTCTGCTCTGATCTTAGTTATTTCTTGCCTTCTGCTAGCTTTGGAATGTGTTTGCTCTTGCTTCTGTAGTTCTTTTAATTGTGATGTTAGGGTGTCAATTTTAGATCTTTCCAGCTTTCTCTTGTGGGCATTTAGTGCTATAAATTTCCCTCTACACACTGCTTTAAATGTGTCCCAGAGATTCTGGTATGTTGTATCTTTGTTCTCATTGGTTTCAAAGAACATCTTTATTTCTGCCTTCATTTCGTTATGTACCCAGTAGTCATTCAGGAGCAGGTTGTTCAGTTTCCATGTAGTTGAGTGGTTTTGATTGAGTTTCTTAGTCCTGAGTTCTAGTTTGATTGCACTGTGGTCTGAGAGACAGTTTGTTATAATTTCTGTTCTTGTACATTTGCTGAGGAGTGCTTTACTTCCAATTATGTGGTCAATTTTGGAATAAGTGTGATGTGGTGCTGAGAAGAATGTATATTCTGTTGATTTGGGGTGGAGAGTTCTGTAGATGTCTATTAGGTCTGCTTGGTGCAGAGCTGAGTTCAATTCCTGGATATCCTTGTTAACTTTCTGTCTCGTTGATCTGTCTAATGTTGACAGTGGGGTGTTGAAGTCTCCCATTATTATTGTATGGGAGTCTAAGTCTCTTTGTGAGTCTCTAAGGACTTGCTTTATGAATCTGGGTGCTCCTGTATTGGGTGCATATATATTTAGGATAGTTAGCTCTTCCTGTTGAATTGATCCCTTTACCATTATGTAATGGCCTTCTTTGTCTCTTTTGATCTTCGATGGTTTAAAGTCTGTTTTATCAGAGACTAGGATTGCAACCCCTGCTTTTTTTTGTTCTCCATTTGCTTGGTAGATCTTCCTCCGTCCCTTTATTTTGAGCTTATGTGGGTCTCTGCATGTGAGATGGGTCTCCTGAATACAGCAAACTGATGGGTCTTGATTCTTTATCCAATTTGCCAGTCTGTGTCTTTTAACTGGACATTTAATCCATTTACATTTAAGGTTAATATTGTTATGTGTGAACTTGATCCTATCATTATGATATTAGCTGGTTATTTTGCTCGTTAGTTGATGCAGTTTCTTCTTGGCATCCATGGTCTTTACATTTTGGCATGTTTTTGCAATGGCTGGTACCGGTTGTTCCTTTCCATTTTTAGTGCTTCCTTCAGGATCTCTCGTAGGGCAGGCCTGGTGGTGACAACATCTCTAAGCATTTGCTTGTCTGTAAAGGATTTTATTTCTCCTTCACTGATGAAACTTGTTTGGCTGGATATGAAATTCTGGGTTGAAAATTCCTTTCTTTAAGAATGTTGAATATTGCCCCCCCCCCTCTTCTGGCTTGTAGAGTTTCTGCCAAGAGATCTGCTGTTAGTCTGATGGGCTTCCCTTTGTGGGTAACCCGATGTTTCTCTCTGGCTGCCCTTAACAGTTTTTCCTTCATTTCAACTTTGGTGAATCTGACAATTATGTGTCTTGGAGTTGCTCTTCTCGAGGAATATCTTTGTGGTGTTCTCTGTATTTCCTGAATTTGAATGTTGGCCTGCCTTACTAGGTTGGGGAAGTTCTCCTGGATGATATTCTGAAGTGTGTTTTCCAACTTGGTTCCATTTTCCCCCTCACTTTCAGGCACCCCAATCAGATGTAGATTTGGTCTTTTCACATAATCCCATACTTCCTGAAGGCTTTGTTCATTTCTTTTTCCTCTTTTTTCTTTAGACTTCTCTTCTCGCTTCATTTCATTCATTTGATCCTCAGTCGCTGATACTCTTTCTTCCAGTTGATCGAGTCAGTTACTGAAGCTTGTGCATTTGTCACGTATTTCTCGTGTCATGATTTTTATCTCTGTCAATTCATTTATGGCCTTCTCTGCATTGATTATTCTAGTTATCCATTCTTCCATTCTTTTTTCAAGATTTTCAGTTTCTTTGCATTGGGTACCTAATTCCTCCTTTAGCTCTGAGAAGTTTGATGGACTGAAGCCTTCTTCTCTCAACTCGTCAAAGTCATTCTCTGTCCAGCTTTGATCCATTGCTGGCGATGAGCTGCATTCCTTTGGAGGGGCATATGCGCTCTTATTTTTTGAATTTCCAGCTTTTCTGCCCGGCTTTTTCCCCATCTTTGTGGTTTTATCTGCCTTTGGTCTTTGATGATGGTGACGTACTGATGCGGTTTTGGTGTGGGTGTCCTTCCTGTTTGTTAGTTTTCCTTCTAACAGTCAGGACCCTCAGCTGTAGGTCTGTTGGAGATTGCTTGAGGTCCACTCCAGACCCTGTTTGCCTGGGTATCAGCAGCAGAGGCTGCAGAAGATAGAATATTGCTGAACAGCGAGTGTACTTGTCTGATTCTTGCTCTGGAAGCTTCGCCTCAGGGGTGTACCCCGCCATGTGAGGTGTGGGATGTCGGTGTGCACCTAGTGGGGGATGTCTCCCAGTTAGGCTGCTCAGGGGTCAGGGACCCACTTGGGTAGGCAGTCTGTCCATTCTCAGATCTCAACCTCCATGTTGGGAGATCCACTGCTCTCTTCAAAGCTGTCAGCCAGGGTCGTTTGCATCTGCAGAGGTTTCTGATGCTTTTTGTTTAGCTGTGCCCTGTCCCCAGAGGTGGAGTCTACAGAGACAGGCAGGTCTCCTTGAGCTGCTGTGGGCTCCACCCAGTTCAAGCTTCCCAGCGGCTTTGTTTACCTACCTAAGCCTCAGCAATGGTGGGCACCCCTCCCCCAGCCTCGCTGCTGCCTTGCAGTTAGATCTCAGACTGCTGTGCTAGCAATGAAGGAGGCTCCGTGGGCATGGGACCCCCCCGGCCAGGTGTGGGATATAATCTCCTGGTGTGCCGTTTGCTAAGACCCTTGGTAGAGTGCAGTATTAGGGTGGGAGTTACCCGATTTTCCAGGTGTTGTGTGTCTCGGTTCCCCTGGCTAGGAAAAGGGATTCCCTTCTCCCTTGCGTTTCCCAGGTGAGGGGATGCCTTGCCCTGCTTCAGCTCTCGCTGGTCGGGCTGCAGCAGCTGACCAGCACCGATTGTCCGGCACTCCCTAGTGAGATGAACCCGGTACCTCAGTTGAAAATGCAGAGATCACCCATCGTCTGTGTTGCTCGTGCTGGGAGCTGGAGACTGGAGCTCTTCCTATTCGGCCATCTTGCTCTGCCCTCCCCGAAAGATTTTTATTCTTCAGTCAATAATTAAATTTTTTTCCTGAACATGAAGATTATAACTACTAGAGATTTCTTCAATTCTTATCTGTTTTTGTTACTTTTATTTTTGGTTTTCATTTCTACTTATAACACTGAAGTAGAACAAAAAAGAACACAGGTTTTGGAGCCAAATATTTTGATTCTGTTTTTTCCACATAAGAGAGTGTGTGTGTGTGTGTTTGTGTGTGTTTGTGTGACAGAGAGAGAGAGTGATGGAGAGGGACGGAGAGAGCAGAGAGAGACAGAGAGAAAGAGAGAAACTGAGATACTTCGGGCAAGTTATGTAAATTCTCTATGTCTTGGTTTGATCCTCTAAAAAGCAGGGATAATGATAAGCACCTCGCAGAGTCTTTGTGAGGATTACCTGGGTTAGCTCATGGAAAGCAGATAATACTGGGCCTGAAGCATAATAAGCTGCCACTTTGTTCTCTTCCTGACCTCTGAATGATAGAGATCCTCAGGGATTGGTGCTGATTCCTCTCTCTCGTATGTGCACACATTCTCTCTAGGTGGCCACACCCATTACTGTGCTTTAAGTACTATTCATCTGTCCACCTGCTTTTACCTCCTAAATGTATGTGTTTGGTCCTCTCAGCTTAGATGTTTCACAGGATCTCAAACTTAACATATCTAAATTTGAATTTTTTTTTATCCCACAAACGTTTTATTCCTGTAGTCTTCTTCATTTTGGTAAATAACACCACCATCTGCTCAGTTAGTTAAGACAGAAACCTAGGAATCATCTGCAATTCATCTTTTCCCTCCCTCCTGAAATACAACCTACTACCAAATTCTGCTTCCTCCATGTCATGTCAGTATATATCTCAGATCTGCCTTATCTCTTTATTTTCACTAACCTCCCTCACCCCAGCCCCGTCTAAATCACCATCATCTCCCTCCTGCATGGCTCCCTAAGCTCCATGCTTCCACCCTTACCCAGTTCTAATGCCTTCCCCACACAGAAATTATGGTGATCTTTGGAAGATGTAAATCAGATGTCATCCTCTTTACTTAAAACCCATTTAATGGAGTCTTGTTGCACTTAAAATGTAAACTCCATAACCTTTAGAACCTTCACACCAGAGATTCCTCATGATCACGAATTCCTTACTCACTAGTCCCTGCTCTCACTGACTGTGTTGGGGGTCCCCAAGACCACTCTCAGACTTAGTGATTCCCTAGAAGGACTCAAATAACTTAGAAAACTAGTACTCATGGTTATGATTTATTGTGGCAAAAGGATTTGGGCTGAAATCAACAAAAGAAAAAGACACATAGGTTGGAATGCAGGAGAAACCAGCCATGAACTTCCAGTTGCGTCTTCCAGGAGTCATACACATAGCACTTAATTCTCCCAGCATTGGTGTATGTGACAACACATATGGAGTACAGACAACCAGGGAAGCTGCCCTGAGCCTTGATGTCCGAGGTTTTTCTTGGGGATCAGCCACATAGGCACAAAGCACCCATGTGGCTGACCTTAATTCCTCAGTTTCCAGCCTCTCCAGAGGTCACATTGACACCACATGGCCCACAGTCCCCACCATAAATCACATTATTAGCATAAATTCTCTAGCGTGGATTGTGGCTCATGTAGACAAAGACACCACTATCAGGCAGGGTATTCCAAGTATTTAGAGGTAGTTTCTTAGGAACTGATCAAAGGTCAGACTGTCCTTCGGAATATACAGGGTTTGGACAACCCAGGCCTGCTGAGTTAATCCTTTACTGCATGCTCACCAGCTGGCAGTTCCTAGAGCAGACCAAAGCCTTTTCCTCCTTAGGCCAGTGTCCTGTGTGCCTCCTCCTCATTCTTCAGATCTTACTTTAAATATCACGTCTTCAAAGAGGCCTTTTCTGACCACCTGACATAAGTAGGTTCATTCCCTTTATTATTTTCCATCACAGAATCCTGTTTGAATGCTTTGAAAGACTTGAGTCATGAGTATGTTTGTGTGTTCTTATTTAATTGTTTATTATTTGTCTCCCCAACTAGATCTGAAGATCCATGAGGACAGGGTTCATGTTATTCCTGTGCCTCACACATTGTGTGAGATGTGATTGTTACTCAAAAGATATTTGTTGAATGATGGAAGCTGTTATTTTTATATTATATATTTGTGTGTGTGTGCGCACGTGCATCTGTGTGTGTGTATCTTGTCTCTTTGGATTTTATTTGTAATTTTAGTGAATGTTTTATAAATCATTCTAATTTGGCATTCAAAGGTAAGGATATTCTGTCTGCTATATCTGTAACCTCTTGGGTTGATTAGACTGACCTGGCTGGTCAGGAAATTTCTAGTTTCTCTCTCTCCGGGTGTTTCTTTATGAAACCGCCCACTTTGTGAAGGAGTGAGAGAGGTCAGGCAGAAAGCCACCTGTTCTTCCAGCTCCTTTCCAGAATTACTGACACAGCTCAAGATCCATTATGATCATTTGATCATGCCTCCATTTGCTTTGTGAATTGCATGTGTATGACATTTACATTTTAACTGAACCGGTACTATTCAGTGAGTTTCCTAGAATTAATGTATCATAGCTCAGGAAGACTTTAAAGTAAGTATGACATTTTGTTTTGAATTTGACTAATATATTTAACTAATAATGACTATTAAAATAGCTGAATAAAAATGTATCTTTTTTAGTTCAAAGAAACCTGACAGAGAGAAAAGAGATAAATACATTCAAAAGATTCTGATTCACAGTGATGTGTATAATTTTGGAAATGTCACTGTAATAAACAGAAACTTCTCTCAGTTTTGAAATTAAAAAAAAAAAAAACCTCTAATTGCCCATGGCAATTTTCAGAATATTCTTTTATTGTAATGAAATCATGTGATATGTATTTCATTCAGATTTTTTACAACAATTTAAGAGACTGTAGTACTTTTAAATAAACCAGAGTTGTAAAAACCTTCTGTGAGTGCACATTTTCTATTTCAGTACAAAACCCTTGGCATGTCATTCAAGGATCTAGAGAATTAAGAACCAGCTTATATGTACAGCCTCATCTTCCAGTCACCTAGGACTACCCCATGCCAGCCTCATTGCCTAGTATTTCCAGCCCTCATATATTTTACGGTCTAGCTGGAACCCCCAGGGTTGAGAATATTGACTTGAACATATGAACAACATGAATGTGCCTAAGAGCTAATTAGCATCATACAGAGAACACCTGCCAGGCATAAGGAGAGCTGCGCTCTGGTGTCAGTCCTTCCTCTGATTAGTTGGATCACTTGACTACAGCTCACCAAGCCTCAGTATTTTCATTTGTAGCATAAGGACATTGAACAAGACTATCTCTAAATTGCTTCCAGCTCTAAAAGCCTGGGTACTATCTTCCTTGTGTCAATAATCTAAAGGAGTTCATTAATTATCAAGAGATTCAATTGTGTTCAACCACCCATGTGAACAATTCAACCTCATCAAAGGTGAATGACCAGCAAGTTACTTCTGATGAGTGGTCACTGCTTTTAGAGATAAATCCATTTGAACTTCTCCTTACTTTAGTGGTGCCTCCAAGGCTAATTACTCTCTTTGCTAGAACCTGGATTTGGGATATATTAATTCAAATAGAAAGTTGTGGGGAAATTTTGAGAACTATCATTTACTGTAGAATATCTAAACTTTGCATGTACTTTGTCTGCCTTCCTATGAACAAGATTTCATGGGAGCAGTCTGGGCTGTTCCTCTCTTACCCGCAGATCTCTCTTTTTCAGAACCTCTCCACTCTCACTGCCACTTTCCTAATTCAGATCCTCATTGTATCCCACCTTGACAGTTTCAATGCCTATATGATTGTCCATTTCCTCTCCCTACTCAAGGCGGTTCTGTGCAGTGTGATCAGATTAATATTCCAGAAGTAGGAGTGTCTGTAGATGTAAGTACAAATTATTTGGCTTGCTGTTCAAGGCCATAAACAATATAAATCCAACCTGGCTTTAAGGTATATCTCCCATGAATTAATCATTTACCTTTGCTCCAGGAAAACTGGATTACCCCTTGGCCCTAAACACGTCCAGCCTTAGCTACCTCTGCACCTTCATCACCCTCATTAGTTTTTAAAGTTCTGCAAGTTTTTAAATAGGGTACCTCTCCCAAAACAGCTGAGATGTGTTACCTCTCACATGAAGACTTAATTTTCCAACTCCAAATGGATATGACCTCTCTCTCCTTTAAATTCATGTGTTATTAGGGATGCCCCTCCCATAGTGCTCATATTCTGCCTTCTATTATTTTGTACCTAACATAATAAAGTTACAAAATTTCAGAGCTGCATAGAACCTTACAAAGTATTCTTATTTGACAGATGTTTTATGCATCCTACAGAATTCTAAACAGGGATGGAAGTTGAGTTTTCATCTAGCCTAGTGCCTTCACTACAGGTACTATCACTCACCTTCCCAATTTTGTACCATGAGGTCTTGCACAAAGTTGATGCACATTCCATATTTGTTGGATAAATTGAATGCAAATACCTCAACATGGAAAACTGAGTGTAGATGTACAAATACTCTTCTTACGTTAATTAATAATATTGTTGCAAGTTACTAATACTGTTTCAAGTTAATAATGTTGAACATTACAGCCTGCAAAACCTTGATTCTTTGATTGGTTCATTCATCCAGCATTTATTGAACAACTACTCTGTGTTAGGCACTGTGTTGGGTTATTGCCCTGGAGTAGTTATAGATTAGCAACCTGCTTATTATGAGACTTGTGATTAAACCAAAGGGAAAAAGAGCCTTACCACTGAAATTGTGGTAAGAAAAATCCCATCACAGTCTTAATATATGAAGGTGAATACAGTGGACTGCCAGTCGTAAAGGCTCCATCTTCCATCCTTTCCTGTATCTAGTTTCTCTTTCAATGTGACTTTGTAGTTTCTTACTTCAAAAGATGTAGTGTATCTGATTTCCCCTTGATTCTGAGCTTAGCCACATGGATTGCCTTAGTCAATATAATCTTAGCAGTCATGCCACAGGCAGAGGCTTGAAAATGCACTTGCCTGCCTGTTTCCTCTCTTACTTCATTGCCATGATCACAAGAACATACTGACAATAGCCTGCTGGAGCATAAGATAGTGCTGAGTTCCCCATATATTTTGAGTTGTAACTGTCTTGGGTCCACTCTCCGGCAGTTAACACCTAGACATGTGAGCTCAGCTAAGTCCAGGACAGATCAGTCTCAGCAGACTCATGGGCTAAATAAATGGATATTGCATCCCACTGTGGTTGAATCATTGTTTGTTATGCAGCATTTTTGTGGCAATAGCTAACTGATACAGTGAGAGGATAATCCTCAGTCTTTCCTTAGTAAGGAAGTGACAATTCATTCAAATGTAGTGGTTTCTTGTTTGTTTAAATATCTAAGGGTAGCTAGATCCAATATTCATTGAATATGCAAAGATATTCTGAAAAGTTTATTTTGTTACAAAATTATTGCATTAAATTAGGTATAATGAATTAGAACAATACAAAGGGCAGTTTTGGATCCTACAGAATTTCTCTATTTAGAAACATAAAAGATAATACTCAACTAACTCATTTCCCTCAGGTTAATTAATGTAGACATTTCCACTACAGTTGCAGCAAATTAACATGGGCTGCTTCTCCACACCAGCAATTATCAACATGCTAACACATCCTGAATTATGGATGGTTTCATAAAATTTGACAAATTGACATTACTCTTTGAGAAATAATTCTAGTGGCACCATAGGGCTTTGGGCAATTGTGATAAATTAAGATGTGTTATTTTTATCATAATTGGTCCTATTATCATTCGCTGATATTTAATATAATCTATAGTGAAAGTTGTTTTTGATGTCTTGAATTTAACAAAAGAGCTCTTTTTTCTTCATTTAATGGCAACTGCTCCTAAGATGTCCCAAGTCTTCTGTTTATTGTTAAGGTTTTTCCTCAAATGTACTGGCACTTTTGGAGCATAAATCTCAAACTCAAGTGCAGTCTTCCTGACTCCTAGTTTAGTGGGGATCTCATGACCATTGAAAATAATTCACATTCTTATAACTTATATCATGCATGACTGTTACCAATACATTGCGACACAAAAATAATTAGTAGTAGTATAAAAAGATGCAGAAAATAACAAGCATTAGTGAAGGTGTGGAGAAATTAGAACTCTTGTGCCTTGCTGGTGAGAAAGTAAAATGCTGCGGCTGCTGTGGAAAATTATATGATGGCTTCTTAAAGAGTTAAACATAAAATTACCATTATGATCCAGCAATCCCACCTCTGGGTATATACCCAAAAGAATTGAAAACAGGGACTCAAATATCTGTACACCAATATTCATAACAACGTTATTCACAATAGATGAATCCACATTATTCACAAAAGGTGGAAAAAGCCCAGATTTCCACTAACAAATGAATAGATGAGTGAAGTGTGGTGATATGGTTTGGCTATGTCCCCACCCAAATCTCACCTTAAATTGTAGTTCCTATAATCCCCACATGTCACAGGAGGGACCAGGTGGAGATAATTGAATCATGGGAGCAATTTCCCCCATCCTGTTCTTGTGGTAGTGAGTTAGTTCTCATGAGATCTGATGGTTTTTTTAAGGGGCTTACCCCTTTGCTGAGCACTCGTTCTTCTCCTTCCTGCCACCTTGTGAAGAAAGATATGTTTGCTTCCACTTCCGCCATGACTGTAAGTTTTCTGAGGTCTCCCCAGTCATTAAGAACTGTGAGTCAATTAAACCTCTTTATAAATAACCCAGTCTCAGATATGTCTTTATTAGCAGTGTGAGAACAGACTAATACATATTGTATAGACTACAATGGAATATTATTCAGACTTTAAAAGTCATGACATTCTGTTATGTGCTACAACATGAGTGAAACCTGAAAGCATTATGTGAGTTAAAATAGCAGCACAAAAGGACAAATATTGTATGATTCCACCTTTATGGTATACATAAAATAGTCAAATTAATAGAGACAGAAAGTAGAATAGTAGTTGCCAGGTGCTGGGGGACATGGAAATGGGGAGTTATTTTAAGGGGTACAGAGTTTCAGTTTGAGAAGATGAAGAAGTTCTGGAGATGGATGGTGATCTTGATTTCACAACAATGTGAATGTATTTAATGCCACTGAACTGTACACCTAAAAATTGTTTAAATGGTGATTTTTATGTTAGGTATATTTTACCATAATTTAAAAAATGAAAGAGAAAAAACTATGAATTAGTAGTTTCAGTGGCATCAGGTACCTTCCATGGTCATTGTGGGGACATCTTCCCTCTGCATTCGGATAGCCCTTCTCTGCTGGAAGAGCCAGCATGATGTGGTGTCATAGTGATAAGGGCATAGGCTATAAAGTTAGATGCATGAGTCTGAACCCTAAGCACAGCTCTGATGACTGTGGGGCAAGTTAATTAACCTATTATTACCCTTAATTGTCTGTTCTGTATATGGTGATAATATCTACCTAAAAAGGTGATTTTAAAGTATTAAACATCTTGGAGTTCAAAGTCTTAGTTATTTTTCACTAAGCCTTCTGAATTTCCTTCATTTTGGTTTGCTAAACACCATTTATGTTAACAACATTTAAAGTTGTAGGTTTATTTAAAGATCAAGGACATATCAAGGTCCACTTAGGTGTTGGAAGAGTATACCGGCATTTCCGTTTGCAACTTTAGGCTCTTGAAGAAGCAGTGTACAATAAATAGACTTTTATAAACATACTTTTATTCTTCAGCAACTTTAGCTTATTAAAGTTCAGTATAAATAAAAAGATGCGTTATAAATATCATCGTGATAAAGATTGTAATTCTCTTTTAATAATAAAGACGATGTGAAGTTATATGCTTAAATCGCTAGCAATAGATACATGCCATTTGCTTTGTAGCCCCAGTGTTTGGCATATTTTAAGTATTTAATATATGTTTTGCGTGGAAGGAACAAACACTAACTTCTAACTGCTAAAGAAGGGTAGATTGAAAACTATAAGGGTATAGTGATGAAATTGTGTTGGAAACATAAAGCCATCAGAGGAAGTTTCAGTAGTTGAAAGAATTGTCAGAAAAGTTTATTTCTTGCTACTGCAGAGTGTTGGATGTAGTTATACCAAATAAAAAATAAAAACTTTTCTTGTGTAAAAATTTTTAAAAAGGTATTATGTAGGTATGAGAAATAAAACATGTTCCTATAACAATCCAAAAGTAACTGTTATGGGTTCACTTTGCTGGAGGGGTTGACTTCTATTTGCTCCTTTAGTCATCCCTTTGCTTGCATACAACTAAATGTAGAAATGACTAATGGGGCTACAACACTTATTGGAAGAGAACAATATGAAGGAAAAAATGGATTGTTTTCATCACAAAGCAAGGTAGTATATCTAGGTATATTGGGAAAAAAACTTAATAAAAAGTGTTTAAGGATCTTTGCCAAGAATTTTCTTAATCAAAGCTTTTATGTTTATGAGTTTCCTGATGGAAGCAATGAGTAGCAGTCTTTGCTTAATTTGTTTCAAAGCAATATTGAAGAAAATTGAACAAAATATGTTATAAGAAAAATTCTGTGCTGGTCCCCAGGGTATGGACTATCTGACAATATAATAGATGTTTTCCATTTCCCCGTGTCTAGGATTCTAGGTGGTTACAGGCCATATATTACCCTTGGTTCACTCCCACCATTTTCCCTGACATTAATGGGAGGCTTGTTGCAGAAATAAGGCAATCTGCAGTTGGATTTTTTATTTTTTATTTTTATGTATTTATTTATTTATTTTTTGAGACAAGCCTCACTCTGTCACGCAGGCTGGAGTGCAGTGGCGCAATCTCAGCTCACTGCAACCTCTGCTTCCTGGGTTCAAGCGATTCTCCTGCCTCAGCCTCCTGGGTAGCTGGGATTACAGGCATGCACCTCCACACTTGGCTGATTTTTGTATTTTTAGTAGAGATGGGGTTTCACCATGTTGGTCAGACTGGTCTCGAGCTCCTGACCTCATGATCCTCCCGCCTCAGCCTCCCAAAGTGCTGGGATTACAGGCGTGAGTCACCGCACCTGGCCTGCAGTCTGATTTTTGTTTATGGAATGAGATCATTCTATCAGGTATAAGAGCTCCATTGTCCTTTGTTCCACACTCAAGACAGACAAAAAATGCTAATAGCAATTATGTGAGTGCATTGGAGAAGAATTAAGACTTGGAAAAGTGTAGTGTTGAAAACATTCCCTTAAAGACGGGCATGTTTTCAGTAAAGCAGCAATAAACACTGTAAACTGGTTGAGTTGTTTTTGTTCACATTATATATCTTCTCTACCTCCCAAACCTACTTAGTTTTCGCATATGCATGGAACTTCAAATTTAGAGGTGCAAATTTTGAGGAAATGACAATATTTCTTTTGCCAAACTCTCCTTTGTAAAACCAAGTGTGGTAATTGCTAAACATGAAGAACTTGAAAACAGTTCATTTAAATCAGAAAGTAATTGGATCCAATAACCAATGTGCATTCACCTAAATTACCATGGATAATAAAATTGTTGTACCCCTGTTCTGAGTTGTTAAAATCCACATGCAGTATTTCTTCTCTCCCAAAAGCATCATGGAAAGACTCCACTATATTTCTCCTGACGTAGTGAGAGTTTCTGCTTCTGATCTGCTGTCTCTGGTTCCTATAATCTTGCTCTCATTATCTTCTCCTTACACATCCACTAATTCACCATTCTAGATGGTATTCAAAACTTTTTCATATACTAGATCATAACTCCTTAATTCTTAGATTGTAATTCCAGTTAGAACATTGCTGATTTAGAGGGATACATAGAATTTACATTTAAATATTAGTGGATTAGAACAAGAATCTGAAGAAAAAATATTAACTATTAGTGGAATTCATTTATAAGTTGACTGGCCAGTATTCTGCAGAGATTTAGGTTAGTTGGGCAAGCAGGGGTTAACTTTCCAATGATGTTGCCTTGTATTTCATTGAGGAAATAGACACAATCACAGGAGAACTTCCACAGATCCCACTACCACCGCTAATCTTCAATGCATCTGAATCCATACACATTCTATTCCTTGCCTCCAGCCCTTCCACTTTATATTGGATCCTATTATGGGCTGAATTTTGTCTATTCCCCCCACCCCTGTCAAATTCATCTGTTGAACTCTTACCCCCTCAGTACCTCAGACAATGAGATTATTTGAAAATATGGTGTTGCAGATGTAATTATTAAAGGTAAAATGAGGTCATACTGGAGTAGGGTGGGCCCCTAAACCAATATGACTTGCATGCCTATAAAAAGGAGAAATTTGGACACAGACATGTACACACGGAGAACTCCTGTGATGCTTGGAGTCATGCTGCCACAAGCCAAGCAACTACAAGAAGCTAGGAGACAGGCCTGGAATAGATCTCTCCAGTGTACCTTCAGAGGAGTCATAGTCCTGCAGACACCTTGATCTCAGACTTCTAGGCTCCAGAACTGTGAGACAATAAATGTCTGTTGTTTCAGCCACTTGGATTGTGGTGCTTTGTTAAAACAACCCTGGGAATCTACTACAGGCCACAACCTCTCACCACCAAGCCATTGTCTTCTCCATCCTCAGGACAATTTCCCCTCTGCATGGGAATGCACACAGGCATCTGTAAGCCACCTCCAGCTATGGCCCTATTTCTTTGCTCCCTCAGATAGCAAAATTATTGAAGAAATTGCTTACACTCCTTCTCTCTACTTTCCTCCATTTTCTTTGGAACCGATTCCAAACAGGCTTTTTTCAAAACTGCTCTTAACCTCCACACTGCCAAATCTAGGACGCATATCTCAGTGTTTATTTAATGCCATCTGTCAGCAGCATTAGTTTGGCTACCAGGATGCTTTCTCTTTGTGCTTCTCATAACTCATTGGCCACTTTTTCTTAGTCTCCTTTGATGGTTCCTTCCATTTTGCTGCCCTTAAACATTTGTATTTCAATTATATCTCAATGAAGCTTTTATAGAAATAAACAAATAGTGGAGTGCTTCAGGTCTTGGCTCCTGGACCTAATAAGATGCTCTGAATCTACATTCATTCTTAAATGAACACATCCAGTCTTCCTGGCTTTAGATAAAATACCACTGTAGCAAGGGATTCAAAGTTGTGTCTAGTGTGGACCTCACTCTTCAATTCAAGAATTGTCTATGTAACGTTACTAGACATCTCTATGTGTCAAGCAACTCAAATTAAAGCTGCCTCCCCTGAACTGGTTCTTCCTCAGTTTAAGTAATGACCACTCTATTCTTCCTGTTGTGTGAACTAAAAATTTGGGCACGTCCTCGGCCCCCCTTTTTGTAATACCCCACATCAATTATATGAGAAAATAACCACTTTTCGCCACCTCCACTGCCTGTCTAAGCCATCATCGCCTCTTAACTCGTTCATTGCAAGATCATCCTAACTGAAGTCATATTGCATTAATAATTTCCCTGTAGCTTACATAGCTGCCTGGGAGATCCTTTTAAAACATAGTCACGTTACCACCTGCAGTGGCTTCCATGTTACTTCCATCCAAAGTCTTTATCAGGGCCTCATAGAGTCCTGCAGGGTCCATGTGATTGTTTCTTCACTCATTCTGTTGCAACCAACTGGCCTCTTTTCTTCCTCCCCACCCCTGACCTCTGTCTAAGCATTCCAAGCACGATTCTACCTCAGGGCCTTTGCACTTCTCTTTGCCTCTGACGCTTTTCTGCCAGGTGACCATCTGACTCATTTCCTCATTCCCTTCAAGTCTCTGGCTCAAATATCATCTTACCAGAGAGCATTCTTTGATAAAACCCTTGCGTAGTTATTCTCTATCCTTCTTCCCTTATTTTGTTCAAAACAACAACAGTAACCCTGAAAGATTCATCATGTCAGGGATTTTATTTATATCATGGGCCATTTAGAACAGATCTTGGCACACAAATATGTGTTGACTGAATTACTGAATGATCCAGGATTGGGCTTGATTAGGTGAGACTTCCAGGAACAGCCTGAGGTTTCTGTACTTCATTCAATGCTATGTTGTGCTCATCCTGCCCAACTATGCACCTCAGTGTAAACCTTGGTTTGCTTCTCTTTATCCTGCCTAGGACCTTGCCATGGGTCCCTGTGCAGATTCTTGTGGTGATGCCCTTTGAGGAATCTTTCTTTGTCTTTATTTTCTTGGTATCTAGATGAGTGCCCATCACATGGTCAATGAATCATTTTTTTTAATGATTAAGTGTATAGTTGGGTTTTAGGCCTTCGATGTTGAGTCTTGAGCTATAATCCTGACCCAAATTGATTCTTTGGCTATGATCTTATTTCATGTCAGGTTTGCTTTAAAGGGATTTAGATAGAATATTTTCAAAAATGTGATAGCTAAACCATGTTTTGGAAGTACATTGTGAAACCTCACTTAAATAACCTAAAGCAGTAAAAGCGACATCTAACTTTTAAGGAATAGTATGGACAGTGTTCTTATGTTCTTATTCATGCACAAGCTCACATAAGGCAAGTATCAACTTTGTTCTTTTCATGTTTATTAATGGGACATGCTCTTCATGTCAGGCAAGAGCCTTTCATCACATGATAATGAGATTCCACTGGGTCTTGGTCCACAACACTTAATATATTACATCAGCATTTCTCAAGCATTTCCGCTGAAATACTCTAATATCAGAGGAGAGCAACATGCATTCCTAAGGGTCTGGCTATGTTAACCGAAGAAGTCAACAGCAAATTCAAAAGTGTTTTATTATTACAATTTATGGAATTTTCCATTCTATTCCGAATACGCCTTGGAGTTTTTATGTTTTGACATAAAATATTGTGAGATATTTTCAGTTAAAATGTTTATATTTTGTCCTGAATCCTCAAAAGGAAACTGAAGATGAACCATGTTTATCCTGTGGCTTTGTGTAGCCCCTGAGACCTGGCATCACTCTAAATGCCTGATCTGGGACTCCCTGCACGATCTCTGGACAGCAGCAGCACTGACCATCCTTGTTAGATGTGACTCTGACAACTTTGGAACCAAACTAACTGCCTATGAAGACTGCTCCCTGATTATATCGCTGCTCTTGGCAGCTGATAACTTCCTGTCTGATCCAATCCTCATCTCTAATGGAATGATGCATCACTATGTAATGGGTCCTGTTTTATTCATCCTGTTCTATTAAGCGAAGATCGATAATGCAACTAACATCCTGAAGGTTCACATTATACCCAAGTTTTATTATGGTGTCACCCACCTTGGCACAAGACTTAGTGTAATAATATTGAATACCTAATAAGATTGTAATTATCTGGATTTCTTAAGCACTACAACACAGTTTCAACTCTAATTCTTTTACAGGCTTTCCTGGGCCTGTACTCCAGGGAAGGAACCATTTGAGGTACCCTAAAGGAAGAGCTTACAAGGGAGGCATGGGTGGAAGTGTGAAGAAATGAAGCAGATGCGTTAGGGGGATGGAGAACCTCAGTTTGAGGGAGGATGGGAGGTGAACTCAGAAAGATAGGAAAGATCAGATATGTACATGGAGCCATGTACATCTTACCTTCTCACTTGGCCCTAAATGCTGGAGTGACACAATTGGAATTCATTAAGTAAAAGCAATAATGCAGCCAAAGCAAGGCCATTGGAAGCTTTTGATCCAGAATGGAACATGATGAAAGCAGCATCATATGGATGTGGATTTGGTGAATCCTATATGGGCTGCTGTGACATGGAACAGCTGGCAAAGCAGAGCTGAGGCTGTCCCATAGTCCAAGTGGGAGGCAATGAGACATTGAAGGGTAGGAAGGAGAATGGGTTTGGGAGCTACCTCCTGACTCTGAGACCTCATCTGTGAAGTGAGGATTTGACTTAGTTCACAAGGTCATACTGATGACTAATGAGATAAAATACAAAAATGTTTAGCAGCGTGCCCAGCCAGGCCCTCAGAAGTGCATGAGACAGAGTGGCATAGCGTGGGCTCTGAACCTACTGCCTGGGTTTACATTCTGGCTTCACTACTTTGGGCTGTTGGGGTCTGCTGCACAATCCTTAACTTCTCTGAGCTGCACCCTCTTCCCTGGAAGATGGGGAGAATTACAGAGCCTGCCTCAAAAGCTGGTTGTAAAGATTTGAAATATTAAGTGTCCCATATGTGCTCACAATTGTGTGCCCTCTACCCTCCTGTGATAGCCTCAGACTGGGAACCAAAGAAATAAAGGAGCAAACATGCAACGATTGAGAAGAACAGATTGGACTGACAACTGGTTAATTTATATTAGGGGCAATGTGAAAAATAAGTCAAAGATGACCCTCAAAATGGTTCCACTGGCAGAGAAGGGAAATCAGGATATTGAATGAGTTTGGTTTGGGGGACAATGTTATATAATGAACGATGTTAAACTTGAAGAAACAGTGCTACAAAAAATTAAAAATTTTAAGCACAGAAAAAAGACAGCTTTAGAATAGAAAAAGACAGTAGTAATATAAAAGACACCAAAAAAAGACAGCTTTTTTTCTATTCTTAAAATTTTTAATTTTTTACTTTTTAAACTTTTTTGATAAGAACTAAGATGAGCACATACATTAACCCAGGCCTACACAGCGCTAGGATCATCAATGTCTCTGTCTTCCATCTTCACATCTTGTCCCACTGGAAGGTCTTCAGGGGCAATAATATGCATGGAGCTGTCATCTCCTAAGATAATGCCTTCTTCTGGAATACCTCTGAAGGACCTGCCTGAGGGTGTTTTGCGGTAAACTTTTTAAATAAGTAGGCGCACCCTCTATAAAATAAGGATAAAAAGTATAGTATAACAAATACATAAACTGGTAGCGTAGTCATTTAATATCAAGTATTATATACTATACAGAATTATATGTGCTCTATTTTTATACAACTGGCAGCACATAGGATTGTTTACAGCAGCATCACCGCAAGCACGTGAATAGTGCAGTGTGCTAGGACATTGTGACTGCTACAGTGTCACTAGGTGATAGTAATTTTTCAGCTCCATTATGATCTTATGGGACCACCATCATCTATGTGGTCCATCATTGACTGAAGCTCTGTTATGTGCCATATGACTATGTAGTGATTTAACATCCCCTGGTCCTTCAATGAGTGTTCTTTAGAAAACTCCTAAATCTAGGGGTTAAAATTATATTTTCAAGTCTTTAGCTTTGCTCAATTAAGCAAGACATTTGACTTCATAGACTATAACAAGAAGGGTTTCTATTTTCCTATTTTCTAGACACATATGGTTAGTGTTCCTGAGATAACATGTTACTATTAACCTGTCTGATTATATCATTTATATGTAAAAAATAATTCATTTTAGAGAATAACCGAAGCTTAGCTTTTGAAATACATTATAATGGGTTCAGGTCATGATGAACGTCCTCTGGAGTGTGGCTACCCCACCTAACATACGTAGCATAATCTCCTGAAAAGCTCAACATGACTTACTGGGTGGCTATAGATCAAGGCAAAGAATATCTTATACTTTTCTAAATTATATATATTATTGATTATACCATACGTTTTGGAATTTAAGAAAACTGCTAACTAGTATTATAAAGGAGTTGCTAATTACAATATGAATATCATTATGTTCACCCAGGAATTTTCCTAAGCTCTAAAGTCAATTCTAGTAAATCCCAGGAACTAAAAAAACCCATATTTGATTGTGGCTCTTTGTCACTGTATTGCCTGACTCAGCCTCAGAGTTTTGTCAACACAGTTGTCCAGGGAGTCATGGACACTAAACTTGGATTTTTTTTTTTTTTTTCTTTTTTAATGACAGGATCTCACTCTGTTGCCCAGGATGGAATGCAGTGGGACAATCATGGCTCAGTGCAGCCTCAACTTCCTGGGCTCAAACAATCCTCCTATTTCAGCCTTCTGAGTAGTTGAGACTACAGGTGTACACCACCATCCCCAGCTAACTTTTATTTTATTTGTTTTGTTTTGTTTTGTAGAGATGGGGTATCACCACGTTGTCCAGGCTACTCTCGAACTCCTGAGCTCAAGCAACCCACCCACCTTGGCCTCCCAAAGTGCTGGAATTATAGGGATGAGCCACCATGTTTAGCCTAAGGTTGAATTCTGATCGTCACCTAGGCAACTTTGATAAAATATCATCATTGAGATAAGATTGCTTCCAAATAGTAGAAAGTGTTGTGTGTTCTTGTTTATCGTGTATCTATATATGTTAAGTGGAGAGAGAATTAAAAGAATCACAGGCTCTGGTGTTGATTAATAATAGGTAGATCCTTCTGAATAGTGTTTGTCCTGTTATAATGAAGGGACTTTCTTATTCTTTCCTATGTAATGTCAGGAAATATGAAGTAAACAGCAGGGATATAAAAGACACAAGTAGCTATCACCATTGAACAATGTTGGCACTGTCCCTAAGCCTTTTCCATTGCTCCTGACACTTTTTCTTTTCTATTCCCCTTCAAAGGTTTTGATTATTCATGCATGTAAGCATTAATTCATTTACTCATCCATAAATGCTGATTGATTTCTAGGCACTGTGCCAGGCAAGTATAGAAAGAAAGAAGAAAACAATAAAATCCATTTTTATTTGAAGTAGAGGGAGAGATTGCAAGGAACTTAAAAAAAAGAATTGAAAGAAGAACTAAGTTTTAGGAATGCCATGAATGAGGCTAACTCATAGGATCTGGGTAGCAGGAATGAATGCACAGTTTCACCAGGGCACTGCTGCTGAAGTGTATCAGTACTCATCTATTTGTGGTTGTTCTACTCAATTAAAATTCTAGAAGGAGCTTCTCATTGGCCTGGCCTAGGTCAGGAACCCACCACTTGGCCAGGGAGAGTGACATCTTGATTGAAAGGCCCTCCAGTGGAGTTTGAGGAGCTCCCAAGTTCTCCTAGCAAAAGATAAGAGAACAGATACTGCACAGGCAAAAAGAGCAGGTGCTTGCTACAGAGGAGGCTAAGTGGGTGCTATTTGTCTTACAATATGAGACACAGATAATTAGACACATGGGCAGGGTGCTGTGGGAGTGCAGAGATGGAGCATTTAGGGAGGAGGAAATTCACTCATTAGGAGGCCATGGAAGATGGGGTTGGAAACGTTGGCAGGAGCTAGGTCATGAAGGTCTTTTTATGGCGTATTTGTGAGTTTATACTTTTTCCCTTGAATGATGGATAGAGATTGAAGGATATTAATGAAAAAAAAATCATTTTATAAAAATTAGTCTGCTGATGAGGCAGTGGACACATTAGAAGGTAAGAGCTAGAGTGAGGTAATCAGTTAGAATAAATGGTGAGGAGTGGCCTAAAAACAGCATCCGTGGAGTTAGAAGGGGATGGGTTCTAGAGATACTTATAATCTACAGGGGTTGGTGACTGACCATGAGACCTGAAGAATAATTAGGATTCTGGGAGGCTTTCAAGTTCCTGGCTTGAGCCAAGTGTGTGGTCACCAATAGAAGAAATACAAAATAAGGTGTTCCGAATCTGACTCATTGATCTGATGTTCCCCTGGGACATCTGGGTGGCACTAGCCAAGGCATCAGTGTTGTAGAAGGATGTGAAAACCAGCGAGAGGTCAGGGCTGCAGATATGGCAGTTGACAGTGTATATAGGTGGTAGTTAAAGCGCTTGAACCAGGGGCAGAGTGGGTAGGAGTAAGGGGTGTAGAGTCAGAGTCCTTGGGAATCACAGTATTTAAGACACAGGAGCAAGAAAGCAGGGTGTGAGGAAAGAAGGAAGATTAGCTGCCCCTGCATCACCCCCTCCTCACCCCCACCTACCCTCAAATGATAAGAAGGTTTGAGAAATCTGTAGAGATTAAATTAAGTCCATTTCTGTACATAAAGCCCTAGTACAGTACATCCTGGTACCATGGGGAACTCTTGAATATGTTAGATTTTAAAAGAATATTTGATCAGTGACCAACAGTTAAAACAGACTATCACTAGGAGGCTTAGAATTTGTTAGGAACTGGACTGGCAGACCTGTATTCAGAGTAGAAAGTCACTGAGTAGATTTCTGAGATGTGTGCCTCTCCCCTGAGATATTCACACAGATTTATTTTATGAGGTCCACCCAACATAATTTAAGTGTCAATTTCATTGTGCTTCGGCCCTATGAATAAATACAGTCATCTCTATTCCTTTGCACTATTAATGTTTTCTCTCTAAATAATTTATGTCAAAACAAATTTAAGAGGTTTCCATGGAGTAGAAAAAATTATAATTTCACTAAGGCAAGGAAAAGGAAGAAACTCTTCTCTGAAGTACAACAAGACTTCATTACTGTTCCAATGCACAAATGTTGGATTTAATACATATTATATCCTTCTTATAAGTCAGAAGAAAACTGCTGACATAAAGCCAATTGTAGCAGGCCATACAGAAACAAATTTGTATCCATATAGAAATGAATTTGTATCTGGAAGGAATGACTTGGCATTGGGGAAACATCACTCTTAAAATCAGCACCCCATATTCTTAGGGTGTTTTCAACAATTTCAGGGATTTTTTTTCTTCCAGTTTCTGAAGACAGTATATATCAAACATATGTTCATAAGGACTTGGGCAGTGTTAATTAATTCATTAACGAATATAATTAGGTTCCTGCTATATGCCATGCCTTGTCCTAGAAGCTAGATGTACCATGTTGAATCGTACCAACACAGTGCCTGTACTCTCAGTTTGCAGTGCAAGGAAAGACAATGTACAGTGCTAAAAATGAGGAGTGATGGGTGCTCTGAAACTGGAAGTCCAGAGAGCCATGGGAACGAGTAACAAGCATACCTAACTAAATGTAGGGGTCAAAGAAGGTAACCCAGAAGAGGAATGTTGAAGCTGAGACCTGGAGATGAGTGGCAGAGGGGGTGAGGCAGGGTCTGAACAAGAAGGCAAAGGAATGCCAGTATAAGAAGGTCCAGGCAGGGTGCGCTGGCTCACGCCTGTAATCCCAACAGTTTGGGAGGCCAAGGCAGGCAGATCACCTGAGGTCGGGAGTTTGAGACCAGCGTGACCAACGTGGAGAAACCCCGTTTCTATGAAAAATACAAAATTAGCCAGGCATGGTGGCACATGCCTGTAATGCCAGCTACTCGGGAGGCTGAGGCAGAAGAACCGTTTGAACCCGGGAGGCGGAGGTTGCAGTGAGCTGAGATTGCGCCATTGCACTCCAGCCTGGGCCACAAGAGTGAAACTCTGTCTCAAAAAAAAAAAAAACAAAAGAAAAGAAAAGAAAAAAAAAGAAGGTCCAGATGTCAGAGAGCGTGGCACCTGGGCACTTGTACGAAAACAGAAGTTCAAGATGCCTGAAGGGCAGCACAAGTAAAGGAGAGTTCTCTTGATGCCAATCGTTTCTCTTTTTTTTTTTTTTTTTTTTGAGATTTTTATCTATAAGATTGTCTTTCCCATTTGAAACACAAAATGTCTCAATATATTGCTTTGTCAAGACCTTGAACTTTTTACACAAGGAGACATACTCTGTCCCTTTGATGGAGTCTACAGTATGAGCTTGTTGGAGTGTAGCCTGGGCAACCAATGTGTGCTATTCAGCTTATAGGCCTATTTGGGCTTCTCCAGGTTAACAGTATATGATCATCCTTTTTTGGATAATTTTGTTTTGAAACAGGATCTCACTCTGTTGCCCAGGCTGGAGTGCAGTGGCACAGTCATAGCTCACTGGCCCCTCTAACTCCTGTGCTCAAGTGATCTTCCTGCCTCAGCCTCTCAAAGTGCTGGGATTACAGGCATGCACCACCACACCTGGTCTGGCGATTTTCTTATCTAAGAAACGTGAAAGGGAATGAGAAGCAAAGCTACAGGGCAGTAAGTTGGTATTGAAGAGAGCAATCAATAAATTATCTTGCCAGCATAGTAAGCAACCTAAAAACAAACAACCTCAAACACAATTCATCATCGAGTGTTCGGTAATGACCTCTCAGAAATTGTTTCTTGTCACTGGGCGATAAATAATTTCCTAAGACTAATATGGGATTGTTCACCCTGTGGTAGAATTATATATCCTGGGTGATTTGGGTTAGAAACAGAGTTCTGGGCACAAAACTCAGAGATTAAACCCACATCATGTTTATTCAGATCAATATTTAGAATTAAACATATGACCTCAATAGCCATCTTAAAATTATTTTATTCTCCAGGACAATAGTCTTCTTCCAAGCTGGATGGCATGGAATAATGAGGCTAGACTGTCTCCAGATTCTTGTAGAATTCCCTGGAGAAATCTGATTCACAGGAGAGCTCACCTCATAGCATCAATTACCTAGGGAGCTCTGTGGGAAGTCACTTGGGAGTGCTACTGAGAATAATAAAAAGCATCCTCTCTCACTGACAGGAAGTTGATGATATCTTCATTAATCTTTGGAATGAATTAATACGATTCAATTTACTCTTTAATGTGGATGGTCTCTGATAGCAACATATTGGAATATCTGTTTCTAAAAACAAAGCAATTTTTAGAAACTCAATTAATCAATACAGTGTTTTTCATGGTATTTTCTCATGACTTGGTGAGCATTTTTTTGGAACAGTATAAGTGTTTTTCTTTCAGCTCTGTTGTCATCACCCAATGGAAATTTTAGACAGCCTTTGTGACAATAGCAGAAAATTTTCCTTGCTAAAATGTAATTTTATTTTGTGGGTATATTATATTTAGCCTATTTTCAAGCTGGACCTGTCATCCTTCTCCCCCAGTAAGTGGTGAGAAAGCTGTCTAAGGAGATTTAGTCTTTGTCCCCTCCAGCAAGTGTGCTTTCTTGGGGTGGACATGTGATTTTCTCAGTGGGGAGGAGTCACAACAATGGGACTTATAAAAGGGTAAAACTGCAGCAATAAAAATACAAAAATAAACCATAGTCTAAGTAGTGCGCCATTAAGCCTAAGGTCATAAGCTCAATTGTTTCAAATAGTTAAAGAATTAGTTGGTTCTTTCAAACTGAAATTTTGTTTCTGTAATTTTGTTTTGACCTTATGCAAGTGATGGTTCTACAGTGTCATATTCTAGAAAGATAAAAGAGCCTTGAAAATGGAGACATTGATCCACATGCTTTTACTTGACTGTCTTTTAAAATAAGGTACATGATGCCTCCATATCCCATGTTTTAGAGGCCCAGAAATGGCCTGCCCTAAGGAGCTATAGTTGGGAGCTGGGTTTCTCTCAGCCTAGGCAAAAGCAGGGGATCCTATGTGGGGCAGCTGGAGAAGTTTGGACTATGGAGCACAGGACAGGCCAGAGTCTGTGAGGCAAAGTGTGGAAAGGCTAGAGGCTGAATAGCATCCTCTTCACTGGAGATAGAACCAAACCCTGGAAACCTGAGAGGCAGGGACGCGAGCATTCACTGAGAGCACCGCTATAGTTGCAGCTCCTACATAAGGCAGGAGTCCGTCTTCCACACTGATATGAAAATGATCTTTGTAAAATACCCATGTGATTGTCATGTACCTACTTGAAATCCTTCATGGTCCTGTAACTTTCAGGTTAAAAAATCCAAGAGCCCTTTTGAGCTACTTAGCTTTCTGAACTGATTTCCTACTGGTCTCTGAGTTTGCATGCATTGCTGTAGCCCCCAGGACCTTTTCAGTGTTCCCAAGTGCATCAAGCTGTTTCATCCCTCCATGTGGGTTTTTCCACTGGAATCCCTATTCTTCTTGGGCCATCATCTAGCTAATTCCTGCTTAACCTCCTTGGGTTGGCTGGGTTGAAAATATATCTCCCCCAACAATACCCTACAACTGCCTTCATGATAGTATTTACCATGTTTTTCTCTAATTCTTTAGTTTGTTTCTGTCTCTCCCCTGCACCATAAGTTTCTTGAGGGCAGAGACCAGGGCTCATTTTACTTTGCATTTCAGTGCCTAGCAAGGTACATAATAAATAATTGAATAAATATTGAATAAATGAATTAACTACTTTAGAGTGTAATTACCATAATTTTAAAAAGAAAGGAGGAAGCTTAATTTACTCAATGTTTTATTTATTTATTTATTTATTTATTTATTTATTTATTTGACAGGGTCTCACTCTGTTGCCCAGGCTATAGTGTAGAGGTGTGCTCTCTGCTCACTGCAACCTCTGCCTCCCAGGCTCAAGCAATCCTCCCACCTCAGTCTCCCGAGTAGCTGGGACTACAAGGGCACACCACCACACCCGGCTAATTTTTTTTGTATTTTTTGTAGAGACAGGTTTCACCATGTTGGCCAGGCTGGTCTCAAATTCCTGGCCTCAAGCGATCTGTCTGTGTCAGTCTCCCAAATTGTTGGGATTACAGGCATGAGCCACCGTGCCCATCCTATTCATTATTTTAATTTGTGGTACATTATGTTTATAAATAACTTTCACATATTGAGGAAGGATAAATACATGGTATAGATGGAAGTAGATATAAATGGAGATAGAGAGAGAGAGATGGTACTTTAAAAGTTATTTCATTTGTGTAATTGCTCATCAATAAATATGGATTGACCAACTGTTATGTGACAAGCACTGAGCTTGGCAGTATAGAGAGAAAATCATTTAGAGACAGGCCCTGTCTCCAAAACTCATTCTGGTGGAAATGAACAGACACACAAGCAATAAATGTGGTACATTTTGACAAGCACTGTGGTCAGCATGAACTGATTCTTGAACTTTAACATTTTACATTTAACATTGAACTTTATTGAGGTTAAATTTACAAATCATAAAATTCACCCATTATAAATGTACATATAACAATTTTTAGTATGTTTGCAGAGTTGTGCAATGACTACCATGTCCTAATTTTAGGACATTTTCATCACCCAAAAAGAAAGCTTGTGTCCATTTGTGGTCACTCACTCTTCATTCCCACTCCCAGCCCCAGGAAGCTGCTAATCTCCTTTCTGTCTCTATAAATTTGCCTTTTCTGGACATTTCCATAAATGGAATGGTACTGTATGTGATCTTTGTGTTTGGGTTTTTCCCGTGGCATAAGGTTTTTGAGGTTATCCATGTGGTGGCATATATCAGTATTTCATTCCTTTTTATTACCCAGTAGCTTTCCATTATAGAATATATCACATTTTATCTGTTCACCAGTTAGTGGACATTTGGGTTGTCTCCCTTTTTGTGCTAAGATCTTTGGAATTAAAAAAAATTCTTCTGATTGTGAGTCTGGCTTATGTTTTGCATTGCTACCTATGAAATCTGTCTTTATTTTACATTCAGTGACTAGACTGGGGCTTAATTTCTTTTATTTGTGATGGTAGAACAAAACTATTACTTTTCCTGAAATTATTCATTCCATTAGCAGGTCTGCATTAAAGCTTGCTCTTGCAATGAAAAAAAAAAAAGAGGAAGAAGAAGTCAAACTTCTTAATTTAAAGCTAGGTAGCTGTAGTAGGGTGCTATAAGAAATATATTTTTCTGAAGCCAATCTGCCATATTTTCTGCATTCACTGAGCTTTGAAAACAGGAAGAATTTCATTTCATGTCACTCGTTCCCATGAGTCGTACGCTGTTTAGAAATGGACATGTGTGAGATATCTTGATTCCTTCAAAAGTAGATTTATAAAATGCTGCCCAGTAAGAGCAACCATATGATTCCATAATTATTGTTTCCCAATAAGCTCCCAAGAAGCAAATTGCTCCCAAGAAGCAAATTGCTGTCATTACCAAATGTCATCAGTTAAATAAACTACGATCTTTGTGTCTGTAGACCAAATGAGGATCCCTCCTTTAGGGGAATAAAACAAAAAATAAGTGTTCTCATTTCTCAGGAAGTCTTTCTGCCTTTTGCACGGTCCCATACACATGCTTGCGTCTCTCATAGCACTTGGCACTTTCTGTGATTCTTGGTCCCACTAGACTGGAATCTTCTTGCAGACTGTAACCAAGTCCTACTTGCCTAGGACCATCATTTCTGGAAGTGCCCAATTTCAGGTTTTGATAGGACTTGAAACAACTTACCACAAAAATTTATGTGACCATTTTATTTCATTGTTTTATCAAATACATAGCTATACTTCTTTAACTTAAAAATATAAAAATATATTATGATTATTTCTTTAATTCAGATGCCCATGAGGGAAGCATGTAGAACTGTCTTTTCAGTATGTTTTAATGTTGCAGGTAAAAGAAGAATCTCATAAATTCTTTCACCTTTTAAAATCAGAAAGGGGTGGTTGACTTTCACATTTGCAAAATCCTCTGGCTCCATGTTCCTCAAAGTAATGACAACTGAATGTGTAGAAGTCTTGAGGGTACCCAGATGCCTGTTGTATTTGAAATACCCACGGCCACCCCTGAACTTGCTGCATCCATGGAGCCAAGTGTCAAGTCGACTTGGTGCCCATTTTCATATGATGAGCTGGTTCTACTCCCCCAGGCTAAGAGGCATTTAATCTGTTTCCCTTTGGAATTAAGTGTTTATATAACTTGACGTTTTAAAAAATAGGCTTTGTCTTCCCCAGTGCCTGTCATTTTCTATAATACTCTGATCTGAACTCTAGCAACAGACATCACTGTGCCTCCCTGAGCACCAGACTTTCTCATAGCACAAAAATGAAGTCGTGTAACTGTGAGGACACATAGTACCATTTTGGACCAAATTACCAGTTGACTTAAATCCTCTCAAAACAGCCAATGTTGAAGTTGCCATAAAAAGAAAAGTCTTATGTACTTGAACTAATGCCATTTCAGTGCACGATGAAAAACTCCTTCCAGCTGATACCAGTTTTAAGACACTGAAATCTCAGAAGGTCTAAGCCTTATAACTTCTAGTGAATGTAACTGGTAGTTTTTATTCATGCATAACAAGCTAATCTGTTTGCTGTAACAATATTCAACATCTGCAGGTGCCACATGTTAAGTACACATTGCAACTACATGTGTAGCAACTTACTAACAATTTCATATCCTCAAAAGTTCTCCAGCCCCGACATTCAAATGGAGAACCTGGCAGTTTCTTGACTTTCCAAGGCTGATCATCAGGGAACTTGAATGCAGCTTCATTGTCATGGTTCATCCTCCCATTGATAGTTACATGCTTCATTCTATTTCATTTCTATTCCTTACTGTTTCCTTCTGTAATATCAGTATTTCCATGTGAGATGATTAAATACCACTAACTTTCTATTCCAGTGCAACTTAAAGTTAGTTGTTTGTCAGTGATTTGTGATGAGATAAATACAGAAATGGGCAGTAAGCATTTATATATAACAGTGTGATTTTATCTGCTGAATCTAATTTTAAAAATTGGAAGCTGGCCGGGCACGGTGGCTCACGCCTGTAATTCCAGCACTTTGGGAGGCCGAGGTGGGCGGATTCACGAGGTAAGGAGATCGAGACCATCCTGGCTAACACGGTGAAACCCCGTCTCTACTAAAAATACAAAAAAATTAGCCGGGCGTGGTGGCGGGCGCCTGTAGTCCCAGCCACTTGGGAGGCTGAGGCAGGAGAATGGCGTGAACCCGCGAGGCGGAGCTTGCAGTGAGCCGAGATGGCGTCACTGCACTCCAGCCTGGGCGACAGAGCGAGACTCCGTCTCAAAAAAAAAAAAAAAGAAAAGAAAAGAAAAATTGGAAGCTTTTATTTTGTACATCTTTGTCTATTAATTGATTTTTCTATTAATTAATTTTATTGTATTTTACAATCATGTGAAGGATTGGAGTTAGGATGGGGAATTATATTCTTTAACATAGTTTAAGAAACACTGCCGCATTTCAGAGATATTTGGTTAGTGGGAAGAATGGACAGGTTCCCATGTTTCCCACCTGAGAATATAGTTTGTTGTTATTTGTAAAAGTTAGTGTGAAAGTTCTTCTCCTCCAGTGGTCTATAACATTAACTGTCTAACATTATGCCAACACCCAGGAATTATATTTTGGGATAAAGAGGCATTTCAATTCTAGGCTTGTACCCACCAAACTACTCTCCACAAATAAAGTCATTCCATCTCACATACATAATCTCACAAATTATATGAGACAGCTTTTCTATTTCTATAATTGTATTCCATATTACTGGTTTTAATTCCTAATTTGGCGTTATTAGTACTAAATATTATTCGTTATATTTTAACTATTATTTATTTTTTTATTATTCATTATATTCATTTATATTTTAAAATATATTAATGTATTTTCTAATATGCAAGATTTTTTCCAAGAGTGTAAACTAAGATCAAAGCCTAGGTCTTTGAAAAATTTTAAGTCGAATAATAATACTGCTGGTAACATGAGTCTCATGAGTTTTGTTTTGTTTTGTTTTAAGGCAGATAAAATTATATAACTTACTTTTGATAATGAAAAAATAAGATACTGTGATTATCATAATATTGTGATATCATTAGCATCTGACAGCTCTCTTTTGGCCACTAGTCTTAGCTGCCTTTTCTAATTTGAACAAATGAAGAACAATTGGGTGCCCTTTGCCGTACCTCCTCTCATTTGCTACTGGCCAATTTACAGTTACAGCCAGACATGGTGGATGATGTGTGTGTCTCTGTGTTTACATGGGAACGGTGGGCAGAGCTGGGGAGCAAGAACTTCCCACAGCACTTTTCTTACCCCAGTTTGTCTCTGTTCTTTGCACAAAGTGGAGACCACTCCTTCGGTGCACGGATGTCCTTTTGCAAAAGCACTGCTGTGACACCTCTTATGTCTGAGTGTATACCTGCTGATGTGAAGTTCTGTCCTTCTTGTGCTCTTGTACAAGGTTCTCAGGGGCTCGAGAGACTGTGCCACACAGGGAGTATAAATCGTATTGTCTGTCAGCCTACACGTCCACCCCACAGCCGAGGAGAGGGCAAGCTCTGTGTTCTAAAAAAAGCAACAACTCCCTGTACAAATTGTCAGTCATTTGGCTTCAAATGGGTCCCAGGCTCAGAAATAGGCAGTTCATAACATTCCAGAAATATTCTCAGAATGACTTAAAAGTTAACCAGTTTAACTTTAACTGTGGACGCCTGCTCTCCCAATAGTCACAGAGTTGTAGTTTGGGCTGGATGTGCCCTGAGAGGAAATAAAAGGAAAAACAGAAGGAGAAAGAACCAGGGATGGGAGAGAGTACCAATATTCCTTGTCTCTGTCATTCCCTGCATTCAAGAACTATCAACCCTGCTTATCTAAAAATCAGCAAATTATCCTAAATCTGGATTTCCCTCAAACACAATACCATGGTTTAGAGTTCGACATTGTTTTTTCATTTCTTAAACCACAGGAAAATTTGTATCAAATTGAACACGATTCCAAATATAATATGGAATGTTTATCTTAAGGATCCAATGATATATATACGTTGGGAAAGAAAATAGAAAATCGATATCAAATTTGAGCATTTTAATGTTATCTGCTGTCCCCATGAGAAGAGAAATAATTAATTGTTTCATAACTACATAATGAACTATTAAAGGGTATGGAAGTACTCTAGGCCTAATTTAATTTTTGTTTATTCTTCAAAGGTCATTTCTTAAAATATCCTCTTGCAGACATGCAAAGCCCTTTACTTTGCATAAGGTGGCTAGGACAAAGACTGGCTTTTAGAGACAAATCAGTGAGTTTACATGTGAGACTTGCCATATCTGTTCACTCACAAATATATCCCTTTATTCTTGTCTCTCCAACTGGAAGCCCTCCTCAGTATTCAGAAATACCAGAGTTTATATACTGTGTGCATTTGTTCTGTTTGTGTATTCCTGAATTTTATAAAGAGAAATCTGCCTTAATCGGTCATTCTAAAGACCAAAAATAAATCCATGATGTAGCAGCAGTTCTTACTTAACAACAATTTTTTTAAGTGTTTATGGAAAATCTTGATCAAAATATTCTAAAAGATGGAGACTTTTACATAGAGAACACTTTTAAAAAGTGTTCTCATATCTTCCCAAAGATAGCAAAATAAAGGAAAATAAATACTAATTCATTAGTATGAGTCATTGATAAGCACATTTTTAAAAAATACTGAGTTGTATTACCTTTGTTATCAATCTGGATCAAGCAACAATTAGTAGTAGTGGTTGTTTTCAATTTAAAAAGTTTTAGAGCATCTGTATGGCCATCTTTTTCTTATTAAGAAGGTAAAACTACACTTTTAATTAATAAAACAAATCGTAATACATTAGTAAATTATTAATAAAATAGTTAATAGAATAAATAAATACCTTATTTGTTCAATTTATTGGACGCTATGTTTCAAGCTCTTAAATTGGTATTTTTCTTCTGAGAACAAGGGCACCTACATTTTTGTCAAAATTAACTGTAGGTTATTAGCTTAACTGTATTAAACTGAATCTTTATAACATTTTATAATGGTAAAACTTCATCATTATATGCCTGTAATGCCTGTATTCCCTTATCTGTAAAACAGGTTAATAACATACCAAGTTTAGAGGAATCATTTGAAGAATAAACAATATAATCAACATTAAGTAAAGAACAGTGTTTGGCATAAAGTCAGTGCCCGAAATATGCATATAGTTTGTTTGATATAAGTAACTATCAACCTCTCTTATTATCCCGCCACTATTTCCTCTAGTTTGGGAAGGAAATGAAGAGATAAATATTTCATATTTTAATGAAAGTAGAAAAATCTTTAACAATGTTTCTTGTACTTAGCAGCTTCACCCTGTCAGCATCAGAAATTGTTTGCTTCAGTAATTTCCTTCTCCTGTTTTAGAAATAAAATATCTCCTTCAAAATTAGGGACCAGGTATTTAAATAAGTATGGAGTTTACTTAGAGAGTGACCTGTTTGTCCATGTTCATGATTATGTGACTATGGCAAATGCTATCTAAGATGACAGATTTTTAAATATTAATCAAGTAATATAACAAAATGTGCATTTTTTAAAAAATGAGAGTCTTCTTAATCTATATTGGACATCTCCTCTGATTCATTCATGATCTTATGTTCAAAGGAAGAGGTTTCTTTAAGCAAAAAAGAGCCTTCAGCAAATTAAACAACAGTAACAAACACCTACTCTTTTTTTTCTGGCATAATTTTTCTATTGTCTAATTCACCTCATCAAATGTATTTCCTAGAACTGAC
Source organism: Theropithecus gelada (assembly GCF_003255815.1). Classification (NCBI taxonomy): domain Eukaryota; kingdom Metazoa; phylum Chordata; class Mammalia; order Primates; family Cercopithecidae; genus Theropithecus; species Theropithecus gelada. Next base: position 74,855,907 of record NC_037676.1, read on the forward strand.
TTTTGACACATCAGTATGTTTATAATCCCTGAGTGAATCACTGACAAAACTTTGGTCGTTTTTTAACACAGCCAAGTTACTCCAGCAATTTCCTCATCCTAATTATTTAATGCTTACTGCATCTGTTACGTATTTTCCAAGACCTCTTGCAAATCTGGAATTAGCTGCACAAGGTGACACATCAAATTAGTAACAGAGATAGAATATAGATTGAGTTGAATCACAGTCCTCGGCTGTAGCCCATGAACCACACTGAGAAAGTGATTTTCCTAAAGCGATTTAGTAAATGGCACTTGCAGAGTCATCTTTTGGAGGCAGTTTGGTGTAACCTTGTCGGGAGACGAGATGATAAATCTGATGGTTTTTGAAGTTTCCCTCCTTGCTTTCCTTCCTCTATTTTTACTTCCTTCAATAAATATTTATTAAGGGCTTTCTCTGTGCTAAGTGCTTGGGCAAGAGTTCAAGAATGAATCAGATGTGGATCTTGCCCTGAAGAGGTTTATAATCTAGCTGGGAGATAAAGCAGGAATAAGGAGGATGCATGTGGCCTAAGAGTTGCATGAAGTAATAGGATAATTCACAGGCAAGAGATGATTTCAGTTCAGGGATTTAAGTAAAATATTAATCTCTTAGAGAACTTGCTAAAGACAATAGACCTTTCTCCAGAAAAATATACCTCCCATTATGTATATAATCTCAAAGAGCTCATGGCACCACTGGAAGTGGTGTTGGGGGGTTAAGATGTGGCTGGACCCTAGGTTAAGAATCTCTTAGAGAATGCGTATTGGACTAGAGCCTTAAAATCAGGTAGGATTTGGATGGGAAAGGTATAGTGGAAGAACCCGTGGATGGAGAGAACAGCCTGAGGTCACCTGGAGTAAGTACAAAGATCATCAGAAACAGCCCCATTCTGATCTTGGATTCTGCTGTATTATCTAAGAGCAGGTTTTCTGTATAAATCATTCTGCTATCTTTAGGGACCTTTATGAACCATGGACATGGTAAATGTTTCTCATTTAGATAAAATTCATTTTCATCCATTATTGTTTTCCTCTATGGAGAAAGGTTTATTTTTTCTATATGCTAGTCTTTCTATGGGAAAGGTAAACAAAAAAGAACGGCTCTGTGTAATTAATTTGTTGTTTTTCAAAATCATTTCTGCGTACTTTTAAAGTGGAGTTATCCTCCAAAGAAACTTTGCTACTTCATATTATCCCAGTCATTCATATGCAAGAGTAAACAGTATCGATCACAGCAAATTACGATTTAATCAGTATAAATATCACTACTGCCTTATTGTTGAAGCTTATTATGCTGTCCTTTGTCATTATTGGGGGTGTTTCAAAGCCTATATTCAAAATAAACAGACTGGTACAACAGCTACTAAATGAACAATTCTCTTTCTGTACTATGTGAAACATGCCTTAGCCTCCCTGTCTTAGGAAAGAGTTGGATAACAGCCAGCTCCTACAACTCTGGTGCAGATTGAGGTAATATTTGTAAAATGCTTGGGGAAAGCCTCAGATTCATAGTAAGCACTCAGCAAGTGTCATCATCATCATTAATTAATATTTCTACTTTTACCTTAGATACTATCTATGTCTTTTCATTACCTAATTCTCCAACTAAATGCTGCTCACATGCTATTCAACAAAAATTTTACCTAGGGAGTCATTGCTCCCTAAAAACTTATATTAGAAATAGCAGCAAGGTGCGGTGGCAGGTGCCTTTAGTACCAACTACTCACTACTTGAGAGGCTGAAGCAATAGGATAGTTTAAGCCCAGGATTTCAAGACTGCAGTGCACTATGATTACACCTGTGAATAGCCACTGTGCTCCAACCTGGGCAACAAAGTGAGGCCCCCGTCTCAAAAAGAAAACAGAAATAAAGAAAAATAAATAGGGTCCACTATTCCAGAAAATTCAATTCAATTTCAGAAAGTTAAAATTTATTGAACAGATAATTTGGGAAGCAGTTATTCTCATAAAAAATGATTTATTTCTAACATGAGGCAGCATTTGAATTAGTTTATTTCAATAAGTTCCTCTAAAACTAGTTTTCTAAGTGTGATTCTTGTACCAGCAGCATCAGCATCATCTGACAATTGTTAGAAATACCAGTGCTGGGCCCAATCCCAGGCCTTCTGTATCTGAAATTCTGGGATTGGAGCTGAGCCACAAGCCCTCCAGGTGATCCTGATTTAGTGAGGTTTGAGAATCACCATTCTGCCATCACACAAGAGGAAGAAAGAAAGGGCATTCAAATAGGAAAGGAAGAAGTCAAAATATCTCTCTTCACTAACAATATGATTCTATACCTAGAAAACCCTAAAGACTCTGTCAAAAGGCTCCTGGAACTGATAAATGACTTCATAAAGTTTCAGGATACAAAATCAATGTGCAAAAATCAGTAGCATTTCTATATGCCAATAATGTTCAAAATCAAGCAAACTCAAGCAAAATCAAGAATCTAATCCCGTTTGTAATAGCCACACACACACACAAATACCTAGGAATGCATGTAACCAAGGAGCATCTCTATAAGGAGAACTACAAAACACTGCTGAAAGAAATCATAGATGACATAAACAAATGGAAAAACATTCTACATTCATGGAGTAGAATAATTAATATCATTAAAATGGCCATAAGCCAAAGCAGTCTACAGATTCAACACTATTCCTATCAAACTACAAACATCATTTTTCACACAATTAGAAAAAACTATTCTAAATTTCTTATGGAACCAAAAAACGAACCCGAATAGCCAAAGCAATCTAACCAAAAAGAACAAATCCAGAGATATCACATTACCCAACCTCAAACTATACTGTAAGGCTACAGTAACCAAAACAGCATGGTACTGGTTCAAAAACAGACACATATACCAACCGAGCAGAATAGAGAACTCAGAAATAAAGCTGCACCCTAGAGCCATCTGATCTTCAATGAAGTCAACAAAAATAAGCAATGGGGAAAAGACTTCCTACTCAATAAATGGTGCAGTAATAGCTGACTAGTTTTGTTCAGAAGAAAGAAACTGGACTTTCACCAGATAAAAAAATTAACTCAACATGAATTAAACATTTAAATGTAAGACCTCAAACTATAAGAATCATAGAAGAAAGCCTAGGAAACACCATGCCTTGGGAAAGAATTTATGACTAACTCCTTAAAAGCAATTGCAACACAAACCAAAAACTGACAAGGGAGACCTAATTAAACTAATGAGCTTCTGCACAGCAACAGTAACTATCAACCGAGTAAACAGATAACATACAGAATGGAAGAAAATATTGGCATACTATGTAACTGACAAAGGTCTGACGTCTAGAATCTATAAGGAACTTAAAGAATTCAATGAGCAAAAACAAATAACCTCATTAAAAAGTGAGCAAACTAATTTACACTTCCAGCAACAGTGTAAAAGTGTTCTTCTTTCTCCACAGTCTTGCCAGCACTTACTGTTTCTTGACTTTTTAAGTAATTGATATTCTGACTGGTATGAGATGTTATCTCATTGTGGTCTTGATTTGCATTTCTCTAATGATCAGTGATGATGAGCTTATTTTCATATGTTTCTTGGCCGCATAAATGTGTTCTTTTGAGAAGTGTCTGTTCATACTGTTTGCCCACTTTTTGATGGGGTTGTTTGTTTGTTTTTTTCTTGTAAATTTGTTTAAGTTCCTTGTAGATTCTGGATATTAGACGTTTGTCAGATGGGTAGATTGCAAAAATTTTCTGTCATTCTGTGGGTTGCCTGTTCACTCTGATGCTAGTTTCTTTTGCTGTGCAGATACTCTTTAGTTTAGTTAGATCTGATTTATCAATTTTGGCTTTGGTTGCAGTTGCTTTCGGTGTTTTCATCATGAAGTCTTTGCCCATACCTGTGTCCTGAATGGTATTGCCTAGATTTTCTTCTAGGCTTGTTATGGTTTTGGGTTTTACATTTAAGTCTTTAATCCATTTTGAGTTAATCATTGTGGAAGACAATGTGGCAATTCCTCAAGGACCTGGAAACAGAAATACCATTTGACCCAGCAATCCCATTACTGGATATATACCCAAAGGATTATAAATCATTCTACTATAAAGACACATGCACACGTATGTTTACTGCAGGACTATTTACAATAGCAAAGACTTGGAACCAACCCAAATGCCCATCAATGATAGACTGGATAAAGAAAATGTGGCACATATACACCAAGGAATACTATGCAGCCAGAAAAAAAAACGAATGAGACCATGTCCTTTGCAGGAACATGGATGAAGCTGGAAACCATAATTCTCAACAAACTAACACAGGAACAGAAAACCAAACACTACATGTTCTCACTCATAAGTGGGAGTTGAACAATGAGAACACATAGACACAGGGAGGGGAATATCACACACCGGGGCCTGTTGGGGGCTGTGGGTCAAGGGGAGGGAGAGCATTAGGATGAATACCTAATGCATGCGGGACTTAAAACCCAGATGATGAGTTGACAGGTGCAGCAAAACACCATGACATATATATACCTATGTAGCAAACCTGCACATTCTGCACATGTATCCCAGAACTTAAAGCAAATTAATTAATTAATTAATTAATTAAATTTTTAAAAAAGTGAGCAAAAGACATGAACAGACACTTCTCAAAAGAAGACAGACAAGTGGCCAATAAACATATGAAAAAATGTTCAACATCAATAATCAGAGAAGGCAAATCAAAACCACAATGAGATACCATCTCACACCAGTCAGATAGCTTTCAAAAAAATAAAAAAATAACAAATGTCAAAAGTCAAAAAATAACAAATGATAGCAAGGCTGTGGAGAAAAGAGAACACTTATACACTGTTGGAGGGAATTTAAATTAGTTCAGCCTCTGTGGAAAACAGTTTGGAGATTTCTCAAAGTACTTAAAACAGAGCTACCATTTGACCCAGCATCCCATTTTTGGGTATATATCCAGAAGAAAAAAAATCATCCTACCAAAAAGACCATGTATTCACACATTCATTGTAACACTGTTTACTATAACAAAGATATGAAATCAATCCAAGTGTCCATCAGGGATTGGATAAAGAACATGTGGTACATATACACCATGGAAAACTACACAGCCATAAAAAGAATAAAATCTTGTCCTTTACGGCAACATGTAGGTAGCTGGAGGCCATTACTCTAAGCAAATTAACACAGGAACAAGAATACCACGTTCTCACTTATAAGTGGAAGTTAAACATTGGGGTACCCATGGACATAAAGATGACAACAATGGTCGCTAAAGACAAGTAGAGGTGGGAGGGAGGGGAGCAAGGGTTGAAAAACTAACTGTTGGGTACTATGCTCATTACCTGGGTGATGGCATCAGTTGTACCCCAAGCCTTAGTATCACATAATATACCCATGTAACATACCTGCACAAGTACTCCCTGAGTCTAAAATAAAAGTTAAAATTATTTTTTTAAAAAAAGAGAGAAAATGACCACTTGAACACATTTCAAACCAAAACCAAACAGGAACTGTTGGTTGCACATTTAAAATGTGATTTAGCCATTTTCTTTATACTTAATATTCAAGAAATTAACCAGTTACATAAAAGCAAGTACATCTCATAGCAGTGGAAGTCATTTAATGACCAAATTATCTATTCGTAACATCATCCTCTAGCATCTTCACTGCCCTGCATTCCACAGCATGTTGATACTGCAGAGATGCAGTATGAGCTGTGGTATTTTACCTTACACCTGTCCCTTTATGTAGATTTTTTAAAAACTTTCCTCTACTTCCATTTTGTTTCATACTTCCTAAATTAGGAAAGTGGATAGGCTGGAGTAGGCAGAATTACCATTACCAATACTATTTCTAAGAACTTATCCTAAGGAAATAATTATGCATGAGTTCAAGTGTGCAGAGATTCAGGTATAAGGACATTAATTGAGGGTGATTATCATAGCAAAAAATGGGAAACCCCTAAATGTCCAATAGTTGGGGGCATGGTTGAGTAATTTACAGAACACACATAAAAGTAAAAATTGTGCAACCATTTTAAATGATATGGACATATCATTATTTATTAAGTAGAAAAAACTTACAAAGCAGTACTTTTTCGTATAGAATAGATATGTAATATTGTACATTTGAACATCGTGTATGTTATCCAAAACACTAACAATGATTATTTTTGAAAGCTGAGATTACAGGTAATTTTAGCTTTCTTCTTTTTAATTAGGTGTATTTTCTAAGTTATCTGCAATGATTATGTTAACTTGGGAAAAAAAATACTTAGCAAAACACAAAAAATCAGACAAATTCATCTTCATCTCTGTCACTGATAATGAAGCCAAAAATCCCACCCCAGCACTATGTCACAACATGATCTTCTCAGTGGATGCACATACCAGAACATAAATTAACTTTCCTGGGTTCAAATTCTGTGCCAGCTCCTTTTTGAGGTTGGAAGAACTCACTCAGCACTGCTCTCATTTCCAGTGAACTCAGTTTCTTCCCTACCCTCTGCTTGTCATTTTCCAGGGAACTCCCCACTGAGACCAAGACATAGAGGAGTTTCTGAACATGGGCAACACTGCTCATCTTAACACCAAACAAATTGTGCCAGCAGTATGGAGTCTGTACCAGTATCCTAAAATTATAAACATGCTGTATAGGTGGCCTGGTTTTGTTTTCATTTTGTGTTATGTCCCCCAGAGTCTGGAAAATAGGACATGCGGTCAATTACTTTGCTAGTGGCCATTCAGAAACCTTGGATTCCTTGCACATTGAAAAGGAGGGGAGGGCTGACCTTATCAGACCCAAACTGTCTCAGGCCACCACTCTTGGAAGGAAAGAAATAATGTGGAAATATTGAACTATGATGTTCATTTAATTCAAAAGTCAGCTTCCGCCAGGAATCTGCTAGAAAAAAATAGTGGACTTGAGCTGTTAAATGTTGTGGTTTGTTTAAGGGAATCCTTTCAGCCTGGCTGACAGCTCTGGCACGGAGTCGTGATGTGGAGCTGCTATTATACCTTAGAAGAGGCTCTGGAAACAGCTGGGTCACCAGGTGTTAGGGGAGAATGCCGGGTGTCCTATGGATTTCCAGGGATCCACTCCCTGGGGCATGTCTTTCCACCTGCTTTCTGTGCACTGCATCTGGACTACCATTCTGCAGTGACTGGACCCGCCTGCAGACTGACAAGGAGCATTAAGGGACCACTTCTGCAGCTCATTTCTATTAAGAAAGCCTTTAGGTTTGTTTTTCATCTTACTGGAGCAACAATTGAGAGCTCTTATGTAAGTATCAACGAAGGCTTAATCAGAAGGCCAGCAACATGAGCGTATAGAAATTAAAGACCTTTTCTTTTCCTAGCTATGCCATTTTCTGCATAATTCTAAGCTCAGTCTGGTGCAATTAGGAGGCAGAAGTTTAACCATCAGCTTACACAGAATGTTACAAACCCTCCCACTATTGTGAGATAACAGTAGCAACGTTCAGCTTCGGGGAAGCCTCTCAAAGATGAAGATTGGCAGGCAGTAAGTGATTAGGAAGTGCCCCTGGACTCAACACCTGTGGGAGAACATAGAGGCGCACAGAGAGCTGGACTGGGCAGGGGAAGAAGTTGAACTTCAACATCACTGCCACAGCATCCAGCTAGTCTGGAGCTAGGGTGACCCTTTACAGTTGTCAGCAGTTGGGGCAAGGGGCACTGGGCCTGTATACCTCTACACTGACCAGTCCTTGGGTACAGGCTGTCCCATGATCTTGGACCACGTAGCTCTCTTCAGCTTCAAACAGTTCCCAGAGAGGGTCTCAGCTGAGAGCTGCTGGCTGCATATACTTCCAGCATCAGAGAGGATGAGGGCTTCTGTGCCGAGGTCAGGGTAGGAGAGAAGCTGGGCCATGCCTTAGTGTCTACTATAAAGAATAGCTACTCCCCCATAAAAAAAAAAAAAATTCTCACTGTAGTAGGTGGTTTAAATGAAACCATGGGGGTAGCTCTGGGACAAGAGATATGAAGTCATTGAATGCCATGGAAACAACCCATGAAAACGATGTGTGAGTAGGGAGGAAGCACTGGACCGAAGGATATGTCATTCTTGGAAAGTTAATAATCCTTCCATGAATCATTCTATTAATTTCACTCTTACTAGTATATTGCCTTTGATTCTATGCTTAAAAATGTAAACATAGTAGATGAAGTTCACAGAACTAGAACCAAAGCAGATGTCTGCATTTGAGTTTTCATTGTACAGTTTCCAGAGGGTAGTCATCCCACACGTAAATCTCACAGCTCGAAATCTATTCTTCGATAATGTCAGTGACCATGAAAAACAGATCTTTGCTACTAGAGTTAATTGAGAGAGTTCAGGCCCCAATTATTTTACCATTCATTTAGTCAGTGGCATTTATTGAGCAAATAACCTTTTATATAAAGTTGTAGGGCACTACCAAAGTGGAATGGCATTAATGACTACTAACATTTGGCTCGTCTTTCATTCTCTATGGAACATTTCAGCATAATTTTATTTCATTTAATGAGTCATGTTAGTGTCCCCATTTTATAGATTAGGAAAGTGGAGTTCAGAAAAGCAAGTAACTTGCACCAAATTAACTATTAAGGGGTATTATTACCCTAAAATTTTGCCAGGGGTCTTCCATCTGAAAGGAGTTACTGAAATGGCAAAACTATTATAGCTCTTTCTTGGATACACTGTCATAGAAAGCTGGTGTGTGTTGAAAAAACAGCCAAGTAATCCTAGACAAAGGGCGCAGGTAAGATGAGCAGTGTGTCCCCAAAAGGACCTCAGCTTTCAAAGGGACTCTTCTACCTAGCACTTGGTTATGGATCTGTTGATGGGAGTGCATCATGGATTTTGACTCAAAGTGTTGGTTTCAAACCATTAACTACAACATTTTTAAAAAGTAAAAAAATAAATAAGTAAAACTATGGAGTAGGCTTCAAGATAAATCAGGAGTTACTCTCTTGAGTGATCTCTTTAAAGATGAGGAATTTAGCAGTGACTCCAAATACAGTCATCCTTCAGTATACACAGGTCTTGATTCCAATCCTTCCTCTCCTTCCACAGGTAACCAAAATCTGCAGATGCTCAAGTCCCTTATATGAAACAGCATAGCATTTGCATGTAACCTATGCACACCCCCCTTATACTTTAAATCATCTCTAGATTCCTTATAATACCTAATACAATATAAAGGCTATGTAAACATTTGTCATACTGTATTTTTTATTTGAATTTTTAATTGTTGTATTGTTATTTTTTTCTTGCTTTTTTCCCAAATATTTTTCATCTATAGTTGGTTGAATCCTCAGATGCAGAACCCATGGGTACAGAAGGCTGACTGTATGAAGTTGTGGGAGGTAATAAAGCCTATGGTGGTTTAAATCTTATTTAGCTCAGATGGACCCTGTCTTTCTGCATGAGTGAGTCCCTTTGACATCTTTTCTCACTTCCTCACTGTGTTCTTCAGCTAATCATTTTTGGGGACTGAAGCTTGAGCTATTTACCAGTAGGGTGATTTAGCTGAAGATTTATTATGCCTGGAACCTTTTTCTTGAGATGGCCCCTCTCTGTTGCATACAGGCTTCATAAAGTTGTCTAAGCCCACCTACTTATCTTGTACTGATTTTAAATGTAAGAACTATCTCCCATCCATTAACTCCATCAAGGAATTCCCTCCCATACATGGTCCAATCCAGTTTATCTGGTAGAATGTAAAGTCAGAGTAATGACGGATGACATTAGAAGGCATTTAGACTAGATCTCACTCATGGAGAGAAGGGAAGTAAAGATTAATAACCTCGGAGACTCTGTGCCTGGGCAGAAGTAAATCTCACTGGCAGGTTGTGCAAATGTCTGTAAAGATGGAAGTGAGGGAGGTGTTTTTTCAACCTGCTGTAAGTTTGGGTGTAGTGTAGTGGTAGGGTAGCTTATAGACAGGAGGAACCCACTCAAAGTTTGTTGGCTGGTGGAGGAAGACAATCAAGCCAAGTAAACCACAGCGTCTGGAGAACATGGGTGTCCGTGGATCTTAAGAGACACCAGAGTTGGTTTGTATGACATGTGTAGCATGAGAATGAAGTGATTGTTACCAGGTGTCTGATAGCAGATAATGGCACCCCAAGCTCCCTCAATGGGAGAACTGAGAGTGTAAACAAGAGCCTCAGTTTTTAAAGACCTGAGGTGCTATGTGAGTTATTCAGACAGGTTCAGAGTCATAGAGACAAGAAGATGACCAGGTTCCTGATTGAGCTATTACATGGAGAGTCAGTTAGAAGACTAGGGCAGAAGGCCCATTCCTAGATCTGAGGCTCCCCTATTGGAAGAGCTGGCTAGGGAAGGAAAGATGGCAAACAGAGACTCCGACAGAAGTCCCCTCCAGGGCCAAGGCAAAACTGAAAGACTGAAGAAGCATGCATCTGGTCAGCATAGAGTGCAGGTATCTGTTGAACTGAGTCTAAAACCCTTCTGAAGAAAGACTCTGATGCTTCCCTCCTCTCACTAAACTCAGTCAAAGTCCTGAGTTTCCACAATTAAAAATAATTGCTATGAATAATTGTAGCACTGTTCTGATAGCTAAATATTGATACTTGGTTATGGATCTGTTGATGAAAGTGCATCATGGATTTTGGCTCAGAGTGTTGGTTTCAAACCATCAACTACAACATTTTTAAAAAGTAAAAAAATAAATAAGTATAGTCCACAGTGACCCATGTTAAATAAAATGCCTTTTCTTTAAGGTGACTGTGAATTGTTCAGGCATCAGGATTGCGTTTTAATTTCCCCAGAAAGGCAAATTACCAGTTAGTGTCATGGTGCCAGGTTTTTCCTCATGCATACAGGCACAGGGATTTATAGCTTTTTACAAAACCATTTCTGGAATCTTATTGTTTCCATCTATACACACTGCTGTGCTGAACACTCCATGAGTTAGGAAAATAAATATGACTGGTCTTTTCATTGTCTCACATATAATAAAAATGTGCTGATATTTTTTGTGTACTATAAGACCCCCTTTGAAGAAGAGGGATGGGCAAAGTTGCCACAAATTTCTTAAAATAACAATTGGGCCTCATTGCTTTAAATCACATACTTCTCAAAAAAAAATATTTCCAGAAATTAACCTGCTTTAAGCTACCCACAGTCCCCGTCTCTGTTCATGAATCTCTGTTTGTTGAAGGTGTGTGCTACTCATTGCCTGACTGGTTCTCTGCTGAATTGCTCTTCTGTTTTGCTGCCTACTTCCTGTGATCAGCTCTAGGACTTCTTTGTTAAATACCAACCTTGTACTCCATTCTGCATATTACCTTGTAAAAGTTGGTGCTTTCCAATTAGTACTTTATGGGCTAAGTAGGAACCACGAGAGGTTATTTAATCTCAAACCTTGCCTTCATAGGGCAGAAGTAAACCATCCCAGAGAGGTAAAAACTTGAATTACAAAGACATCCAGAGAAAGTAACTTCACAACTTTCCTTGCTAACTCACTTTAATGTTTTAAAAGATAATAACCCTCACAGACAGAAAGTGGTTCTGCTTAAAGTCTTTAATTTAGGTTCCTCATGCTGCAATTTAAATTCTTCTTGGGAGCCCAGGGAGGATGAAAAATAGTTGGTGGATGCCTTTATGTTCCAAAGGAACCTCCTAACTGTCCCTGTATTTCTCTTCTTCTCTTTTAACAACCTGATCATTGATCTGCAAGCATAGCTATTTGTTTGGTTGGGTTGCTTGGGTCTTTTCTTTCATCTCCATTTCCACAGAGACCCAAATGGAACAAAAGGAGGCATGGTGTGTCAGTGATATGAGCTAGACAGTATCAGAAGCCCTGACCCCACTCCCACAAATACATGTTTCAGGGGAACATGCATCTCCACACATACGGAAGTCCTGCCAACATTCAACACCCATAAAGAGGCTATCCAGAACTCAAGAATGAAAAGTGGTATACCGTCTGAATAAGAAAACAGAACACGCGTAAGGTTTAACGTTTTTCCTGCTCACAGTGTTGTTGCTGTTCTTTTCTAATTTTCCTAACCATCTAAATATGATTTGGGAAATACATGCTTTTGCTTTCAAGGAAATCATCAATTAAGGTCTCAGCCAGCAGGAAACAGACCACAGAACACATTCACATTAGGGTGATTTGAGGGCAGTGCAAAAAAAGGGACTCTTTACGAAGGTGGAGAGGGAGAAGGGAGCCCCAAGAGGTGTTGTTTAGTGGCTCTCTTACTACCCCAAGGCCTGAAGAGTTGAGGAAACCCGAACCCAGCCACAGAAGGACTGTGTATAGAGAGACCCAGACACGAGCTGAGACCTGGGGCCATGGAGGCATCCAGACCAGTGTGACGCCATAGCCCACTGCAACTCTCTCCCAGCACACCCAATGGCTAACCCCAACAGGATGCTGGAGTGCAAGGGAAACTACTGCTGTGGTCCAGTCCAGGCAGACTTCCAGGGCCAGAGCAAGATATCGGGAAGGGTGGGGAGAGGACGTGGGGAGCAAATGAAAGATTTCCAGTGCGGATGATAAGAAGAAGTGTGGCTGCTTATGAGAAGTGGAATTTGTGTTCTCTATTTGGCTTAGTTTCTTTTTTCTTTGGAAAGGACATTATTTCAACAGTGCAATTGTTGGACAAACAGCTAAGCGCTCGTGGAGGTGAATCTGCAATTTTGTTCTAATTTGCTGAGATCATCTAAAATGACTTATCTTAGTACAATAAGGAATCAATAGTTGAGTATGGACTGGAAGTTGCCATTGATTTCAGAGAATGCCATCTTCTGGTGCATTATCATAGAGTTAATGCTTCTTTCATCAAGGGTAGAAGCAAGCCTCAAATCTCCCTGCAAGCTTTTCTGTACCAGTGTTAATTATTCAGACATTTTACCCTTTAACAGTGGAAAGAGTGATTACTTTTCAGTCTTTGATTTCAGTATCTCCATGAGTCTGCCTATCCCTCGCTCCCCTCAGCCAAGAATCAAATGCAGACTTGTTTTATATCAGAGTCATGTGGTTAAATATCTTTCCTAGTTCCTACCTTTGGAACTCACAATAATGTCTTTTTGCCTCTATTTTTTCTTAATAACGGGAGCAATATGTTTCCAAAGTCTGATACAGTTTAAAGAATGAGAATCTGACATAAGGTTATTCTTATTCCTATCCTATTTTTATCTGCAGCCTTAGTTACACGAGAGATTTTAGAAATCAAACTCTCTCCCAGGATCCGCCTTTCTACCTCACAGATATCAGTAGCCTAACACGTAACTTGGCTATATATCCTGCCAGATTGTTAAGGAGCCACTAATAAAAAATGGCAGGCACTGAAAAAAGAGACACATTGTTCACCCTTTGATAATACTGCTCTAAGTACTGACATTATTTACTTCCCCTTTACATATTTTCATCAAGCAGCCAGCTGTTTGAGCTTAACCTCTTCAGTTAAATAGATCTAGAAGAACAGAAATAAGACTTTTTTTTTTCTACAGAAAGAAAAACAAAAGTAAAAGAAAAATCTCCCTAAGCTGTCTCTATCACTTTCTCTGTGAAACAAAAAAAATTTAAATTTTCATTGGCATGTGGTAAGAACAAGAGAAGATTCTCAAAACAAAATTTCCAATTGTGTGAAATGTGGCTAACCTTCTGTATTAGACCATTTTTGCATCACTAGAAAGGAATACCTGAGACTGGGTAATTTATGAAGAAAGAGGTTTAACTGGCTCACAGTCCTGCAGGCTGTACAGGAAGCATGATGCCAGCATTTGCTTGGCTTCTAGTGAGGCCTAAGGGAATTTTTGCTCATGGCAGAAGGTGAAGCGGGAGCAGGTGTGTCACATGGCGAGGGAGAGAGTGAGAAAATGAGGGAGAGGTGACACACACTTTTAAATAACCAGATTACTCTTGAACTAACTGAGTGAGAACTCACTTATCACCTCAAGGGGATGGTACTAAGCCATTCATGAGGGATCCACCCTGCTGATCCAGTCACCTCCCACCAGGCCCCACCTCCAACCCTGGGGATTACATTTCAACATGAGATTGGAGGGGACAAACATCCAAAGCTTATCACCTTCTTAAAGAACCAGATTCTTGCAGTCTCCCAGCTTTCTTGTCAAGCATGGCTCTGTTTCATGATAAAGGAGCCACTAAGTTACTATGTACCCAGAATGGACAGACGTTTCTTCCAAAGATGCCTCTTAGAGCTGAGTAGTTGCACAGTCATGGGAAATGCCTGGCCTAATCCTGGATGAAGCTGTAAAGTAGGAACTGTTGACTTTGTCACCTCCTGCATTTTCCGTAACCCATACCCCAGGTGTCCACGGCCTTCAGTCTGCACTTCACAGTCCAGGGAGCCTATTGAAGCACCCCCCATCATCCATCAAAACATTGTTATCCTGGGTGCCCATGCTCTCAGGACCATGTTAGCTGGCAGATATTTTAGGGAAATAAGGAATAAATTTTCAACCATCCATGAGTGAACTATTTAAATTTTATAAAGGCTTCGCAGAGACCCTAACACAAAGGAAAGTTGGTGATTTAAGGGCAGTTATGCCATCTGGGCCCCTTCAAATCACATGCCAAAAGATGTGGCTAATACTTTGCACTTCTATTTCATTTCTCATATGTCATCTCTTTCAAATCATATAATAATCCCCAAATAAGAAACTAATACTTGAAAATGATAAATGCTTCAACTAAAGACACTAATTAGAGCCAATAATGAACTGATATGGGAATATGGCCTTAGTTATGGTACAGGCTCTGCATAGATATATATAACTAAAGAAGAGTATGTGTGTGTGCATGTGTGTGTGTTGAGAAAGAGCAAAAAGTAAAGGAAAAGTGGATGGGAAGAGCAAGCAGGCCCATGTACCTCAGTAATGGCAATAGTCAGCCTCACACTGAGCCGACTTACCAGTGGCCTGACCATAATGTCCCAGACCCAATAGCATAGTGAAACTACACAGGACCCTTCAGTATGGCCAGAGATGCTGTATTATGTATTATGTTACGTCCTTGGTTAGATACAAAGAAAAATTTCTTAAGATGTTATTAACCATCCAAATATACTTCTGAAAATCTCTAGATACTTTAGAAAGAAATTTAAATTTCATCTTAAAATTAAAGTACAGGTTTTCCTGAATGGGAAACAATGGATTCGAAGGTCTCTCAAGGCTGTTTAAGCAGATAGAGAAGTCAGAGTGCTGCTTCCTCTTTATTCGTTCATCAATATTATGAACTTCATGGATCAAGATAGGCTAAATTATGCTAGTGACAAACAATACCAGAATCTCGGCGGTCTGCAGTGCCAAGGATTTGTTTCTTGCTCTTGTGTCCATCAGTGATGCTGAGCAGAGGGGCTCTTCTCAGCATCATTCTCACTGCAGGACCCTGACTGATGGAGCAGCCAGTATCTAAGAATTTACTGATTCTCATGGCAAAGGAAAAGAGAGCTGAATAGAGTCTTGGACTGACAATTGATTACTCTGGACCAGAAGTGGTACTTTCACTTCCACACAAAACTACTTGGCCAGAGCATCTGCACAGCCCAACACAACCGTGGGCGGGCCAGGAAGTGCAATCCTGCCATGCGCCCAGGTGGCAAATACTCCGAAGAGCCAGAAGTATCTGTGAGCAGCACTGCTGACTCCCATGCTGCCTGCATGTGCCAGGCCTCCTACAAGGCCCAGGCTCACCGTCTCTCCTGCTGTGGCCTGTGCATTCACACTGAAGAGTCTATCTATAAACCGGGAACTTCAGTAACATTTAATAAAGTCTACAATAAAGGATACACAAGAGCATATTGGAGGGAAACCCTTGCTCATTTTTCAAGATTCACAGGAGGTCTTTTAGAGAACATAATATTATATTTATGAAGTACCCTAGAGGATGAATAGGCACTAGCCAGGCAAAGACAAAGATGGTGCACAGGGTTCCTGACAGAGGGCACCGCATGTCCAGAGGCTAAACACTGGGATCTTGAGGGGACCATTTAAAAAGTTAATTAACTTGGGCCAGGCATGGTGGCTTATGCCTGTAATCCTAGCACTTTGGGAGGCCAAGGTGGGTGGATCACTTGAGGTCAGGAGTTCAAGACCAGCCTGACCGAAATGATGAAACCCAATACCAAAAAATATTAGCCAGGCTTGGTTGCAGGCACCTGTAATCCCAGCTACTCAGGAGGCTGAGACAGGAGAATCACTCGAACTTGAGAGGCAGAGGCTGCAGTGAGCTGAGATTGCACCACTGCACTCTAGCCTGGGTGACATAGTGAGACTCCATCTCAAGAAAAAGAAAAGAAGTGAATTAACTTGCCTTTTGTCCTAATTGATTACTTGTTTAATATGTTACTTATTCTAAATATATGCTTAAATATCCTTTTAATTTGCCTTCATTTAATGATGACCACTTTCCATAAAAGAAAAAGCACATAGCTGGTAATAGATATTTTATCTTTTAGACTCATGTGAGCAATCTTAGTGTAGAAAGAGTAGGAAATGAGGTGACAGGAGAGAGGAAAGGAAAAGGGAGAGAAGAAGCAGCATATTTTTAAGGACATGCCAGGTGCCACATCAGGCTGTAAGACCCCCAGTCGTAGTGGTGAAATGGATAGTAGTGTCTTACTCACAGGTTCCTATTTCACTGGCAGGTTTCTTACCCTCTTTTATCCTATGATATGCTTTTTGTTTTGAAGAAAGTTGGCCTGATGGCATAACTCAGAAGGCCAGACTGCTCTATCGGCCAGTCCTGTGACCTGGGCTAACTTTTGGTTGGATAATGTGGTTTTCTTTGGTACCAATTATAAAACAGGAGCTATCACTGACTGGATGCTTATTGAATGCCCCAGTCAGTGGTCCCAAATTTACATCTATTATAGCTTATGTGCTTCAGTATTCTTATATTTAATAACCACTTTGTCAGAAAATTATTCATTTTGACAATAAATCTTTAAGGTGAGTATTGTTATGGGGTTCCTCCCCTCTTTCTTGTGAATAAGAAAATCGAGGCTTACAGAATACTGTGAGAATAAATTGGCTGGGTCATAAGATGAGATTTTTTCCCCCACCTTTCAGTAGATCTGAATAATTACCTCAAATGTCAAGATAAGGGTTATGGCAAATAGTAGCAACAAGAGACTTGAGAAAACATCTCAAGAGAGGCAACAGTGTTTTTTTGTTTGTTTGTTTGTTTTGTTTTGTTTTCTTTGCTGATAAGTTAGACCTGGAATCAAGTCTAACCTTGCAATGGGAATACATGGAATATTCTCTCTAATCACTGTTTTAAACTCCTTTTGATATTTCCCTTGACCTTCACATAACCCATGGTATTAGCCACATCCATAAGGAAAAACTCAGTTCCCAGTAAATCCTGACTTGTCCATGTTCTTGTGGAAATAGTGGAAGCACTGGGAAGATATGACCCTGCTCTCCTAGTCTTTGAAACTCAATTTTCTTGGGGACACCAAGCATAAAACAATCTACTTTGTCTATCTTTTAATGTACAGAGAATAATGACATTCCTTTCATCTCAGATCTTTCCTGCTGAAAATATTCTCTTGTATTTATTGCTAAATAGATTTATTTAGCAATTAGGTACTTACCAGTTTAGTTTGCCAAGTGGCTGGAGTTTTCATATATATATAAACTCTAGATTGCCCCTTACTTTCTGTCTGCCTAAGTCATTATAAATGTCCTCCTATTGGTTTCCTTTTAATTTAAAAGTAGAAAAAAGCTTCTGGGCCTGAGAGTTCAACACTTTCCTCCTTTGCTCTGCTTCCTCACCATCTACCAGGGAGGCAGCATGAGCAGGGAGTGGCAGCTGGCAGCTGCAGTACTTTAGTGGCTTAAAAAAAATAAAACAAAGCAAAAGAATGAAAAAAGAAAATTCGATTCTAATTGAAAAACAATAAGCCAAAAAGACAAAAGGAAAATTCTAGGAAAAATGAATTTCATGAGAAAATATAACAGGAAAAAAAAGTGGTTAAGAAGCAGATGGTAAGATGGCCAGTTTTTCCTGTCTGTATTCTGAAGAAAACCCTCAGAGGCTCTGAAGCATTCATGATGGTGCTCCTTGATGTCTATGAAAAATGGAGCCCAAAGCAGTTAATGACCAAGCCTGGGCTAATTACCCATTTTATCTCCCTGCACGTTTCAGTCTGGCCTCAACACACTGTATCGTAAGTTTTTAAGTATATGTTTATGCTGTCTTCTTCAGAGATGAGCTGTTAGCCACTGAAATTCCAAACATGACTAAGTCCTAATCTCTCAAGATATACTGATACCTTGGTGCTTGGAAGGAGATACATTAGCCGGTCAGTTTACTGAGACTCAGTTCAGAGGTGTCAAAAAGCAAGAGATAATGGTCGTGTATGGAAGACATGTATTCGTCTTTCCATTTCCTCATCTGTTCTGGAGAAAACCTCTCTGCATCTTAGTCCTTGCTGTTTTGCTGTAATTCTTCACCTGACAGTGGTTTCTCTAAATTTCCATCAGACTATGTCTTTCCCAATTTCTTTCAACTCATTTTCAAAAGGAATCTTCCTTTCAAAAGCCCTTCATGGTCAAGTTTATCTCCTTGCAAAACTTTTCGCAAGTCTCCACAAACACTCTTCCCGTCATATTTGTTTCCTCACTGTAGTCACCCTTTCTGTTTACTTCTCTTGTCACCTTCATCATAGTGCATTACACTTAGTTGTCTGTACTCTCTCCCCTACTCCGTCATGGGTCCATTCATCTTGGCATCCACAGGGCCCAGCACAATGACTAGCACATAGTAGACACTTGATAAAAACTAGTTGAATGAGTGAATGAACATAATGAACACTGGTTGGGTTTCATCATTTGACAGACATTTATTGAGCAACTACTGCATGCCAATGTACTCAATCTCAATAACATATGACCCACCCTAGATACTATAAATTATCAGTGAATCTAAATACTTTTCATTATAACGCTCATGCTTTTCCAAGTGCTTAGATATACATTTTCTTAGTAAGTTTTCTTCCATTTCTATTAAGTCTTCACATTTTGTTTTGTACTGTGTAGATACAATAAAACTAGCTGATCAGAGCTTTTTAAAAGAATAGTAAGAGAGAGATGAAGAAGTTTCATTTAACCTTGGCCTTGAATTCACAAAGAACTCCAAATTTGGACTTTGTCGTAATCTCTAAGTGAAGCTATGCCTACATTAAAGATACACTAAAAAAACTGAAACTTTAAAATTGAAACTGAAACATCATCCAACATCATCCTTTTATCCCATTCTTGGCTCACACTGCCTCTGGTGTATATACTGCTATTTCTATGACACACGTTTCTTTATTGGATCTCTCTCAAGCCCAGCCTACATATACCACATCATCTGGGTTTTGCTGTCTTTGCTGGTGAACTCTGCTGAATGGTGATAATGTGGGAATGAGTTCAGTGTGGTCTTTCCGCCTTTAAAATAGAAGCATCATGAGGGCAAAGACCTCTTCTCTTATTCCAGCCATATTCCCACTATCTAACAAGAAATCTGGTAAATAATATGTCCTCAATATTGTTACATCTCTGCTACCTAAAAGAAAGTGAGAGTAAGGTTATTGATTGCGTTAATATAAGAAACAAAGGAAAAATAAGATATCAAAGGAAACAGTGGCTCAGTGGTCACTATAGAGCCACTCATCCCTGGTGCAAGACTCTACAGTTAACTCTGTGCCCTCACAGATGTGAAATTACCTTACTCAGACCCCACCCTGCACCATCATTCTCATTTAACAAATGCAGACATTGAGTCTGCATGGAGCAGCAAGGGTCTGGAATCAGTCATGTGGCTTGAAGTTCCTTGTTCTACCCACTACTGTCCCCAAAAAGCAAACATGCACCTTCCTCTTTGATATAACTAGGCAATAGAAACTTGAACCTATGGCTTCTGTGCTCCTTCACTGAGCTCCAGACCTAAATATATAGCCACCAACTGGACACTTTCCCCTGGAAGGCCCAAGAGCAAGCTGTCTGAGACTAAATGCATCCTTTTCTCCCTTGACAGTCCGTGCTTGATCCATTTCCAGCATGTGCTGTCTTAGTGATAAGCACCCTGGTTTTCACAGCTATGCCAGCTGGGAACCCCAGGATCCTCCCTGAAGTCCCCTTGCCAGGTCTATGAAAGCTATTGTCAAATCCTCTTCATTTGCCTCCACACTTCCTCTCAAATCTGACCACACTTTCTCTACCACCATCATCTGTCCGGGCTATCCTGGTGGCCAACCACCATGGCAGCATGCACCTCCTCACCAACCTTCCTGCACATTCTCTGGCCCCTCTTTCAGTCTGTTCTGCACCTGGCAGGCAGAATGATCTTCCAAACTGTAAATCTTACCTGCCAAGATCCTTCTTCAAATGGTTGGATGGCTTCTCATTGCTTGTACAATTAAGGCAAATCACCGTGTTGCCCAAAGGACCTGCTGCCTACCTCCCTCTCCCACTACCCTCTGAACCAGCCACGGGGCCTTCCCTCCTTCCCTGGGATTTGCAGCGCTCCCCTCTAGCCCAGAGCCTTTGCCTGTGCTGGGCCCTCTGCTCAGACTGCTCTTTCCACTCTCTTTGTCTAGCTAACACCTGTTATTCCTTTATAGTACTTTTCAGAGTTGCAGCTTATGGGGTCATTGAATCAGTGCGTGTAAGCTCCAGAAGTCCAGGGTGTGTGTCTCTTTCTGCTCACCCAGCACAGTAGATGCTGATTAAATAAATGGACAAAATGGTTCTAGGCTTATGCAAGTTAAAGTAGACTTTGCTCTAGATGCTGAGAATACCTCTGTTTTTTCAGAAAAGTTAGGGAGTTAAATTAAAATAAGCCTGCCTAGAAATCTGTTGACAAAGTCAACTACATTAAATACAATATAAGAATTATGAATGAACAAATTCAACAAAAGTATTTAGTGCCTACCATGGAGAATGCTAGGTTTTGTACATACGCCAAGCCCTGTTCACATTCTCCTAGTCCAAGCACACAGAAAACCTTATCATTAGAAAAAGCTCTATCTTTTTCTCACCAGTCACTTGAAAACTTAAACTGCCCAAAGTGCTGAGAAGAGCCAACCTCCCTTCTTCTTTTGACATTAGTGATGTTATAGACAGTGCATATTCTTGCAAGGAGAATTAACATTTGCCTGAGAGGACTGAGAAGTATTTGATTTGAATATGTCTAGTAATTAGGAATTTTTGCTTTTTATACTGTTTGATTATGAAATGTTTAGTTAATTAAATTGGCAATTGGACAGGGAGATGCACAGAAGTGAAATTCCTCTTAAATTACTCACCCTCCATGCCTCGCTTTAAGTAGAACATCAGAATGATTGCATTAATGCATGCTGAGAGTATGCTTGGCACAAGGTGCTTATTTGAACTAAAACATATTTAAAATGGGGTAACACTAGAACTAAAGAAACTAAAATTCTTAATAGTCACTAAAAAACTAAGCCTTGTTGTGCCAAATGAATTGACCATCCTTATTTCTTTAGTGTCCGCTATAAAAACCATCTCTTGACAAACCTCAGACTGTGTGCCCTCTCACAGGAAGTGATTGTTCTCATGGCCTCCCTGGAGCCCCAAGCCCTCCTGAGTCCCATACTCCCGCTCCTGGGAGACCCAGTGGGCTCTGTTGTCATGTTGGTAACCACTCAGCTTCCTGGTGTCAGTCCCTCCTCTACCTAGCCTCAGACACTAGGTAGAATTGCTTCCCTTACTCTCACAATCTAAGGGCCCCAAATGCAAAAGGCCCGATGTGGTCATGTTTTCCAATCCAAATCTGTTGGACATGCACTCTTTCAGAGACCCAAGAAATGGTAGAATTTTCCAAGCCCACCCTAGGACATTCAGTTATGGAAACATCCTGAACCAGATTTCTGTCACTGGCAATTATCTAAAGAGGCTAGAGGGCTTAGCTGTGACTTGTTAAATTAGAGCAAGTACGCTCTGTGTGTGCATTTCTACCATGATCACTTCCTGTATCAATTTTTTGGGGGCAGATTATGAGTAACCAATTTCTCCCTGGCTGTTGTATCACAATGTTTACATCTTGTGTCTGGGAAATGTCACTGCTTTCCTCATTCCTTTATTCAGGTTCAGAGTACCTTCCTCATATGAGTTAGAGCTTCTCATCTTCTGCTCAATTAGTCTCTGGTCCTTTTATTTGCTCTGCCCTCTTGTCATAGTGTTATAGCAGTATTTCATCTTCCTTGAGGATATCACGTGTCACTGTCTGCTTTATATTTTTATTGTGTACCCACAGTTCTGTAAATTAAATATGAGTGAGTGGTTATGGCCAGGAAAATCAATCTTTAAACAAATTAATATTTCAATGCCAGTTGTACAGCTATTCCTCCATTTAATGTGTGTCTTGGCTTACAAATGGAGGACAAAGAATGTATCACTTTGGAAAAACTTAAATCAAAGTGAAGACAAAGAAAGCAAGCCAAATATGCCATAAGACTTTGAAGCTGAGTGTTGGAGGAGAGCTAGTGCCTTAATTGGTGGAGTCCAGCTCTTTTAAGACAAACAGCTGCACCTTTATTTGATCTCTTTTCCGGCCATTTCATTTTCATGATATGGAAAGTAGAATATGAATCACCATACCTACCTAAAATTGCCAAATACAATATTAGGACACCTGGTTAAATTTGAATTTCAGATAAATAACAATAGTATGTATGTCTCAAATACTGCATGCGACATACTTATACTAAAATTAGGTATAACTGAAGTTCAAAGTTAACGATGCATCCTGTATTTTTTTCTTGCTAAATCTGGTCATTCTACCAGATCGGGCAGTTGTGAGAAATTAAAGCAATTTCTTGAGATAATGTAAATGGAAGGATCTAGCATAATACCTAACACACAACAAGTAAATATATTAATTTCCCTTTCCTTTACTAGAAAGTCACAGGTTGTCATTCTGATAATAATTTTTTTTACTCAGAGAAATGGTTTAGTTTTGGGAGCTTTAGCACCAAAGACATGCTACTTTTTATTTTTTATTTTCCTAACCTTGGAGATATCACATTTACTTCCGCAAAATTGTTTTAAGATTTAGTTCTCTTTACATCTCTAGAAAATCAATCACTCCCCTTCTCCATTTAAAAAATATGTTTAAAAAAGAAAATTATTATTTTGTTTGCAGCAAAAGAATAATTTTTCTCCCCCACTAGATTATTCCAAAATTAAAATACAGGCAAGAAATGCCAGATATTTTGAAATTTTCCTGTCTTGATTGTACTTCAAACAGGGTGTTTGTGGCAAATGTACATATTTTATTTCCTTCTCTGTCTAATGAAAGATATTTCTATCATTATTTGGAATAGTTCTAGGCATAGAGCCAGCACATTGTTTACTAACAGTTTAAAAGAAGAAGAGTTGTAGTGATGGGGCCAACTGAAAGTCAAATTCAGTCTAGCAAATTTTCAAAACTGAACTAACACTTAGGGAAGTCAGCTCTCTTCTGCTCGTAGGAGCATCATAAGTTTTCTAGAAGGTGGACTGGCTATATATATACATATATATACGTATATATAAAGTTATGCATTCTTCTGAAATGAACCAATTCTGGAGAGAGAGAGAAAAGAAACTGCCTCAGCTCTCATTGTTCACTTGCTGGACCTCCTTTCCAGCCCTCATCCTTCTGCCCAGACTGTGAACTCCTTAGGAGCAAGGCTTATCTCATTTTTTTCCTTATACGCACAGTAACTTACACACAGTAAGCCCTTAGTAATGATTTGCGAATGGAATTAATTTTGAATGAACTGACTATACGCTTTGTTTATCCTAAATTAATTTTTTAAAAGGCCTCTAAAAGCACGTACCCTTTTGTCCAACAGTTCTATACATTTATGCCAAGGGCAGAGGACTTTACATTTGCAAAGATATGTGATGAGGATGTTTATCACAACTTTATTATACTACTGCAAAGTGCAAACAACCTAAACATCTACTGTGAACTGAACTGCATCCCCCTGCAAATTCATATGTTGAAGCGTTAACCCCCAGTGTGCTGGTAGTTGGAGATGGGACTTTTAAGAGGTAGTTAGGTTAAGGTAAGATAAGGACGTGGAGCTCCCATCACGGGGTTAGTGCCTTTGTGAGAAGAGACACCAGAGAGCTTGCTCTCTATCTCACCCTGCCATGTGAGGACATAGCAGGATGGTGTCCAACAGCAAATCAGGAAGAGACCCTTCTGGAGAAACCGACCATACTGGCACCTTGATCTCAGACTTCTAACCTCCAGAACTGTGAGAAAATAAGTTTTTGTTGTTTAAGCCACCCAGTCTATGGCATTGTGTTATGGCAACCCATGCTGATGAAGACCAATATCGAAGAGTAGGAAATTGGTTATATAAATCATAGTAAATACATACATAGATGATTGTGTGGTCATTCTTTAGCAGGCTTGTAGTATGAGAACATTTTCATTATGTTTAAGTGAAAAGCCACACTATAAGACAGTATTAACTATGGTACTATTTTTTATAAAAACTAATTTATATACACATATGACATATCCAATTTATTAAAAAAATACAAGGTCATATGTCAAAATGTGAACAAATAATTGTTTCTAAGAGATTGAATTACAGGTTATTTTTCTTTCATTTTTCTTTGTGCTTTACCAAATTTACAAGTTCTGTATTTTAAATCTTTTTTACTTTTGTAATCACGAAAATCAATTAAGAGATTTTTTTTGTGGGTTGTTGTTAATGAGCCAATATCCATTCCAGGAAGTGACGTTGAAAATGAAGAGGCAACTCAGGAGGTACCTTCAGGAGGTACCTTCTCAGACCCAGGAGTCTTGCCGCATGAGAAGTGAAAGTTCCCAGCTCCAGCCAGTAGCCTCTTGATGTACTAAGAGACAGAGTTCAGAGCTCTGATAGCAACGTGAACCTCACCTAATGAAAATGCTATCTATTTGCCTCTCTTTCTGCTTTTTATCTAATCACTATTCACTTGCCAATTTCCTGGATATTTTTGCTCATTGGATTAAAAAGACTAGTAAGCTAAAAAAAGAACCAGGAAATCTTTAACAAGTTGAAGCAGAAAGATTTTTTAATGAGCTAAAGAGACCTTTAGAAATGGAAACGAAATGAAGAGAAATGTTTCAAGCAGAAAATGACTTGACTTCTTTATTCATCCCCCCCAGACCTATTTTAAATCCCCAGTACACTCACTCATTTGCCTAATTTCCACACAATTTGAAAATTTGTTTAGCTATCAAATATTTTAGCAATAAAGCTGAAAACTCAGAAATAGGGATAACAGTCTCATCTTCCATTCTCTATTGCAGTAAGCTCATTAACCAAAACTTTTGCTCCTCTTTTCTTTGTTCTTTTTTGTCGTACAGCTCATTATAGTAGCACATATGTATAGCTTTACTGCACTGTTATAAAATGAAAGCATTTTTATAGCTTCCATTCAAAAACCAAGTGGAGCTACCAGTCTATGCATTTGCTAGGTGACCTTCAGCCCTCAGCGTAGATAAAGTCTTTATACCTTGGCATCTTGTTTGAAGTATTGGCAGTCTGTATGTAATTGGAAAGGCTGTGGTTCTCTTACATTGTCACAAAATATGTGAAGTAACCATTAGCCAGGAGAATTACATAGACTTCCTGTGAAATGGCTGATGGCACACAAATTCATAGCAGAATAAGTCACAAGGAAGATTAGACAAGAGATCATATATCATGATTGAAAAACACAGAACGTAACATTGAAGATCCTTTATAAAAGAAGGAAATATACTTGCTAGTATTTCTAGGAACTGATTAAAGATTCTTTAGCTATTTTAAAGCATAGTTTTATGGAGTGCACATAAATAATAATCTTAGCAATACGGTACATTTTTCCATTTACAGATTTTATTTGACTACCAGGATTATATACCCAAAAATGCAAGGAAAGTGAAACTAATTTGGAAAGCATAAAAACCAGTTCAAAACTGCAGAAAACAGAATACAGTCTCCTTGTTGGGTAACTTGTAATTGTTCTGTTACCTGAAC
Organism: Theropithecus gelada; assembly: GCF_003255815.1. Lineage (NCBI taxonomy): Eukaryota > Metazoa > Chordata > Mammalia > Primates > Cercopithecidae > Theropithecus > Theropithecus gelada. The sequence goes on from NC_037676.1 coordinate 74,881,935, forward strand.
CATGTTGCAGTAGTGAAATCTTGCAGAAGAATGAAGGCCAACTCTCCTTGTAATTGCAGGGCTTCCAGAAGTGTCCCTGTTCTCAGTTTGACTCTGTTCTCTGGACATTTCTGCTCAGTTTTTAACTTAAGAGCATGGAAATGAACATTAACGCCATGTATTGTTGACTAAATATTCTGGTCAAATATCCGTATTACTAATGCTTTCATTTAGCCTGATTAGGTATGGCACTCAGTTATTCTTCACAGAGAAGCTGCTCAAGAAATGTCATACAGGATTCCACCCTGTATGGCATTCCATCCTGTTCCTGTTAATCCTGCTTTCTGGTCTTGTTTCTTTGATCTATACATTCATCTATAAGAGCTAGATTAACGAATAATCATTCAGGACTAAAGACAAAGACTAGATCAGACAAACCAATAAACACCTACATGTACATATTTCAAGCACCATACTCTTCTAAAATATAAAATGAGACAGTAGCCCTCAAGGTAGCCATGGTCTGTGACACCAGCAGATGTAGATAGATATCTGTGATATAATATATAATGTGATACATACTATAATGGAGGTATTAATATAAACATGGGAAAATTAGCTGCACCTAAATTAATAATTAATTTTTTACCTTTAAGGCAGAGGGAGAGGGGAGGGAAAGTAATACAAGAGAAGTTACTGAAAAGGAGTAACATTTAGGCTGGGCCTGGAAGAATCATGAGGTCTTTGCCAGAGAAAGCAACACAGGGCATTGCAAAAAGAGCAATAAACCATTTGTTTATAACTGACATTATTCTTCAAAGAATTTGAGGTGAATTTAAGTTAAATAGTTTATCTTGCAATAAAGTAAATAAATAAAACTTTAGTGTTAGGAAACTATAAACAAGAGTAGAACGTTAAAGACCAGGTTTAGATTAGGATGCGCGTGAAGACCATGATGTCTTTCACAGTTAACAAAAGCTGAGAGACAAACCTGTGTCCTGGCAATTAAAGTGATCAAAGAAACTCTTTGTAACTCGAGCTCACTATTTAGTTGTGCTCCAGCTCTGGGTGTCAGCTTGTCATCTGCGCAATGAGGAGTTCCTACTGCATAGAGTTGTGGTGAAGATGGTGTAAAGCACATGGCACATAGGAAGTACTGAGGAAATCTCAGTTGACCTTCAGACCTAGTGTACATTGAGTTTGCATATTGTACTGCTAGGAATGCACACCAATACTATTCCAGTGGTCCATTTCCTATTTTTTTAATTTGCAAATATTACTTTGGGCTTCTGCTCCAGCATTTTGATATAGAGGACCCTATAGGTTAAAAACTGACTCTTAAATGAAAACCAACAGGGAGGCCAATTTCCTGACCACGCACGGGTACTCAGAAAGAGAAATTTGCAGTAAATTGTCACATGTGAAGTTTCACTTGATATCAGTATATTCCAGAACATCCTTTCCTCTTAACAAATGTTTGAGGAGGACAAATCCATTTTCATGAAGTACAAAGATAGCTGACAACGTTCAATGACTCCATCTCCTAAGAATATTTGGGTCTTGCTGGGTGTGGTGGCTCATGCCTGTAATCCCAGAATTTTGGGAAGCCAAGGCAGGTGGATCATCTGAGGTCAGGAGTTCGAGACCAGCCTAACATGGAGAAACACTATCTGTACTAAAAATACAAAATTAGTTGGGGGTAGTGGCGCATGCCCATAATCCCAGCTACTTGGGAAGCTGAGACGGGAGAATTGCTTGAACCCGGGAGACGGGGCTTGTGGTGAGCCAAGATCATGTGCCATTGCACTCTAGCCTGGGCAGCAAGAGCAAAATTCCATCTCAAAACAAAAACAAAAACAAAAAAACGATCTTAATGAGGGGCAGAGAATAAACTTTTAATTTGGTCATTTCAGTTCTTTGATAAACATGGGTAGATAAATTTTCCTGATAATTCTGTGGTGCTGTTGTTTTTGGTGTTGTTTAATGTAAAGTTCCTTCTTGATGCTCCTAGACATCATCCCACATAGGAAGCCCCCAATTCTGTCTGCTCCTGAGGGGAGAATGTGTGCTATACATTAGTAGCAAAACGTTCAGAGTCACCTAGATGGTTGGGGAGGAGTTGAGCTTGTTAAGGGCCAACTAGAGCCTTAAGTACATTTACAGTTTTGCTTTTGATACATCTCCCCTCGTGACTTTTCTTATCTGCGAGCAGTCAACCGCCATTCCGAATACATTTCAATAAATTTTAACCTGGATATCTAAAATAGCCTTTAATGAAATCTAGATATAATTTGCATTAATTTCAAATTAAATGTCAATTGAATACTAAAATCATATTAGGAAATAACAAAGTGTATAATGCTTATCTTAATGATTGATTAATTATGCCTGTTGTGATTTGCCTTTTTTATGAATCTAGCAAAGTCCTACTGAGTTCCTAATAAGGCGATAACTCACAAACTAATTCATTTGTCCTGGTTCCTTCACAGTCAATGTCATTTTTTTTTTTTCATTTTCCCTTTTCAATAAACAGTGAAATGTGAAGGGAAAAAAGCAATTAGCTCTTTCTTAGATACTTTTCCTTTGAATACTGAACCTCCAAAGACAAAATGGCAGAGTTAAATCATTTAAGTAAAATATAGTATGTGTAGAGAGAAAGAATATAGCATATAATTTTTTAAAACATCAGAATCATAACGTATAATTGAGCCTAATGTTGAACTTCTGAAGACCAGCCAACCTGGACAATTTCTTATAATCGTATTTTTAAGAAATTGTTCAGATAACTCTCACTAAAACAAACCACCTTAGACTATAAAAAAAAAATTTAGAAAACTTCATACCAGAAGATGTTCTCTTCTACAAAAACAGTGATGCAAGGATTTAGCTTTCCTGACCAGGAAGCCATGGTTAACCCTTCTTCCTATTCCTTCCCTTCTGTTGTGTGTCATCTCAGTAAGGGCTAGGAAATGATTGTTGGATGTGAGATGTGGATCCTTAATGATGCTGGTGCAGTGGTCAGAAGCTCACACTTTAGAGAACTGAGCTATAAGAGTGGATTGGATGGCAGGGTGAGTGAGTGGGGAAGATGGAGGGAGTAAGAGGAAAACATCTTGCGTCATACACATATTATCCTATACTTTTAGAGGATGAAATGTTTTGGCTACTCACATATTTCATTTGCAAGAAAGTCATCATATATATCAATGATGAATAGTTCACTTAAGAATTAACATACGATTAAATACACTGAAGACAAAACCATATTGGACATAATTAATTTCTTTTAATGATTCAGAAGGCATTTCAGAATCTGGCAATCCTCATTTTGAACATCAATCATCATTGTATGTTAAACATGGAAGTATCTGCCAAGAGAGTTTGCCCATTAACCAAGTGTTACTGTGCTTTTAAAAATATTTCACAGACAAGAAGACAGCAGCTTCATATCAAAGGTACGAGTTTAGAAGCTGCTTTGGGCAAGGCCACTTGCTCAAGGATAAATATTGTGATGCAGTGTGGTGCTTAGTCACAAGAGAGAGGCAGTGTTCAATGTGAGTGTGAACACATCATTTGACCTTTCTCAGCTTCCGTTGCTTCTCAGGCAATGTGGAATGCTAAGGCCACTCCTCTCAGGACAACAATGAGAAATGAAGAGGAGAGAAAAACAGATCATAAATCAATATATGTCACAGAACTTCTAATGGAAAGTGTTCTATGTTTGAACAGAATTGATTTTAGAAATTCTGATTCTTTGATGTCATGCCTGGTAAGCTAGATCTTTGCCAATTTCAGTCTTGTGAGTCTGGGGCCACTTTGGTTTCCTAGGAACCAGAGGCCTAAAGACTGTCTCTGCTGAAGTCATATGTGGCATCTGGTAGAACCCATGACTTTAGCTAATTCATCTTTGCAGAATAGAAAAGGTTTCTACACAGTTAGATGTGAGTTGCCTGCTGAATCTCCTCCTTCAGATGCCAAGAGGAAGCCTCTGTTGGAAGTCACTGCAGCCAAGTGGATTCTATCTGGTACAGGGTGTTTTGTTTATTTCCCACAGAAGATGTTTCCTTTTATTCTGTTGGCCTTGGGAGTTGAGCTGTCTGCCGTAGTAGCTTTCTTACTTGTCTGTACAGTTGTCTATTCAGAGGCAGCTTATTATGTGTCTAGCTGCAGGCCTTTAGATGGAAGGTGCTACTCCTTAGCTAGAACCTGTGAGCACTACAGTTTATCGGTCTGTCAACTCAAACTCTGACTTTAGAAGTGAATATGAGGCAGAGTCTGTTTATGTGACAAACTGCAGTGGTGTAGTGAGTTTTCACTCTGCCCTGACTCTGCTGCTGAGAGGCAGCCCACAGGCTTCTAGGAAACGTCTGGCAACATTGTGCTGGTCACTTTCTATCCTTTGAATGTTTAGACATTGCAAGAAAATGTGACTAATAGAATTGAGATATTTAGTTGACAGCCAGATTTGTTTTTCAAAGGATTTTTGACTGCAAGAATTGATTAGCTAAGAAAGTACTTAGAAGCACCTAGCAAGCCCATATTTACAGCAACTGAGATGTTTCAGCCATTGCTGACGATCCTGTGGACTTGGGGAAAGGAGTAAGTTGCATAAGCATGACTTCTATCTATTAACTGTTTTTCAACCATGCTTGAGATTAATATTAAGTATAAGGTATATTAAAAATAAGATGTGTAAGAGCATCTTGTACCTCTCTAAGACTAGGCTGCCTACTCAGCCCTGGTGCTATGATGGTGCTCCATGAGATGTCCCTATCATAACGTGTATCATCCTGCACTGTTGCTTACCTGTGACTCACCTCTCTCCCCAACTAAAATGTAAGCACTTTGAGAGTAGTAATTTTATCTTTGCATCTCCAGCACCTACCACTCTGCCTGATGTGTTGAAGATGCTAAAAACATAACAGAACAGATAAATGCATGAAAAGATAAATTAACATGTAAGAGAAAGGGAGTAAGGAGGAGAAAATAGAAAGTATGGAAGAAAGAAGAACGGAAGGAGGAAAGGTCATACAAATGTGAAAGTTATTGTTATTTAGTCTGGGCAGATGTTATACTAAGAGTTGTAACTTCATTTATCACCTTTAATTTATGTGTTCTCATAGCATGTTCAGTTTTCAAATAAAAATTTAGCAAAATGATATCCCTTCATTTACTTTTCACTTACATTGTCTTTTTAAAATACAAGCCCTCAGCTGCAGGTCTGTTGGAGTTTGCTTGAGGTCCACTCCAGACCCTGTTTGCCTGGGTATCAGTAGGGGAGTCTGCAGAATATAGAATATTGCTGAACAGCGAGTGTTGTTGTCTGATTCTTGCTCTGGAAGCTTCGTCTCAGAGGTGTACCCAGCCGTGTGAGGTATGAGGTGTCAGTCTGCACCTAGTGGGGGATGTCTCCCAGTTAGGCTACTCAGGGATCAGGGACCCACTTGAGCAGGCAGTCTGTCCATTCTCAGATCTCAACCTCCATGCTGGGAGATCCACTACTCTCTTCAAAGCTGTCAGACAGGGACATTTACATATACAGAGGTTTCTGCTGCTTTTTGTTTAGCTATGCCCTGTCCCCAGAGGTGGAGTCTACAGAGACAGGCAGGCCTCCTTGAGCTGCAATGGGCTTCACCCAATTCGAGCTTCCCAGGGGCTTTGTTTACTTACTCAAACCTCAGCAATGGTGGGTGCCCCTCCCCCAGCCTCACTGCCACCTTTCAGTTAGATCTCAGACTGCTGTGCTAGCAATGAGGGAGGCTCCCTGGGCGTGGAACCCTCTGGGCCAGGTGTGGGATATAATCTCCTGGTGTGCCATTTGCTAAGACCCTTGGTAAAGCACAGTATTAGGGTGGGAGTTACCCAATTTTCCAGGTGTGTATCTCAGTTTCTCTTGGCTAGGAAAAGGAATTCCCTTCCCCCTTGTGCTTCCCAGGTGAGGTGATGCCTTGCACTGCTTCAGCTGTCACTGGTCAGGCTGCACCCACTAACCAGCACTGACTGTCCAACATACCCCAGTGAGATGAACCTGGTACCTCAGTTGAAAATGCAGAAATCACCCGTCTTCTGTGTTGCTTACGCTGGGAGCTGGAGGCTGGAGCTGTTCCTATTCAGCCATCTCGGGCGCCCCTTTTGCAATCTACTCATCTGACAAAGGGCTAATATCCAGAACCTACAAAGAACTCAAACAAATTTACAAGAAAAAAACAAACAACCCCATCAAAAAGTGGGCAAAGGATATGAACAGACACTTCTCAAAAGAGGACATTCATACAGCCAACAGATACATGAAAAATGCTCATCATCACTCGCCGTCAGAGAAATGTAAATCAAAACCACAATGAGATACCATCTCACACCAGTTAGAATGGCAGTCATTAAAAAATCAGGAAACAGCAGGTGCTGGAGAGGATGTGGAGAAATAGGAACACTTTTACACTGTTGGTGGGACTGTAAACTAGTTCAACCATTGTGGAAGACAGTGTGGTGATTCCTCAAGGATCTAGAACTAGAAATACCATTTGACCCAGCCATCCCATTACTGGGAATATACCCAAAGGATTATAAATTATGCTGCTATAAAGACACATGCACACATATGTTTATTGAGGCACTATTCACAATAGCAAAGACTTGGAATCAACCCAAACGTCCATCAGTGACAGACTGGATTAAGAAAATGTGGCACATATATACCATGAAATACTAAGCAGCCATAAAAAAGGAAGAGTTTGTGTCCTTTGTAGGGACATGGATGCAGCTGGAAACCATCATTCTCAGCAAACTATCACAAGAACAGAAAACCAGACACTGCATGTTCTCATTCATAGGTGGGAAGTGAACAATGAGATCACTTGGACACAGAAAGGGGAACATCACACAATGGGGCCTATTGTCGGGAGCGGGGAAAGGGGAGGGATAGCATTAGGAGATATACCTAATGTAAATGACGAGTTAATGGGTGGAGCACACCAACATGGCACATGTATACATATGTAACAAACCTGCACGTTGTGCACATGTACCCTAGAACTTAAAGTATAATAATAATAAAAAAGTAAAAATAAAATAAAATACAAGACAACTAGACCCAAGAATTTTGACTTTCGCTTTGATGTGTGAGACAAAGTGTAGGTAATTGGCATACTCACCTCAACCAGGATGGACTTTCAACATGCAATGAGTCTTCCATTCTTGACCAAACAGGAGGCAGCCTAACATAATGGCTAAAAGCATGGGTTCTGCAATCAGATCTGGGTTCAGAGTTTACTCTACCACTAATTAAATATATGCCCTTGAATATGTGATTTATCTGAGTCATCATTTCCTCATCTGTAAAGCAGGGATTATAATGACTGTGATATCGCACTGTCAGTAGACTCGATGAAGTCGTACCTGTAAAGCATTCAGAATGGTACCCGGCACCCTGTAGACATGTACTACATGTTGGCACTCCAGAACTATCCCTTTCCAGGAAGGTAGTCGCTAGGACAGCAAGGAGGAGGAGTGTTCTGAGCTGATCACCCCAAGCTGCAGTTTCTGATGTAGCCCCTCATTTTCGATGTAGCCCCACGTTTGGTGTGGATGACTTGAAGGCACCTGCTATGAGCGCTGAATTCTTGGAGGTGGGAAGGGAGACAGGGTGGTTGGAGGGGGAAGCCTGACATTGAAGTGAACTAAATCTGTGCAAGTGGCTATTTTTGTCAGCCCAGCCACAGTGGGTGTGTGATCGGGCGTCTACTTTTGATCCAGCTCTTTTTATAGATGCTGCTTTTTCTTAAAGGCGACTCTCCTTGATCCTCTCCCAGACTGCTGAGCTGATTTGGAAGATTGCTTATGGAGTATTTATCATCTGCAATCTGGAATACAAAACATTTAGATTAGTAATTAGATACTCCTTTAAGATGTAAAAGCAGTCTCATTATCAACTGTAGCATAGATTCAGTGTAAGGGTATTTTATCCGTAAAGACTACAAACACAGCATTACCATTTCAAAAGTGCTTCAGATTGTCAGCCTAGGCTCAACCTATACAGGCAGCTTTGGTGAAAATAAGAGCCAACATCAGTACATCTCAGCAGCCTATCGTCTTTATTCTTATAATGAAACTTTGATTTCAACCATTTCAAAACATGTCCCCATTATTATCACTCAGACTGGTTCAATTAGAATCCCCTAGCTCTTTCCAAAGAGCATGTATATGAAGTTACAAACTGTCGGATATAAAGGGAGGACATCTGTGTCATTTGGTGCTTTTAAATATTTTTTTAAAGAATTGTCTGAAATCTTTCCTACCTGTATTAACACACTGAAAAAGGTATTTTTAAGAAGCTGGATGCTACTATGAGCCTGAACTACAGGATCCATAATATGATGCCAGATGTGTCTCTGGTAACCATGGGTGAGTATTCCCTGGGAGAAGAAAGCTGAATGAGGCTCGCTGCCATGCCTCCGAATGTCTTCAATACCAAGTAGACTGAACACTACTTCTTGAAAGAGGAAATCAGTGGCAGTCAGTGAAGGCATGCTCTAGGGATTACCTGGCTGCATGGTGCATGGAGCACCTCATAATAACAGGGAATATTTTCGACAGCTTCAGACAAAGGTCAGCCATTTTAGAAAACTCTGAACTCTTTTCTCCCTTGTTCTTCCCCACCAGGGCCAGGCAGGTGGTCCATGCAGGCTGTGCTAAAGAATTAGGCAGCTTGTACTGTACGAAGTGCATTTTCATTACTATGAAGAAAACAGGCTGTGGGGGGAATTTGATAGGTGGCTTCCACTCAAAGGACAAGATGCATTTATCTGAAGGCAATTCAGTGGTTTATAATGGACAGCAGGGCCCCTTTGTCTCCTTGTCACAATCTTCCTGTGAGCATCACCATGATTCATAGTCAAATTATAGTCACTTTATACCACCCCAGCTATTTAAATCACAGACTCCCCAATCCACCATCTTCACAATTCTAAATGGCACCCAGGGGTGAAGTTCCATTTTTTAACACAATTTGTACAAATAAGAATTGGTCATCAGGATGACTTTTTTGATTATTTCTTGTGCTTTGCTATAGATAAGTATTGAGGCTTTTAAAAGTACTTTGATTAGAATCACATCATTTCCCAGAAAGACATATTATTTTACTCATAAAAGTCATTATGTATCTCACCAAAAAAATGGCAATAATTTCCCATTTCCCACAAGAAATCTGTACATCAACCTTGATACTCAGCTCGGGTAAAGGTCTCCCATACAAAAACAGCTGAGGTGATAACGTAACAAGATATTGTCTAGATCAGTGATTCTCAAACTTTTTTGCGTAGTAGTGTCATCTAGTACAATTGGCAAAAATTCAGACACTGAAGCTCATTCCTACTTTATCAAGGCTGGCCTTTCTATTCTGTATGTTCTCTCCAAGTATTAATACACACTGGACTAGCTAATTTTATTTGCTTAGTATATTAAGAAGAAGAACAATCCTGATCTGTCTTTTGGGAGCAGTAGGGCATAGTTTCTGTAGGAATATGCATATAATAGAGACAGTATGCATAGCAGTCATTTACTAAATGGATTGCCAGTTCCTTAGTCTCTTGATTTGTTCAGATCCAACAAGATTGTTGTTAATGGATGTTGTTAAGATGTATCACAGAAACTGGGCAGAGTGGGCCAAATTTCATCTTTCATATAACTTATAACTTCCCAGTAAATCAAACTACAAGTTGATAGACAAGTTGTTTGATGATTGCCCCTGCTTAGAGAATATGGTATGGAAACAATTTCCAGATGTCTATGCAGGCCCACAAGTTTTCAATCTGTGATTCCAAAATTCCAACAACACTGAAAACTGAAATATTTCTCAAGTTTTGCACCAAAACTCACTTGACAGCAAAACTTGGCCTGAACTGATGTGAGGCTAGTAATAGCCTTTACTTATTGTATAATTACACAACTTAATGTGAATATTGAAACATTTCACTGAAAACATACAAATGATTTGGATTCTCTGATGGTCATATTATGCAAATTCAATATATGTAGCCTATTGTCTCTCCATCATTTAAAAAAGAAAAGAAAAGAAAAGAAAAGCTTGAATTCTGAAATATATCTGGCCCCAAGATGTTTGGATATGAGGTTGTGGACCAGAAATATATTGTTCTATTTTGATGATGGAGAGCTGGAGGACTTGTCTGCTACTTTGTTTTATCCCAAGAGTTGTTATTAGTAAAATTCAATAAGATAATCAGTTTCCAATGTTCATTAGTTGAAACCTAAAATGATTAACTCATCTTAAGAATCCATGACAAGTATTAATGTTCATTCATTACTCAACCATGGATTCTCCTTACATTTGTTTGACAAGATGCTATGTTTGAAACAAACAAAAAAAGAGTTTGCTTGGTGTCAAATTCATTTCTTATTATCTCCTACCTTGCAGCCAACTCTTTCAGCACCCCCGCTTCAGTCTCTAACAAGATACAAGGATAATGCATTCTAAATTAACTTAAAGTTTATAACTGAAATTTGAAATAAAAGTAAATACAATGGTAAAAACTGAGCCAAGTTAACATAATATGTGATTAGTTATTTTGGAATGATGTCAGAGATTTCTTCGGGAGAACTCTACTGCCAGGGACCTCAACTGCTGAGAAATTTAGTATTATTCCTGCTATAGTAAATGTGCTGGTGATTGCTTGGAAGATATGCTCTTTGAAAGAAAATACATATATAAATATTTTTCTATCCTTGTATTTACATTTATATATGTTACATATTAACCTAAATAATTCATAATTGTGCTTTACAGTTGTGCAGCATTGAAATGAAGTTGCTATTTTTTTGTTGTTTGTTTTTGGGGTTTCTTTTTGCTTTTTTTGTTATGGTTGTTTTTATTTGTGTTATTAGGCATACAAGAAACCAAGGTGACTGAAAATTTACAGTTAGTAAAAAATACTCTTTCTCAGGATATTTAAGCATAAAATAAGCTTTGTGAAAGAGTCTAATGATAGTTCTAACTGATTTTTTAACATAAGTTTGGATTATAGTTTAGTTTGCAAATAATTTCTGAACCAAATAAACAGCAATGTACTTGCCTTCCAACTAAGGACTATTAGTTGTGATTGATCATATCTGGATTTTGCCAACTATATTAAGCAATAAATGCTCCTTATGGACAAAATTGATAGCCTGTCATGATTAAAATCTTGGCTTCAATTCAGAGTTACTATGGACGAGGTTACACCTTCACAGCTTGTAAACATGCCTACTTAGCAGTGTTCATTAATGCAAATTAGTTGAAGATAAATATTCTCAATAGTAGTATTTAAAGAGAACGTAGATCCTTCTGTGATGTTTTCTAGTACATAGCCAGATTCGATGTTTAGTTTCAACTATTATAATTGCAAACTTCATGACAGCATGGAAGATATCATGATTGAGGTATTGAGTCGCAAACTGAGTCCTCTGTGGTAAGATGGGAAGATTACTAAATTTATTAGTACTAACTAGTAGTTGGACATGGCAATGGGGTGGACTGGGGCAACAGTTGAGGAGGACCGTCCTGCTGTAGGTTCAAGAACAGACAATAGTCTGCGTTCCTTCTCCTCAGAAGAATACACAAAACTCAGTTCTTCATGGTTACAGAGCTTTTAACTCCTAATATTTGTTTTTCAGATTCCCTAGTTTTGATGGCATTTCTACTGTAATTTAGAAACATCTCTATCAGGTACCACTAAAAAAAGATCCGAATGAGATGCAGGATTTTCCTCATTTTAAAAATGGTGGCCCTAGACCCACTGCAGCCTTGTTCCATGCATGTATAATCAAGAATTTCCAGACTATTTATATCCAAAAATACCCTTTTACATAAATTGACATACTCTAAACCAATGTAGTTTTCAGAGATTCTTTAAAAGAGTTCTCAACTTGAGGGGCTCTCTGAGAGATGGGGTTTGGGTAGCCAATGCTCTGTTATGTGTAAGAATTGTGCATTTTCTCCAGGAAGATGATCCATAATGTCCACCAACTTCTCAGAGGCTCCATGACACCTCAAGAAAGGTTAAGAGCCCTCATTTTAGAGGAAATGGCTACATACAATTTCTGAACTACAAACATGTATCTTTCTGCCTTTATTAGAAGTTTGTGCTGACCTTTAACTCACCCTGAACTCTGACTGTAGGCAGGAAGCCCCTCTGGGAATTGATCACCAAATCATAACTTGAGTGCTCATTCTATCAAAAGTGACTTCTAGGATTGTTTCCTGATGCTTAAAGGACTGTTGTCTAAGTTGTCTTCCAAGATAGCAACTGCCAGCCCGAAGTTTGTTTCCTCCTTCTCAGCTCTCTCCAGTGTTTGCTTCTACCCTTCAGGGCCAGCCCCGGCTATGTGTCACTGGATACGCCAATGCATTAATGTGGGGAGCCACATAAAGCCCTCTATGCCCTCTGCCAATCCCTGGGAGAAAAGCAAGTCATCTTTACTCCACTCCTTGCTGTCCTGCTCTAACTGCTCCCAGTTGGCACGTGGTGATTAAGATTAATTGGTTGCTGCGACTTGGTTGTTCTGGCAAATGCAGCTCAGTACCAGGGCACAGGGGGTCAAGTTTGAGCATCCCTGGCAAGATAATAACACACTGAACCAAGAATTAAGTTAAAAAGAGTTTTATCATATTAAGTAACATCTATCTTCTAGCCAGAGTTTTTCTTCAATAGGGGCATCTGGGAACACTTTTGACATAGGATGTAGTTTTCATTTTGACATCAAATTTAATAGGTTTTTTAAAAAGTTATTTACATATTCCAACTATACTATTTATTAGGATTGAAAGATTCTTTTCTTTCTCTTTGAATTTACCTTTCAAGTAACAAGTGACAGGTCCTGGCTTTAGGATATATTGTGGGTTTCAGTGTATCTGTTTATCTCATCTATATCCTATATGGTTTCATAGATATCACCCCATAATCACTCTGACCTACTATGTTCTCACTCAAAGTTTCTTCTTTTATAGTCAAATCTTTCAGCCCTCTGGAAGAAAATCTGCCTACCATATGTCTCCTCCCAACTCCCAACCCCCAGAACTGGGATTCATTTAATAAATATTTATTGAACACCTATTATGTGCTGGGGTTTCACATTAGGCATTGGGGACAAAAATATAAATGAGGTACAGATCCTTCCTCACTTTTTAAAAACTGTGGTAATAGGAGAATTAGACATTTCGATACTTTGTGAAATTGCTGGTATAGGGTTAAAGACATAGATACAATAGAAACAAATTGGAGGACACAAAACTTTTTAGGGATTAGAGAAAACTTCTTAGAGGAGGAAACTTTTAAAGGGACAAGTAGGAATTAAGCAAAAGTGAGTGGAAGTCCTTTTCAAGCAGAAGGAATGGTTTGGAGGTGCAAAAACAGATGATAAATCTGGAAAATTACATATGGTTTGGTAGGGCTAGGGCTTTGAGTTTATAGAAGAATGTGCTAGAAGATGAGGCTGGAAAAATAAATAGAGACCAAGAAAAAGGATTCGCTAAAACATGGCAAAAGATTTGGACTTTGTCCTGTAGATAAAAGGGAGCTTTGGAAGAAATAGAAAGAGTACTCAATCATCAGTTCTATCAGTACCGTATTGTTCACCCCTTTATTTTTTGTTCTGATAGTTTGATGGGAATTCTAACTTTCCAACTAAACAGAAAAGAGAAACCACATCAAATTGTGCCATGTACAATACTGTACACAAAACAGTCATTTAGTGAATATTTGCTGATTGATTTATTGGAACAGTACAACTGCTTCTAGATAGCTATACTTTGGGCCTACTATAGTCACGTAATGAATAACATTTTGTAAATACTCATCTGAGAGTTTCAGAGTCTGTTAAGAAAAAAAATACTTGCTTGTGAACTTATGTGTTGTATCTTCTTCTTTCTAAATTTGGTTGATATTGATATTCTTTGAGCCTGGCTAATACTCAATGGTAGTTAAATTCAGATCAAGTTCAATTATTTGTATGATATTTGAAATTGTGTCATATCAAACGGGTACTGTTTTAATTGACATATTGACACTGACCCAGAAGAGAAAATGAGGTGGTCATTCCTGAAACGGATTCAGAACAAGATTTATGGCTAGGAAATATAACCAGGGACCCATGTGAACTACGGCTCTTGGAATGCCTCAAATCAAGATTCACTTGTCAACGTAACTGGCTAAGGCTTCAAGTTCTTCAATAAGAAATTTGAGGCCTCTGTCCCCTACTAGAAAGTATATATGGCAGAGGAAGATACCCTATTAAACCATAGTAGTCATTCATATCTCATATGAATAGGCTTATAAAACCCTTCCCAAAGAGCAAGTTCTCATGGGGAAAAGATGAGAGGCCCATGAACAAATGACTGCCAAAAGGAAGGGGCAGAGCATTTCTCAGATGGAGAAATACAATCTTGACTTTCACAATGTACTTCCAGGCCTGAACTCTCCTTTGAATGCTTCAGTCTGAATTACAGCCAAAGAAAATCCCTCAGCCTATCTTTAAATCCTAAATACTGACTTTTCTTCTCACAAGATCTTGTATTTGTCAATTCTTCCAACTACCATCAAGCATTTTGAAATTTATGTGACTTAACTATTTTTTAATATTGAGAGGTAGAGATTTGCAGCAAGAGAAAAATGAATTATAAAATGTTCCATGGGTTACTGTATCCTGCATATTGTAATTTTGGCTATTTTAATTGATGTCTTAGATCCCTCACTGTTTGTAATCTGTATTATCTGTATTTCTCTATTCTCAAGACATGCTCACTTTTCAGATCCATTTTCAAACTCTGAACTGAAATACTGAAATACTGTTTATTACTAAAATGGAAAGAATTTTCTCTTTCTATTATGTTTTAATTTCATGTATTTCCTATATCTCCCTTTTTTATTGTAATCTGACATTTCATAGAAGCTGATTCTGATGACATTGAGTTGAAAGGAATCAGATTTGGAGACCTGCTCCAAAGACTAGATTTGGAGCCTGCCTTCCAGCCTTGTATTCTGCCACTTCCCCATGAACAACACCTGGCTTGTGAACTACCTGCAGTTTCTAGAATGTTCCATGTACCTTTGTATTAGGAGCCTTACTTTTGAAAACCTCCTTCTGCCCCCTGTTACCTGCTAAGTTCTTACTCAACCTTTGATACTCAGTTCAAAATCAACTATTTCTTTACTCTCCCAGGTAGAATTAGTGACGCTCTTATCCGTGCATATAATTCTTTTATTATTATTATTATTATTATTATTATTATTATTTCAATAGATTTGAGGGAACAGGTAATGTTTGGTTGCATGGATAAGTTCTTTAGGTGTGATTTCTAAGATTTTGGTGCACTCATCACCCGAGCAATGTACACTGCACCCAGTGTGTAGTCTTTTATCTCTCTTTTTCCCCCTCGCTCTTCTCCCATGTCTCAAAGTCCATTGTATCATTTTTATCCCTTTGCATCCTCATATCTTAGCTTCCACTTGTAAGTGAGAACATATGATGTTTGGTTTTCCATTCCTGACTTACTTCAATTAGAATAATGGTCTCCAATTCCATCCAGGTTGCTGCAAATGCCATTATTTTGTTCTTTTTTATGGCTGAGTAGTATTACACCACAATGCCATACCACCTTACTCCTGAAAAAATGGCCATAATCTAAAAATCAAAAAATAATAGATGTTGGCATGGATGTGGTGAAAAGGGAACACTTTCTACACTGCTGGTGGGAATGCAAACTAGTACAACCACTGTGGAAAATAGTATGGAGATTCCTTAAAGAACTGAAAGTAGAACTACCATTTGATCCAGCAATCCCACTATTGGGTATCTACCTAGAGGAAAAGAAGTCATTATATGAAAAAGACACTTGCACATGCATGTTTATAGCAGAACAATTTGCAGTTGCAAAAATATGGAACCAGCCTAAATGCCCATCAACCAACATGTGCTTAGATTTCAAATTGCTACCCTGTTTTTACATTTTATTGTTGTTATGGTTTCAGTTAAGGCTTCTTTAGATTTTGCCATAGTTTAAAACTGTGTTTGTTCACCATTGATCTTCAAATCCCATTCTTTCCTTCTGAGTACAAGTTTCCCTTTCTTGAAGTACATTATTTAGTAATTCAGCACAGGTCTGTAAAAATTCGTGTAGTCTTTTTCTGAACATGTTTATAATATTGCTTTCTCACTTGAAAAACAGTTTAACTAGGTAGGGGTTGTCTTTGCTTAGGATTCCTAACACCATAAGGGTAGTATAAATTAAGACTTTACACCCATGGCTGGTGCAGCCTTGGGATTTCTATTTATCACTGGAGACACCTCCCACTTCACCACATTTCAGAGCCACAGACAGAATACGCTGGCCTGCTGCCTCTCTGGCTGGCTGATCCCTCATGCCAGCGATGGGCATCCAGGTGGCCTCTAACTTCCCACACCACAAATAACGTGGTGATCAACATCCTCATCCCCTTAGGTACTTGTATTGGAAGAACGTTTCCTGTCCTCCTGTGCGTGGAAGGGGCATTTTCTGCAGGGATCTGGCTTTCCGCAGCATTCTTCATCCCAGCTTCCACTCACATCTCACATCTCCCATCCTTGGCAGAGAGGGCCACAGCCAATGCACGGGATCCTGCAGTCAGCCTATGACTTTACTCATGACGTCTGACGATAAATTCTTCTTTCAGACTTGGCTCTGTATTTTTAAAAAATTATAGCTACACTTTAACAGCATTTATAAATGTTGCCATTGGGGTTGGGGTGGAATCTATACCAGCTCTGACCATATGTTCCCAGGACTAGAAACATGGTATGGGCTATATCTCACTCAGTCATGAGCACCTTTCAGGCAGATGATGACGCTTAGTCATATTTTATTTTTAATGAAGTGTAGTCTACGGCCATAAATAAAAGAAAGAGGACATGGGCTCCAGGTGAGACCATGGATATGTCACTTATTGGTATTAGAATGATGGCCTCAGCCTGTTCATATATAAAATGAGGAGCTTGAATTGCAGCTAAACATTCTGAAAGATCTTTTCTAGCTGTAGTATATTATGACTTTAAGAAACATTAAGACAATTCCTTATGAAATATTAGACACTGAAGTTGCCTGTCCATAACTGAGTTATAAATGTGGCAATATTCTAGGCAGTTAAGACCCAGAGAGAAAACATGTGACTACTTGTGTGCATCGTCTCTAACTGTGACCTGTACCTTCCCTAGTATACGTTGAGTGTGTTGCAAAAGGCTGCATGTGTTTATTTAGAGAATAAATATTCAGCTGGAATGCCAATTTCCCTTTAAAAGCACATTCTTTATTTCAAAAGACTGTATTGGATGGCAGTTTAAAAGGGATCGCAGCTGGTTAAATTTAGGGTGTTGAACAAATTCCAATCCAAGAATAATCCTTGGCGCCAAGCCCATGGCATTTTTATTTGATTCTAAATTGGATAAATTGTAACTCATTTAAATTATTTGCTTTCTGTATTTTTTCCTCTGAGACAGGCAACCAACCAATGGTATTTTTTCTGTCTTTAACACGGCAGTGAAATTATGACATATTGTATCTATACTATCACATTTCCTGTAAGTTTCACATATTATTATACAGATTTGACTATACTTTAAAACATGCCAATCACATCAGATAAAATCCTACTAAAACTTTGCCCTTAGAAAAATATGAGAAAATAATTGCTCCATAAGTCTTTTTCCTGTAGTTAAGATGGCCTTATATTTCATAATGTAGTTTTAGTGAATTCGGGAGCCCTAAATCTTATTTTCCTATATATTTTTCTCCAACTTCTTTATCAGATTTTGTACTCTTCTTTTTTGGGCAGGATGGGGAGCTTTATGCTTCCAGAGAGACAATATTAACTCTTAAAAATAATATAAAAAAAGAAACAGGCCTTTCATCTATTTTGTTGAGACTGTTGAAAGTGATTTAGGGATACTATTTGAAATCTAGGAGAGGATAGATCCATAAATCCCGGAATAAGAGAAGACCAAGTACAGGACTTTGAACGAGACCTAGTGGAGAGCAGAAGGAGCCACAGAAATGACTGCAGTTCGCTCTTTTGTATGTGTGTGTGACTCAGTTTCCACAGTTCCTTAAGAGAAGAAACGAGTATTGTGCATTTCCTAAAAGCCTCATACCACCCACCACAGTGTGCAGCACTTGGTGAATGCTATTCCACCATTCATCCAGTAATAACTGCCAGTTACTATTCCATGAGCCAAAGACACAGTGTAAACAAGGTAGCTGTAAAGCCCATGTCATCACAGTGCTTATGTTAGGGTTATGTGTGTGGGAGAGGTGGAGACAGAAATATATTTGTAACAAAATATAGGAATAATATAATATCTGTAGCAGTAAGCCCTTTAAAGAAAATAAGCCAAGAAATGGGCTAGGAAGTAGCTCCACAATGGGGCCTAGATAGAGGAAAGGTGGGGAGCCTTTCCACTCCCTCTGGATACCTCTAGAAGGAAGTAATATTGGAGCTAAACTGGCCATGCTGAGAAGGAGCTGCCATGTGAATTGCTTAGGGCTGAGTATCCCAGAGAGAAAACACAAGTGCCAAGGACCTGAAGCAAGAACAAACTGAGAATAGCTGAGCAGTAGTAAAAAGGTTGATGTGGCTGGAGCCTAATGCACAATGACAGGAAAAAGCCATAGGGGTAAGCCAGATCCTGAGGGCCCATGGCCAGGAAAGTTGTTTGAAATGTATTCTCTTTGCAATGGGCTTATCGGCTGCCCCACTGGATCCTGTGTGTCTTGTCCTTCCACTGCTGTGGTCACTGCCAGCTTCGCTGAGCTGCATGGTCCTGCTTGACAGGGTCCAAAGAGACTTAGGACATAGGCAGAAATAACCCAGCACACTGCTACTGCAGCTCTCTCTTTCACCTCCTGAATTACATATGCATGTTGGGATCCCTCTACCTACCTGATCCAGAGAGAACTGGTGCCAACTACCCACCCCACCTTGGGAAAGAAACCTAGCCAGTAGAAAAGCTGCACTAATAAAATAAATCTGCAATAAGGAGGTTTTTATCCTAAAAATATGTGCAGTGTTAGTTAGGAGAGAAGAAATGTAAGAGAAAATGAACATGTATATTTTTAGGGCATGTGTCCTCCTAGTTACCCAGGGGTTAAGGGCACAGTCTTCCATAAGACAGTTCTCATTTCAGACACCAGCCACAAATTCAGAGTCCCAGAACCATGCTCACTCCTGACCAACTGGCCACAAATTCAGGCATTCCTACTACTCTTGTAAGTTTGATAATTGACTAGAAAGAACTCATTGGAAGCACTGTGTTTGTGATTATAGTTTTATTGAAAAAATACAAATTAGAACATATACGCACAGGGCAAAATCTAGGGTGATTTCAACCATGAAACTTTCATCAGTCTTAGGGATGCATTCCCCTCTCAGCACATTGATATGTGACAGTATGCAGAGATTTGCCAACCATGGACACTCAACCTGGGCTTCAGTGTCCAGAGTTTTTATTGGGGATTTATTAACTAGGCAAGACTGATTGGGTAAGAGATCAGAAGGTTGATCTCCATCTCCAGCCCCTACTGCCCTCCCCAGAGGTGGAGTTGGTATCACCTGACTTGGAGCTCCCACCCTTTAATCACATGATTGGTCTTTCTGGCATAGCCAGCCCCATCCTGAGTCACTTCATTTGCATAAACTATCAGGCACTGGCCCAGGTGCCCAACATGAATAACAAAGACACTCTTATCACTCTGAAAATTTCAAGAGTTTAGAGGCTAACTCTCAAGAGCCAAAGACAAAAGCCAGTCAAATTTTTGCTTGCATACTAAAACTCTCAAATCAGATTTGTAATCAATTATCTATTCTGTGTACTAGTCCTGAGTACAATTTAGGTTGCTTGAGTATTGCAGAAGCAGTACTTGTTGCTTGAATTTCATGGCAGGCTAGAGCTGTGGGATTTAAGGCATCATTATAAAGTAGTACAGATTTGTGTTATTCATCGTAGGCATTAAGCACTCCTTTCCCAAGCAGCATTTCTGGGTGCTTCTTCCCTAGCTGACAAGCATCATGATTCTACTACCTCTCTCCTCTACCAAGTGCATGCGGGATATTTGCCTATGCCTGGCAAATGTTACATTGAGCAGATGACATCAATATTATGAAAAGTGGTAAGAGAAAGGCAACCCAACCCTAGCTTGTCCTTTTATTCAATTGAGAGTGGTCATAAATAGAACCTCAATGTCCTTAACATTTAGAACCAGAGGCTGCTGACAACTCTTTAAAATTGTCTTTGTCTACTAAAGAAAAGACACCAACAAACAAGCATAAAACAAACCTGGGTGACTCAATGGGGAGATCATGCAGAGAATTTCATATCTGACTGCCTAATGGTCTGGGAAACGTGTGGCCTCATCTACTGGTTTTCCAGATGACCTTGAGCGATGCACAGAAACTCTGCCTTCTCTGCTTCCCGACATGTGTGACAGCTGTAAGGTACAGCCTCAAAATGATTGCACTGCTCTTTGAACAGGTGTAATATATCTTTCTGTGATTGCTGGGCCTGCACTGACCTGAAGAACTCTGTGGGAGATGATGGCCACATGACGGCTAATTTCAGATGGAGAGCCACAAAATTGAATCACCCAAATGTTTCCAAGCAGTGCATAGACCAACCATCCAGAAAACTAGATTTTCTTCAAACTAAATTTTATTGTCCTGGCGCCTCAGTTTAATACCCCTTCTCACTATTCCAGTTCATTCCAAGTGAAGGTTTTTCTGATCAGAATTCCTGAGGAAATCTGATGTCATCTTAATGGGTTTAGTGGGGTGTTTTAAAAGGGTACCTGGGATTTGTTTATTGAGATGTAGAAAGACACACCGAAGCGGAAATGATTGTCATGTAAGAAGTTTTTTTATACTCACAGATCCCTAGAAATGGGAGACATGACACACATTCCACCACCACAAAGGGAATGTGTCAGGAAGCAGAGAGAGAGGAAAGAAAAAGGAGCAGGAGCAAGCCATTGTTATGGTTTCTGCCAAAGGAACGGGCAAGGCAGGGCAAACAGGTTTAGTTCTGGCTAGTTTGAATAATTTCAGCAGGCTCTGGGACAGAGGAGCTGTCCCTAGTTGCATGGTGCCTGGCCCTGTGGTGATTAGGGCAGATGGATAGTGACTGGCCCAGATCGTAAGAGCTTGAGCTCCATAGAGGAGGTAGTTGGGGGTATGGGCTCTGACTGGTTGGTTTGCACATGAAAGGCAAACTCCAAGACAAGTTGTGTACTGTCTCTGGCAGGGGCAGTCCCTCAAGGGTCAGTCCTTCCAGGTCAGCAAGGTCTCAAATCTCAAAGTGTTACTGGAAAGGGGTCCCGATCCAGACCCCAAGGAAGGGTTCTTGGATCTCTCACAAGAAAGAATTTGAGGCGAGTCCATAGAGTAAAGTGAAAGCAAGTTTATTAGAGAAGTAAAGAAACAAAGAACCCTAATTTATTTCCTGAATTAGAGATTCTGTAGGTTCTGTATCAACAAAACCCTTTGACTTTGCAAATCCAAAATCTGAAACTACAGTAAGAAAATATATTTCTGAAAGAATACTATAATTATTTCTAAAAGCAAAGGAAATGAACAAGATAATTGTCAACTTACCATAATATTGTCATGCTTAGTACAAAGTTCAAACCTAGATGATACACTTTTTATTTTAGAGAGCAATTGAAATTATATGTTGACACCTTTTTTTCCACTCAGTCAAATATAAAGCAACTGCAGTTTTTCTTCTGTTTAGGAACAATCTGGTGCTTCTGTCTTCAAAACTGCTATTTACATATCAACAGCTTTGTTCAGCTCCCCTGCTCTTTGGTCAAGTATGAAATTGGAATGAAAACAGGGGGGTACCCACAGATAGTAAGATAATAAAAAAAGCAAAGAAGGAGTAAATAAGATGATTAGAAGAAAGAAACAATATAATTTAAAAGTGGACATGGATTATCTTAATTTAACATGAATTTAATTTTTATTGTCATAACTTCTTTGAACATCCTGCATGTTAATTTCCTCATTGGTTCAAGTCTCATTGAGTTGAAAAACGTAAAGTATTTTTTTTTTCTTATGAAGACACTTACTGAAGTAAATGTAGCCTCTAAGAGGACTTTATGTCATTCAGCCTTGTTCTATCAGATAAGTTTCAACAGACCTCCCAACCTTTCCCTGTTCTGGATGATTGCACACCAAATCCATTAGAGGAGTAAACTGTCATTGATTCATTTTATAATATTGAATTTTGTCATGATAAATCTCATGCTATTTTTATTTCAAAGATCTGTAAGCATTCAGTGCTTTGAGGGGAAGGGTCTTAGAGAAGAAGGATCAGGTTAAGTAAATAAATATTTTTCCAATCCTACTGAATTTACAGAGTACTCAACTCACTTTGGGTTTTTTTGTTTTGTTTTGTTTTGTTTTTAGAAATTAGAAGCTAAAGACATATAACATGGAATTTTATTATAAGGGTTTATTCTTTTTAAAAATCTTTGATTTTTTAAATTTTATTGTTATAATTTAATGTTTCTTATTTGTTTTTATCGAGTGACAAGAATATTATATACTTCCTGAGTCCAAGTGATCTCATTGTTCAGTTCCCACCTATGAGTGAGAACATGCGGTGTTTGGTTTTCTGTTCTTGTGATAGTTTGCTAAGAATGATGGTTTCCAGCTGCATCCATGTCCCTACAAAGGACGCAAACTCATCCTTTTTTATGGCTGCATAGTATTCCATGGTGTATATGTGCCACATTTTCTTAATCCAATCTGTCACTGATGGACACTTGGGTTGATTCCAAGTCTTTGCTATTGTGAATAGTGCTGCAATAAACATACGTGTGCATGTGTCTTTATAGCAGCATAATTTATAATCCTTTGGGTATATCCCCAGTAATGGGATGGCTGGGTCATATGGTACATCTAGTTCTAGATCCTTGAGGAATCGCCATACTGTTTTCCATAATGGTTGAACTAGTTTACAATCTCACCAACAGTGTAAAAGTGTTCCTATTTCTCCACATCCTCTCCAGCACCTGTTGTTTCCTGACTTGTTAATGATCGCCATTCTAACTGGTGTGAGATGGTATCTCATTGTGGTTTTGATTTGCATTTCTCTGATGGCCAGTGATGATGAGCATTTCTTCATATGTCTGTTGGCTGTATGAATGTCTTCTTTTGAGAAATGTCTGTTCATATCCTTTGCCCACTTTTTGATGGGGTTGTTTGTTTTTTTCTTGTAAATTTGTTTGAGTTCTTTGTAGGTTCTGGATATTAGCCCTTTGTCAGATGAGTAGATTGCAAAAATTTTCTCCCATTCTGTAGGTTGCCTGTTCACTCTGATGGTAGTTTCTTTTGCTGTGCAGAAGCTCTTTAGTTTAATTAGATCCCATTTGTCAATTTTAGCTTTTGCTGCCGTTGCTTTTGGTGTTTTAGACATGAAGTCTTTGCCCATGCCTATGTCCTGAATGGTACTACCTAGGTTTTCCTCTAGGATTTTTATGGTATTAGGTCTAACATTTAAGTCTCTAATCCATCTTGAATTAATTTTCGTATAAGGAGTAAGGAAAGGATCCAGTTTCAGCTTTCTACTTATGGCTAGCCAATTTTCCCAGCACCATTTATTAAATAGGGAATCCTTTCCCCATTTCTTGTTTTTCTCAGGTTTGTCAAAGATCAGATGGCTGTAGATGTGTGGTATTATTTCTGAGGACTCTGTTCTGTTCCATTGGTCTATATCTCTGTTTTGGTACCAGTACCATGCTGTTTTGGTTACTGTAGCCTTGTAGTATAGTTTGAAGTCAGGTAGCGTGATGCCTCCAGCTTTGTTCTTTTGACTTAGGATTGTCTTGGAGATGCGGGCTCTTTTTTGGTTCCATATGAACTTTAAAGCAGTTTTTTCCAATTCTGTGAAGAAACTCATTGGTAGCTTGATGGGGATGGCATTGAATCTATAAATTACCTTGGGCAGTATGGCCATTTTCACGATATTGATTCTTCCTATCCATGAGCATGGTATGATCTTCCATTTGTTTGTGTCCTCTTTTATTTCACTGAGCAGTGGTTTGTAGTTCTCCTTGAAGAGGTCCTTTACATCCCTTGTAAGTTGGATTCCTAGGTATTTTATTCTCTTTGTAGCAATTGTGAATGGAAGTTCATTCATGATTTGGCTCTCTGTTTGTCTGTTATTGGTGTATAAGAATGCTTGTGATTTTTGCACATTAATTTTGTATCCTGAGACTTTGCTGAAGTTGCTTATCAGCTTAAGGAGATTTTGGGCTGAGACAATGGGGTTTTCTAAATATAAAATCATGTCATCTGCAAACAGGGACAATGTGACTTCTTCTTTTCCTGACTGAATACCCCTGATTTCTTTCTCTTGCCTAATTGCCCTAGCCAGAACTTCCAACACTATGTTGAATAGGAGTGGTGAGAGAGGGCATCCCTGCCTTGTGCCAGTTTTCAAAGGGAATTTTTCCAGTTTTTGCCCATTCAGTATGATATTGGCTGTGGGTTTGTCATAAATAGCTCTTATTATTTTGAGGTACGTTCCATCAATACCGAATTTATTGAGCGTTTTTAGCATGAAGGGCTGTTGAATTTTGTCAAAAGCCTTTTCTGCATCTATTGAGATAATCATGTGGTTCTTGTCTTTGGTTCTGTTTATATGCTGGATTATGTTTATTGATTTGCGAATGTTGAAGCAGCCTTGCATCCCAGGGATGAAGCCCACTTGATCATGGTGGATAAGCTTTTTGATGTGTTGTTGAATCCGGTTTGCCAGTATTTTATTGAGGATTTTTGCATCGATGTTCATCAGGGATATTGGTCTAAAATTCTCTTTTTTTGTTGTGTCTCTGCCAAGCTTTGGTATCAGGATGATGTTGGCCTCATAAAATGAGTTAGGGAGGATTCCCTCTTTTTCTATTGATTGGAATAGTTTCAGAAGGAATGGTACCAACTCCTCCTTATACCTCTGGTAGAATTCAGCTGTGAATCCATCTGGTCCTGGACTTTTTTTGGTTGGTAGGCTATTAATTATTGCCTCAATTTCAGAGCCTACTATTGGTCTATTCAGGGATTCAACTTCTTCCTGGTTTAGTCTTGGAAGAGTGTAAGTGTCCAGGAAATTATCCATTTCTTCTAGGTTTTCCAGTTTATTTGCGTAGAGGTGTTTATAGTATTCTCTGATGGTAGTTTGTATTTCTGTGGGGTCAGTGGTGATATCCCCTTTATCATTTTTAATTGCGTCGATTTGATTCTTCTCTCTTTTCTTCTTTATTAGTCTTGCTAGTGGTCTGTCAATTTTGTTGATCTTTTCAAAAAACCAACTCCTGGATTCATTGATTTTTTGGAGGGTTTTTTGTGTCTCTATCTCCTTCAGTTCTGCTCTGATCTTAGTTATTTCTTGCCTTCTGCTAGCTTTCGAATGTGTTTGCTCTTGCTTCTCTAGTTCTTTTAATTGCGATGTTAGAGTGTCAATTTTTTATCTTTCCTGCTTTCTCTTGTGGGCATTTAGTGCTATAAATTTCCCTCTACACACTGCTTTAAATGTGTCCCAGAGATTCTGGTATGTTGTATCTTTGTTCTCATTGGTTTCAAAGAACATCTTTATTTCTGCCTTCATTTCGTTATGTACCCAGTAGTCATTCAGGAGCAGGTTGTTCAGTTTCCATGTAGTGGAGCGGTTTTGATTGACTTTCTTAGTCCTGAGTTCTAGTTTGATTGCACTGTGGTCTGAGAGACAGTTTGTTATAATTTCTGTTCTTGTACATTTGCTAAGGAGTGCTTTACTTCCAATTATATGGTCAATTTTGGAGTAAGTACGATGTGGTGCTGAGAAGAATGTATATTCTGTTGATTTGGGGTGGAGAGTTCTATAGATGTCTATTAGGTCTGCTTGCTGCAGAGATGAGTTCAATTCCTGGATATCCTTGTTAACTTTCTGTCTTGTTGATCTGTCTAATGTTGACAGTGGAGTGTTGAAGTCTCCCATTATTATTGTATGGGAGTCTAAGTCTCTTTGTAAGTCTCTAAGGACTTGCTTTATGAATCTGGGTGCTCCTGTATTGGGTGCATATATATTTAGGATAGTTAGTTCTTCCTGTTGAATTGATCCCTTTACCATTATGTAATGGCCTTCTTTGTCTCTTTTGATCTTTGATGGTTTAAAGTCTGTTTTATCAGAGACTAGGATTGCAACCCCTGCTTTTTTTTGTTCTCCATTTGCTTGGTAAATCTTCCTCCATCCCTTTATTTTGAGCCTATGTATGTCTCTGCGTGTGAGATGGGTCTCCTGAATACAGCAGACTGATGGGTCTTGACTCTTTATCCAGTTTGCCAGTCTGTGTCTTTTCATTGGAGCATTTAGTCCATTTACATTTAAGGTTAAGATTGTTATGTGTGAACTTGATCCTGCCATTATGATATTAACTGGTTATTTTGCTCGTTAGTTGATGCAGTTTCTTCCTAGCCTCGATGGTCTTTACATTTTGGCATGTTTTTGCAATGGCTGGTACCGGTTTTTCCTTTCCATGTTGAGTGCTTCCTTCAGGGTCTCTTGTAAGGCAGGCCTAGTGGAACATCACACACCGGGGCCTATCATGGGGAGGGGGGAGGGGGGAGGGATTCCATTGGGAGTTATACCTGATGCAAATGACGAGTTGATGGGTGCAGCAGACCAACATGGCACAAGTATACATATGTAACAAACCTGCACGTTATGCACATGTACCCTACAACTTAAAGTATAATAATAATAAATAAATTAAAAAAAAAAAGAAAAAAGAAAAAGAAAAAAAAAAAGAATATTATATACTTATTGTGTACATGATGTTTTGAAATATGTATACATTATGAAATGGCTCAATGAAGCTAATTAACATATGTATTACCTAACATACTTACCATCTTTTTGCAGTGAGAACACTTAAAAATCTCTTCTCTTAGCAATTTTTGAAACACAATACATTGTTGTTAACCAGTCACCATATTATTCAGTAGATGTCTTCAACTTATTCCTCCAGTATAACTGAAATTTTGTACCCTTTGACCAACACCTCCCAACACCCTTCCCCATAATGTTTTTTTCTGTTGTACATAATGTGTATAGTACTCCAGAACCTAAAATCATTCAGCGTCTTTTCTAGTCCACTCATAGATTCTACTCTGACCAATCATTTTCGTTTTCATTTTATTTACTTATTTATTTATTTTTTAAGACCCGGTCTCACTCTGTTGCCCAGGCCAGAGTGAGTGTCATGATCACAGCTCACTGCAGCCTCCAACTCCTGGGCTCAGTTGGTCTTCACGCCTTACCCTCCCAAGTAGCTGGGACTAAAGCCACATGCCACCATGTTCTGCTAACTTTTTTTTCCTTTTAGAAGAGACGAGGTCTCAGTCTCACTATGTTTTCCAGGCTGGTCTCAAGCTCCTGAGCTCAAGCGGTCCTCCCACCTCAGCAAGACATTCCAAGAGTGACCCACTGTGAGTGGCCTGACCAGTCATTTTCTCTAAGAGTTTGAAAAAAATGATTTTTAGCTGGTGAATATGTTTTATGATCAGGAATGATCATTGTATTTTTATGGACTCTATAGATAATGTCCTTTGCCTCATCTCAGCAAAGGAAGCAGAAACGATTTTTAAACATAAATATTCACTGGCCATCAGAGAAATGCAAATCAAAACCACAATGAGATACCATCTCACACCAGTTAGAATGGCAATCAGTAAAAAGTCAGGAAACAACAGGTGCTGGAGAGGATGTGGAGAAATAGGAACACTTTTACACTGTTGGTGGGACTGTAAACTAGTTCAACCATTGTGGAAGACAGTGTGGTGATTCCTCAAGGATCTAGAACTAGAAATACCATTTGACCCAGCCATCCCATTACTGGGAATATACCCAAAGGATTATAAATCATGCTGCTATAAAGACATATGCACACGTATGTTTATTGCGGCACTATTCACAATAGCAAAGACTTGGAACCGACCCAAATGTCCATCAATGATAGACTGGATTAAGAAAATGTGGCACATATACGCCATGGAATACTATGCAGCCATAAAAAAGGAAGAGTTTATGTCCTTTGTAGGAACATGAATGAAGCTGGAAGCCATCATTCTCAGCAAACTATCGCAAGGACAAAAATCCAAACACCGCATGTTCTCACTCATAGGTGGGAAATGAACTATGAGAACACTTGGACACAGGAAGGGGAACATCACACACCGAGGTCTGTCATGGGCTGGAGGTAGCAGGGAGGGATAGCATTAGGAGATATACCTAATGTAAATGACGAGTTAATGGGTGCAGCACACCAACATGGCACATGTACAATATGTAACAAACCTGCACGTTGTGCACATGTACACTAGAACTTAAAGTATAATTAAAAAATAAATAAATAAATAAAATAAACATAAATATAAATACTTATAAGCCAACCTATTTATTATTGCCTATAACTGTTCAGAAAAGAGAGGTAACGTTTTACACCCAAAAAACCATGATATTGCTTTAAAAGATTTTTTTACTATGTAATATTTGGCATATACAAAAAAGTAATATATATATATATATATATCCATGTTTAAAACATAATGATAAATTAAATACCTATGAACCAACCACACAAATGAAGGTGTAGAATATTAGTAATATCTATGTGCCCCTTCCCTGCCTCCCCACACTCACAGAGGTCCACTAGAGTGAATTTTGTGTTTATCAAAGATTTTACCATCTATATTTACAGCCTTCAACCACATACTCCTTAGCTGTGCTTCTTGTTGAGCATTATAAAAAGTGACATCATACATAGTGTCATAGTAACTCTACATAGTCACAACTGTATATAACCTTCTGTGACCTGCTTTACCCCGCAATATTATGTGTCAAATATTCAACTGTTTCGTTACACGTCACTGAACTTCATTCATTTTTTCCTATGGTATAGCATTATCTTATATGGACGTCACAATTTACCTGTTCTCCCAGCAGTGGACATTTGTGTTGCTTCCAGTCACTTATCTCAAGCTGTTATCTCAGTGCTAATAAATGAGTGTTTCTCTTATACCCAGGAATTCCATAACTGGGTTATGAGTTACGCTTATGCTCACCTGCACAATTGAATTTCAAGTTGTTTTCCATAGTGGTTAGACCTCCTTCTCCTTCATCAGCAATGTATTCGATTGGTCCTTTGTATGTCAAACTTAGCGGTCTAAGGAATAATTAATGTTTGCATCACTGAACTCATTGGGAATACTTGTTTCTGTGAGTTATTTATTTTTCAAGGTCTCCGGAGGAACTTCAGGCCTTAGTAAGGTCATTACAGCACATTAACTTTGTCTTCTGGGTTTCTTTACTTGATTTTACTTTAGTTTGCTCACAGATGCCCCTTCCAACCAATGCACCATGTGCTTAAGGTTTTCCTCCATAATTAGTCCCATCAACAGTTTTTGTTTTTTGTTTTCTGAATACATGTGCATTAATGGCTATGTGTAGTGTCCTACTCATACAGGGACAATAACCACCTTATCAACAACAATATTGACTAACATTTATAAAAATCAAATTTTATCAGTCACTCACTTATCCTTCTCTCCAGTTTCAGCCAGGAAACAAGTGAAATCAAGATATGATATCACGTTTCTGCTTGTAAAATTGCACTGGAGAAATGGAAGAGCTTGGTTCCATCCTTATTCAATCTGTCTCCAGTTACTCCTGGAGAAACTTAAGTAGGCTGCCCTCCCTATATCAGAGGTCAGGCCCTGACTTGAGACTATCACTTGGTAGCAAGAAGCTAAGGAAGAAAGGATATTCAGCTTCAAGGGATGCAGGTAGAAGGCAGAAGACAGAGACAGACAGACAAGAGATGGAGACTTAGGTTCCCTACATTTCAGTGTAGCAGCCCTACCTCTGGAGGCCATAGCCCACTGCAAGCCAGACTCACCACAATCACATAGCTCATCCCTCTTCCTATGGAGGAAACAGACCACTCTATATACATTATCCTATTTAATTTGTAAAACATTCTTATGCATGGATATTAGTATTTCATTACAATGTTATAGATGAAGACACTAAAAGATTACAAATGTACTGATAATTTCATAGCTAAAAGTGATAGAGCTGAAATTCAAACTCAAGTCTATTGACAACAGAACCCAAAAGTTTAGCCTCTTTCCTATACTGCTTCTTTTTAACAGGAACATTCTGGAAACCCTGCCTTCATTCAGCAAAGTAACTATACTAAGGTAAAGACCTGGCACCAAAGCAAGTCATAAGGAGATGCCTCAGGACTTCTTGGTTCCCCTAAAAATATACATTGTGCAATCGGCTTTGACTTCAGAATTCCAAATTCAGCATTGAAAAACTAGCTTAGTAATGTTTCCACTTAGACATTTTAGTACTTAATTAAATGAATACCCATGTGAGGCTTATTATGTGCCTGGCACTCTTTGGGTTGCCATCTGAGCCCCTACATATACATGCATGCACATGTACACACATGAAGACATATACACATATGCACATACACAAACAAAATGAAAAAAAGACATATTGCCTACCCTCAAGAAGCTTGAAATCTAATGGAGGCCAGGAGGGAAGAAGGAGAAAATATTTCATTCAACAACTTTAAGTGTCTTATTCAGACAGAGAGAGGCCTGTAGTGTACCTGGTAGAAACATAAAGAAGGAGATGGATGCAAGAAATATTCAGGATTCAAAGGATTGGGTAGCCCAGTGCATATGGGTGTGATAGAAATGAATGGTGAAGTCTGGGTAAACTCCCCACTTTCAGGCTTGGATGGCCAGGTGGTATCATTTGCCAGGAAAAAGAACAAATTGCGGAAGAATAGGTTTAGGGGAAACATGATTAGTTAAATAGGCAAGTGTGAAAATGGCTGTAAAATAAAGCTACCATGAAAGATGATCATAGAACTCTGCAGCTATTACCATAGAATCTATGATAGTTAATTTCATGGGTCACCTTGACTGGATCAGAGGTACCCAGATGTCTAGTTCAACATTATTTCTGGGTGTGTTGGTGAGGGTGTTTCTGGAGATTAGCACTTACTCCATAAAGTAGATGGTCCTCTTTAATGAGAGTGGACCTATCGAGGGTCTGAATGGAACAAGGAGCAGAGGAAGGAATTTGTCCTTCTTTTCTCCGTCACTGCTGGAGCTGGGACATCTCATCTGATCATCTACTGCACTCAGACTGGGAGTTACATCATTGGCTCCTCTAGTTCTCAGGACTTCGGGCTCATACTGGAAGTACACCACCAGCTTTCCTAGTCTGCCTTGTTCAAGGAGCTTATATTCTAGTCCAGCTTGTAGATGGCAGGTCGTGGGATTTCTCAGCCTCCATAATCACATGAGCTGATTCCTCATTTTATATACATACATCGATATAGATATATTTCCCATTGGTCTGCTCTCTGGAGAACTGTCAATAATACAGAAACTAAGGGTTTTTTACCAAGATGGATGATCATTACTCCAATTTCTAATCCTTCCAAGATGCCACACACACTCTACTCAGGTTCCTCCAAGACACTGTGCACTGAACTCTCAGACAGGACACCTAAACTCTCATGTGTTCCTGTTTGCTTCCTTCTAGAATATCATAAAATCAGTGCTGACATTTAGATGACATATTTCCATTTTTTTAGCTTCTGAGACCTCAGTCTGTGAATCAAAATGTTAAGTACTGAAGGAGAGATTCTGTCCTGAATGTGTCAAGCTGACAACGTGAGGAAAGATTCATTCTTCTTAAGACTACTGTATTTTCTTCTTTTACAGGTATCTGGATAGCAAACCTAAATCTTTGAATAGAGTTGAATAGATTTTTGTTGGTAGGAGTGGTGGTAAAAATCCATGTTTTCTTCAAAACATTAATTTTCATTCATTCATTATTTCTTTTGACTTAAAGTCTTTAGTTCTGCTTACTAATGAGTTTGTGTTGATACCACAATATGATATTAAACGTGTGACATAACATCATAATGATCATTTTAGCAACATCAGTTTTATAATAGCATAATTGAACACATTTTTATTTAGGAACTCTTATGCCTGGCAATATAGTAGTGAATCAGGCAAGCACAGTGTCTTCCTTGTTCAAGGAGCTTATGAGTCTAGTCCAGAAGAGTCATTGAAAAAGTAGTTGCAGTTGGGTTGAGAATTACACACTGGGAAGTACCGAATGCCATAGGAACCTGGAAGAAGAGGATGTAACCAACTGAGAAGCTTGTCAGTTGCAAACAGCTTTTATTTGACCCTCATATCAACTATGTGCAGTAGGTTATCCCATTTTAAGTTTGAGAAAGCAGGCTCCATGAGCTTGATGGACTTGCCTTCATAGTTAATAAGTGTTCTAAAATTACATTAAAAAGCAAAAGAAATGGCAAAAGACTTGACCAGACACTTCTTCAGAATCAAACCTTTTATTACAATCCCCAAACTCTTTCCACTAAACCACTGCAGAATAGCAATCATGATTTAGAAGAAATTAATCCTAGATATGGATAAAAGGGAGGATTAGTCACTAGCCAATCAAAATTTAGCCTTAGAAACTCTTCCTAAGATTTTTCCTCTCTAGTCATCCAACAGAACGCACATTAGGCAAGATGTTCTTGGTGATTTTCTCTTTATTTGCATCTGTGAGAACTGGGATCTGGAGTCCTGCAGCATTGCACCTGTTGGGTGAGGGGAGGAGCCTGCAGTTCAGGTACTGCCCATGTGGAGCCTGAGAACAGAGTCTCCCTGGGAAAGCACAAAGACAGATTGGCTCCTGGCAAGAGCTTGGCCTGGAACTCCCTTAAGTCTCATCAAGCCCACTCTGAACTGGAGCTATCAAGCTTGGATAGAATGCATGGAATCACTACTGGAGTACTCTGAAAAAATAAATAATAGCAGGCCAATTGGGGAACAAGACCAGAACTTGAGGTACCACTATGGTGGTTTCTCATTTTCCTATGGAATTTCACAGCGTGGAATCAAGGCAACCCAAAGGCTGGAAGGGGACCTTGAGTAAGGACAGAGAGAATGCCAGGAGAAGCCCCCTAGGTCTAACTCAAGACATGCAAAAGGGACAACCAGTGGAATTGTTTCCTCTCAATTCTTTGCCTGAACTCCCAGACAGTTCCACTGCAGCAGCCACAACAGGAGTCTAGTCTGCAGGTCCCTAAAACCCTGAGGGGGAGGACCCTTCCATTGTAATTCAAGGATCTGTAATTCCAAAAGGGTATGGAAGACCTACCTTCTCTCTGCCCTCTTGCTTAGCCCTGAATGTGGGTGCAGTTGCAGCAGAGTTGTGACTAGACCCCAGCTTTCTGCCTATCCAGAAGACAGAAAATGAATAATTTGGAACTGAGTAAAAATGTGTAACTGTTGTCTTACAAAAATACTGTTAAGAAAATAAAAAGACAAACTGCGGTCGAAAAGTAAATGTTTGCAATTCATATATCTGATGAAGGACTTGTCTGCCGAGCATATAAAGAACTCTTAAGACTCAAGAGTAAATAAACACATTCAGTTGAAAAATCAGCAAAAGCAGAAGAATTCCATGAAGTTTATATAAGTCCGCCCTCAAGAAGAGGGAGCAGAACTACCCACTCCTTGAGTGTAGGTTGTGCATAATGACTTCCTTCCAAAGAGTGCACTATGAAAAGGGGGAAGGATAACTTTACAGTGGTGAAGCCTGACACACACCACCTGAGCCAGATGATCGAGGCCAATATCAACAGTTGATAGAAGATACTCTTGATAAGATATGATGGGAATGGCATTTTTCTTCTGTGGCCTTCCTCCCCCAAACCTACAATCTCAGTCTAATATTTAATTAGAAAAACATGAAACAGATTTCAATTCAGGGATGTTCTATAAAATGCCTGACCAGTACATCTTAAAATTATTACAGTCATCAAAAAAACAGGGAAGTCTGAGTAACTGTCACAGCCAAGAGGCCTAAGGAGGCATGATGACTAAAAGTACTGTGGTATCCTGGATGGGATGCTGCCACAGAAAAAGGACATCAGGTTAAAAGAAAGGAAATCTGAATTAAGTGTAGACTTTAGTTAATAATGATGCATCAACATTGTTTCGTTAATTGGAGCAAATGTACCATATTTTTTATGCAAGATGTTAATCACAGGGGAAACTGCATACATGATGTAGGGAGACTCTATAATATTTGCAAATTTCTTACAAATCAAAACTGTTCTAAAAAATAAAGTTTATTTTCTAAAATTACATTAAAAGGCAAAAGAAATGGCAAAAGACTTGACCAGACACTTCTTCAGGGAGGATATATGAATGGCAAATAAGCACATGAAAAGCTGCCCAACACCTTTGCTCATTAGGGAAATGCAAGTTAAAACCACGATTAGATATTACTACACAATACCCGACAGTAGACAACTCTAGAATCCAAGAGGTCTTAGTTGTCATCTGTACCCAGTGTGCTTATGAATGAAGGATTGCTGCTTGTTTTATAAGGCAACTGTTTTGGTTTTCTTAAGCCAAGAGAAACTTTCCATTCTTGAAAGTTCATTGACAAGGAAAATTGTTCCCCCACCGCACCCGGCTCCCTATTCACCGCAACACCTCCCTGTGTGCAGGATGGGTATAGGAACTGGTAGCATCTTCATCCTGCAGGGAGGCTGGCTGGGGAAGCTGTGTCCAGGAGTCCTGCCAGCTGGGGAAAGCTGGCTCTTGTAGCCCTCCTCAGCTGTACATATGATGCTGCTTTCTGGCCACGACTGCCAGAAAAGTCTGGCTCTTCTCACAAGTGGATCAGTTGAGAAGTGGTCTGTATAAGCCTCATGTGCCAAGAAAAGCCCAGCTCATTGTAGTGGGAACCACTCCATGGGGTCCGCAGTCAGGAGCAGGCTCTGAATCACCTTGGAAGCAGGTCACAGTCTTCCACGAAGCAGGAGCCCTGTGACACCGCACAGGTTAGTGAGTTACTAGGAGCAGTGGCTCCCTCTCACTTCCTGCCTTTGCTCCTCTCTCCCTCCCTTCCTGTCACCCTGTCCTCTGTCCCATCACACTGCCCCAATCCTCAGTTATCCTCCACTCTGAGTCTTACCTGTGTGATATCTTATACCAGTATCCTATGTCCTGTATATGAGCTCAGGTTTTATGTCACAGAGGTAGTGCAAAGATAGTGATCTGGACAATAGTTTAGACCCATGGTTCTTGATCTTGGCTAAATACTTGAATCACCTACAGAGTTTTTAAAATTCCAGTGCCTAGCACTGCCCCAACTAATTATAACATGTTTTGGGAAATCGGGAGCCAAGCATCAGTATTTTTCTGAAGTTTTCTAATTGGTTCCAATTTTTGGCCAAGCTTAGCAAACTATCAGAAGAACAGAAAACCAAACACCGCATGTTCTCACTCATAGGTGGGAACTGAACAATGAGATCACTTGGACTCAGGAAGGGGAACATCACACACCAGGGCCTATCATGGGGAGGGGGGAGGGGGGAGGGATTGCATTGGGAGTTATACCTGATGCAAATGACGAGTTGATGGGTGCAGCAGACCAACATGGCACAAGTATACATATGTAACAAACCTGCACGTTATGCACATGTACCCTACAACTTAAAGTATAATAATAATAAATAAATTTAAAAAAATAAAAAATAAAAAAATAAAAAAAATAAAAAAAATAAAAAAATAAAAAACCGCTGATTTAATCTGAAGCACAGTAGAGGAAGTGAGGGAAGTTGTTGGTCTAGCTAGAGACTCTGACCCTTCTTACAGCTCAGTTGGAAAGTTCCTGCAGTAGGTCAGGTAAGAGGATAAGTACAGCAGTAGTGATGAAGAGGTGGGACAGCTTTCAGTGATCATGAAAGGTGGGATCAGCAGACCACAGCTTGCAGGAGTCATTGAACAGAGAGTCAAAGAGGGGTCTAGAGGGGGCCATGCATTCAGATTTTATTAAATCAGTATAAGGAAGGCAGGAAGATGAGGAAAATAATTTTGGTTACGGACATGTTGGATGTCACATAATT
Source organism: Theropithecus gelada (assembly GCF_003255815.1). NCBI lineage: Eukaryota > Metazoa > Chordata > Mammalia > Primates > Cercopithecidae > Theropithecus > Theropithecus gelada. Next base: position 74,917,993 of record NC_037676.1, read on the forward strand.
CTGGAGCTATCCAGGTGGCATTGTCAGATGCTCAGAGGAGAGTTGGGCCAGAAATATAATTTGGAAATTATTGGCAGAGCATAGTACCTGGAAGCTTGGGAGGCAGTTAGATTATCTTGGGAGAGTAAGTGGAGTGGAAAGGACAGAGCTTTGGGGAGCACCAATGTGCTTAACGGGAGAGCAGAGGAAAAGCCAGCCAAGCAGACTGATGACAAGAGAACCATGAGAACTGTCATGAAAGACAAAGGAGCAGACAGTTTCAGGAGGAGAACTCAGCAGGTCTGATGCTGCTGCTAGATCCAGTATGGTGTCTATTGAATTGGCAATGTGAAGGTCAATGGGGACTTACACTAGAGCATTTTAGCAGAGTGGCAGAAGCCTGACCACAATGGGGTTGGAGAGGGAAATGAGGAAAGGGAGACAGCAAATATAGATTACTGTTCTGAGAAAAAAAAAAAAAATGGCTGTGAATGGAAAGAGAGATGCTCAGTGGTACCTGGAGGAAAAGGCAGAATTTAGGGAGGAATTTTCATTTCTTCTTCTTCTTCTTCTTCTTCTTCTTCTTCTTTCTTCTTCTTTCTTCTTCTTTCTTCTTCTTTCTTCTTCTTCTTCTTCTTCTTCTCCTCCTTCTCCTCCTTCTCCTCCTTCTCCTCCTTCTCCTCCTTCTCCTCCTTCTCCTCCTTCTCCTCCTTCTCCTCCTTCTCCTCCTTCTCCTCCTTCTCCTCCT